>NW_020837961.1:13716434-13937301 GCF_003676395.1 Aethalodelphis obliquidens
CAAGGGAGAACAAAATGAGTAAAATTATGTAAAAGTAAACATAATTCTCTATTTAATTTTATCATTCAATTTGATCTTGGCATGGTGAATGAGAAAACGGCAGCTACAAATTATGTAATTCAACTTAATGAATATCAAACTGAAAATAACTGTCAGAAATATGCATTTTTTCCTAAGAAAAAAATGACCAAATTTCTTCTAGTAATTTATTTCTGAAATAATTTAATATTACATTCTATATCATATTCAATTTTCCCAGATCATCGACAAATAGTCCCTGGCTGAACCAATGCATATGAAAAAAGATATTATTTAAGTATTTTATTAAGGTATAGTTTATATATTTGATTTACAGATATTAAATTATATGTAAAACAATTTTTGTAAAATACCTTTTTCATAAAAGAATTAAAAACAAAAATCCCTCAATTATTTATATATTGGTACCTTAAAATGGCCAGAGAATTTAAATGATCATTTTTAAAGTGCAATGGTAATATTTCTTTAAGTAAAAATAAACAAAGCTGGATGAAAGGCATTCTGAAAGAAGGTATGAGAGAGAGTGAAAGGTGTGTATGAAAGGAGGTGAGGGTGGTAGAGGGGGGTAGAAAGGAGGGAAAATGAGAAAGAGGAGGGAAAGAAAGAGATGTTTGATTAAAATTTTAACAACTTCATCATTACTAACAAGTTATTAACATGAAACACCACTACCAAAAAACCTGTAATTTTTCTTTTTTTTTGCCGTTGTAGTAAATAAAGTGTTCTGCATTTTCAATCAATCATTTAAGGTTTAGAGTTGAGAGTCAACATCCAAAATCACAGTGGATTCTGTTATTACCTTCAAAACAAAGGGCTCCTGAAATCCCCAGCAGAATTCTTAAAATCACTTCAGTATTTCATCTTAACCTTTCTTTTTCTCCTAATAGTGGATTTGTATCTCTATTAGAGACCACAGAGCAGAAGAGCCTGTGTTTCAAGCCATATGTTCTCATAACTGTTGTATTCAAATACCCCAAAGTCTTGTATAGTTTCTAATTTTGAACACCACCAGGGACCAGAGCAAAGCACAAGAAATTAAAGGGCTCCTCACTTGTAGGCACATTTTCTAGCAAATTACAGTGTATTTCAACAACACTGATGGGTACTCTTGTGTCTTCTTTACCTGGGTTCCCTCAGAGAAGAGCCTGATACAGGGATTCCTATGCCTTTGATTCACTGAAGGACACTCTCAGAAGAAATGGAGTTGAGGGAGCAGGACAGGGCAGAGGAGGAACTAAGCAAAAATCTGCTCTTAGCTAGAGTCAGGCTTCAGCCTTGCGGACGGGGAGCATGAACTGCCCCACAGTGCTGTTGCCACCTTGAAGAAACCTACAAGGCAAGGCAGCTCCTGCTTCAGCCAATGGAAATTCTTTGGAGAAAGGGACAGCTGTAAGCCTTTAGCCGCCAACATCATAGCAGCTGAGGGATGCGTGCACTGGGCCAGTAAAGAAGATCATGACAGGGAACCAAGATCATCCACTGTGGTGCCCATTCCTCAGAGATCTCCTGTCACCTCGCTTCTGATATAACTGATCATCTCTGCATGTAGCCGAAACAGACGTTAGGACAGATGAAAAGTTAAGACTGTTGTTGAAATGAAATGTGCCCGTGCAATTAATTAGGGATATACGTTGTGAAAGAATGTGTGGCCATGCTTAGAGAAAGAGAGAAGATAATAATAAAAATATTAGAAATAAATTTTTAAATGATTCTACTAGCTCCACTAAACTGACAATGACAGTACTGTATTCAAAGCTGAAAGATCAAAATAATAACAAAATAATTTTTATAATTTCTTTTAAAACGAAGTGCAATAAAACAACAAATGTGAACTTAGAGTCAGAGTTCCAATTCCAAATACATAATAAATCAAATTGAAACAATGTTACCTTTAGCAATAAGATGTCAAAAGTATCAGTCGCCTAATAAGATTTTTAAAAGCCTGGATTTCATCTCCATTACATGTATAGAAATAATGTATTAATTTTTTTTTTTAAAAAAAAAGAAATGTGTCATCCCAGCTAGGACTCAACTAAATAGCCAGTTAGAAATTTATTACACCAGAGATGTGATTTAAATTCTAGAAATTATCACTCTCCATGTTTAAAATAATTATTAGTTTACAAATGTAGCTTGTTCACCAGGCCAAATATCATGCTTTATGCAATGTTACCCAAAATGCTTTTTCGATAGTGATAATTCAATACATGTTTGAAAAGCTGAGATGAAATGGACATTGGAAAACTCTGTAGATTCACCAGTAGCTTTAATTCAACCAGTGATGGCTGAACTACCAGGGAGGATGTAGGGTGTGAGAATAAGATTAAAAGCTGTGGATCAGACAAGGCTAGGCTTCAATCCTAGCCCTGCATTTAGCTGTTGGACTTTGGAAAATGACTTCAAACTGTCAGAGCCTCAGTCTCTCACCTTCAATATTTTCCTGGGATATCGAGAGGATTACAAGACATAATGTACAAATGGTGCCTTGTATGTTTTAAACAACAGGGCCTATTATGACTGCTGTTAGGGAGGTGAGAAGCATGCACTGAGATGGAGGTTGCAATCTGCAGGCAGCTGGCAGATGTCCACGGGAGTGCAAGTTTTCTTTGGCCTGTCCTGCCCGAGAAATTTCAAATAAAAATTGAGATTTCTGGCTTTTCTTGAAAAACTGGAAGCCGTCACCATATCAGGCCCACACTCCTTCAGTGAGGACTAGAACCTTCTGTCAGGCAGGATGTGTGCTCTCTGGTGTGCCACACTCCCCAGCAGTATCTGTCATCCTCCACTCAGCCCACTTACGTGACTTCACTGGTCCCAGTAGGCACTGGAGCCTGTGACTGCTGGATCTGCCGAGGAAGAATAAGACTCAGAGGCATGAAATATAAATCTGCACAGGGGCAGTTGCAGATGCAGTGCTGCATGGTAGAAAGCAGCTGGAACCACAGGAGCCAGGGGACCTGAGTTGTATCCCCCGTCTACATCTGTGTGAACTCTGGGCTCTATGGGGGTCTGTTTCCTCATCTGTAAAATATATGTTCTGGATAGGTCAAGTTTCTGAACACAAGGCTAGTCAGTTCCCCATCTGGGTTTTAGCTTCTCATGTGTTCTTTTTTAAAGATGATGCCAAATTAGTGGGTCACTGAAGCCTGGCTGAATTAGAGAAAGCCCTCCCTCCACATGCCCCTGTCAAAAAAAGAAGCATTGCACACCGACTTGATGGAATACATTTGGAAGCTCAAATGCCAAAAGGAAGTATAATAGACATAATAGTAGCAATTTTGAGAATGCTCTCCCCTGTGTTGCTGGCCTCACGCATTAGTTTTAACTGAGTAAATATAACTAATTGTTTCCCCACATTTATTCTTCTTCCTAAAATACTAATGAATGCTCAAGTACTAAAGTAATTAGATCAGTTTTATAATTCTTCTTGGGGGAAATTCCAACCTTATCCTCCTATAACTTTGCAGAACAACCTTTTGAAACTTGATGATTGTGTGTGTTTATTTGTGTGTGTTTTTCATTCTAGAAAATTTTAATAAAATGACTTTTGTAAATTCCACAAGATAAAAAGATGTGAAACACATGTAGCTCAAATATGTTTCACCAAAATTTTCATCCAAGGTAAGTACTGTTTAAAAAAACAACCTTATGCAATTCTCATATCAGTGAGCTAAGACTGGAAGACATAATACAGTATATGGCAAATATACCTTGCCTTTGTCCATACTTGCTTGCAAATATTACTTCTTTTCAGTTCAAAAATGCATTTTGTTCCTTTCAGTTGAGTTTCAATATGCTCTGAAGTAAAAATCAACAAAGACAAATAAACCAACTTAGAGAAGGTTACTGTCAAGGTTTTCTCTGCTTTGTGTTCTGTTGTTGAGTATCTATGGAGCTGCCCAAAATGAACGTGTTGACAGAGCCTCTCAAATCATATGGCCATTCGGTGACAATTCCAAGCAGTAGAATGACAACTAACAAAAATGGGAGAAAAGGGGGCAAGACCAACCCTGGCAAAGGTGCTTTAAAACAAATCTTGATTTTTAATACTTTTTGAAAAATAATCTGTTACTGGAAGCAATCTGTTTTATGTCCTACAATACATTTAATAAAACATTCAAATAGGTTTTATGAAAGAGCGAAGGTGCACATGTAAAGCACACTCTATTATTTGACACAGGCAAGAAAGTAGCTATTCTGGTTATCTATTATTTTCTTCAACATCAAGAAAGGGAAATCACTTCAAAAACAGGGAATAAAGTATATTTAATTATAAAACCACTATGAACATAAACTAACTTTTTAACCTAGTGATTTAGAAGGTACTGCAGGACCCTGCAGTGTCCTGGTAGGGTGATTATTCATCCTGTTAACCCAGGACAATCCCAGTTTATGCTTGTTTCCAGAAATAATACTTAATAGCTTTCCCATTCATTCACAGAAATGACCTAGTCAGTAATTATGTGGTCTCCCTACCTCCGGATCATTGTAATGAATTTAGTCTTCCATTCAACATGCTGCAGATAGACAGACATGTAGGTTCAGTGATAAAATTGCACCTAATAAAAGAAAATGCTCAATAAAAAAGGTTATGATATAAAATATAAATAAATATACTCCTGTACAAATTTTAGTTAAGATATACTTAAATTTAGGTTAGTTCGATAATGAAAATAAAAGTTTTTAATGAAGAATGGTCAGAAATAGTTCAAAATAACTAAACTAGTATATAATATAAGAACAAATGCATTACTTGCAATATCTATGAAGTTTTAAATTTGTATCTTAAAGTCAAAATTAAAGCCCAAACTATTTAAGTAATCTCCACAAAAGAGTTATATTCCAAAAACTGTATAATTAAGTCAAGTTTTTAAAGAAGTTGAATATGTGCCCTAAACGGGCCTCTCATTTTCCAAAGTTGAAATGATATTCTCACAATAAGCCAATTTTGTTCTGTGTTGGGGTCTCTGAAACTAATCATATGGATTGGAAAATGATCCTAACATATAGTTATATTACCAACATTAGACTAACAATGAAGGTGCAGAAGAATAATTACTTGCATTAATTCCCTCATGAATAAAAGTAACTGAGAGTTCAATTTTAGTTTTTTTAAAAGAACATGTAGCACTGAAGAAACCAATAATAGGAACCAAAACATATCTTTAATGCAGATATGGTATCACAGCTTTTTAGGATAAAATTTTGAGCCAAGTGACAATATTTAAAATTCAGTATAAAAAAATTCTACAAATAAATTCAAATAAACAAAATCAAATGACAAAAATTGACTGAATGTAATGTGGTCAATTTCGATTCCAAATATTTTAACAACAAATGATAAAAACACACACATTAATAAACAAAATATATCTGTATTTTGCATATTTTACACTACTTAGGACTCTTCATATTTTTCCATGCCTTTGACATTGTTTTATACTAACTACTTAATAATTATATTTATTGAAAAATAATAGATTAACTCACTTTTAATCACAAAGATATGCTACAAATTAGGGTTTCTGATCAGTGTTATCAAATTGAGTCAATACTGTTAAATTAATGAAAAACTCCAGGTTCTTGTTTGGCAAGCTGTGCAACCTTAGGATTTTTGAAATACTGGAGTAGCTCTTATCCTCCATATCTTTCTTCATAGTCCTGAAGTTGGTATTCTATAGAGCTATCAGTATCAATATATATTTTTATGTATATCATTTAACACAGTAAAGCATTCGTAATTGCTCTAATGACTGTTATTTTCATATATTTAGGAAAATTGAATTGTCTATTTTCACAGACTGTTTTTCATTAGTGGGACAGATGAGAAGAACAGCAGTTGTTAAAAATTATGAAGACTTCATCTGAAAGACTATGAGGTGGTTTTCTTATTAATCTAAAACATGAACTTTCTTTATATGTATTTTTTAATCCAGTTATTTCAGAAACTTTTAATAAGATCCTACCACATGCATGGCTGTCACTATACTGAAAAATCACTTTACAATAATCTCCCACATTCTTCCCACATTTTTGTTTTCACAATTCTAAAACTGGAAGATACCAGAGCTTCAGAAATATTCATTGGCATCCCATATAGTTTACCCTAGCAATACTCTTAGTTTCTCCAAATGACAAAAAGCAAGTGAAAAAGTTAAAAAGCCTTTAGTAAAGGGAGATCTAAGGAGTAAGAACATTAGAGTTCTAAAAATTATTATACTACCTAATTTAAAATTAATATCTATCAATGTATCTATCTAACCATCTATCTATATTTTCAAACGTTTGTGAAAGATGTTTGGCAAGATATTCCTATGTTTTAAATTTTAAATCAAAGTTTCAGAACTGTTCACATAGATCCCTCTGGCCCTTTCAATTTAAATTTACCTGAAGAATTTTAGTTAAGTATAGAAGGCTCTACAATTGACTTTGAAGTAGTTCTTCAGGTTACATACGCTTAACTTTATCCATTTTCCCACCCTGGAGATTCATGCAAAAGATCCTCCTCCCCTTCATATATCCTTTATAGAGAAGGGCAAATATCTGCCTTAGCAATCGTCTACCTTCAAGCACTGACATCATTTTATAAACATCAGAGCACCAAGGAGACCATTACTCAAAAGCCAAACAAGTTTTAAAACATGTAAAACTGTATTTAAAAGGAGACAACAAACCTGTGCAACTTGACAAACTCAAACTCTGTTGCTGAGAGATGCGGTAATGTCTGGCCTAAAGTAGCTTGGCTACAGAGTATGTAATAAAACAGCTAAATTTGGATTGGAGACTCACTTTGCACTGAAGAAGTGTAATGTAGCCCTGGGAGAGCAAAGGCAAGAGCTACTCAAGAAATCAGAAACCAGGTCTCTGCAACTCCTCACTTCAAGGCAAAGACAAGTGCTGTTAATAGGAGAAAGCCCGAGGGAAGAATTGCTCTCAAAACTGAAAGGGGAAGAAAATGGGAAGAGGTGAAGAGAGAATAGAATCTTGCACAGCTACAACAAAACATTTCCAGTGGCCGCTAAGTTAAGTGGCAGCGGTACTTATAAAAGGGAATGGGATATGTTGCTTTAATTCCTTTCTTAAAATTGGCTAAGAGTTTATCCCAGCGGAAAGTTCTAGCACCAAATCACATTTATCTCTCCTTTTATCTCTTTCAAAATATTTTTATTTGCCATCTTGTAGTTTTGTATATTTTATCTGCAATATTCATCTTCCAAACAAGATTTTTAAGTTTCTTAAAAACCGGTACCACATCTTATTCTATTTTATCTCATTTATCTCTATAGGTTACAGCAATTCATACGTCCTAAATTGAATTGATCTCAGCTGTACTGGAATTTTTCTCCATTAAAAAAAAAAGGTTAAATGGAACTGTGGTTTGAGAGGATATTACATGTTAAAATAGTTGGAAACATATTCTAACTTACACATCCACCAGCTCTAACCACATCTTTCTCCTCTACATAAATTTTAAATTTTGTTAGTGAGAATGCAGGTAAGTACTTGGATGCTTTGTTACACCTATATAAAATGAGCCCTATGTCCAGCTTGGTTTAATTTTACTTCACAATCTGAAGGAAAAGAACTCCAGATAAGTCAAAACGTGCAGATAAATTTCAAGTCATAAAACTATTATTTTCCTTGTTTTTATCCATCCGTTTTTAGGTGATTCTTGAATCTCTCTTCCATATTTGGGGTCCACCTTGAACAAGGACTGATACCCTCTACAACTTACATATATATTTTTAGATGGAGTTATCTTAAGCATAATGCATCAAGTGTGACTTATGTTTATTTTAATTTAGCTACAGAGATCTTTTCCTTCACATTTTTGAGGGCTGGTCTGTGCTGGTAAATTTCCAGAATAAACCTTATGTCTTCCTTTTAAGTAGGGCAAAATCTTGACATACAAGTACTGTGGGAGCTGAAGGCATTTCTGGCAAGAGCAGTGAATGACTGACTTCTCCACATGTTTTCATAGTGGTAAATATATGGTTAGCATTAGGCAGGAAAACAAATATTCCCCAAAATACATACTAAGCACATCTGAGAATGAACGTGGTCTTACAGAGATATCATGACTCCTCTCAATTAGAAGGTGTTCAGTTCCATTCAGTTCATTCACTCCCACAACATAAAAACAGCCAAAGTGTATGCTTACTTGGAAAAGAAAGAAAAAGCAAAACTCCCCGTTTAAAAACGTAAAAAGCTACCCAGGCAATTACGTTTTGTTGGTTTCCTTTAGTCTGTCTATGCCTCATAGAGTAGAATTTCCTTTAATATAAACCACAGCCTTTGGTCTACAGTTTAAGATGAAAGTAAAATATTGAAATAATAGTGCACTACCAAAACAACTTAGCTAAGTGCATTTCTTAAAGGGGAATTGGCATTATAAACCTACATTTAACATCTGTTTTATAACTTGATTACAAGTTTTTATTGAATATAGTTTATCATATAGATCTTTATTCCTTCATAGTACCACCCAGAAGGGATGATAATATTTTATTTCTTTTGGAAAAAGGTGAAAATTGAAAAACATTATCACTGAAGGGTGAAATTCTGTACAACAATTGACAAATGTGTAATAAATTAATATATAGTAAACTAGTAAAATGTATATTAAGGTTTTGGTTCCCATTTAATACTGAGTTTCTTTTGTTTTTATTCTTCAAATTAAAAGTTACAATGGAGAAGACTATTAACTTATATAATTAAAGTAAAAACTTTTGGTCTTATATGATTATGGAATCAATGATCCAGTGTTCTTTGAAGCCATGAACATTCATTTTAGAAAAACTAATTTTTCATTCAATTTATTCATGTGATACTTTAAAGAGCAAAGCTTTTGTTTACACCATAAACCTTTTAATAAACAAAAAATGTCTAAAGTTGTTAAATTACCCCTTTTCTGAATATGGAGTCCAGTCCTGTTTCAGACTTCATATCTTGATAATACTTCGGCATATGGAAGAAGGGGTTAATCTGCATAAAAGGAATTTATTACATTTTCTTTTGTTTTCAAAGAAGCATTCTTTTAATACTGCTCTCAAGCCAGTTTTTATTTAGATGTCTTTTGGTCTAAATTGCCAGTCTTGAAAGCTTTCCTAAAGTAATATTTGCCTCTTTAAACATCTCTCTGGCATTCCATTATGGGCACCTGCTGCTGATAATTACAGGTCTGTCTCCTAACCACTTCCTCTGCTTTATGTCAAGGCAAGATTCAGGCTTCTTGATCACATACAACTACCAGTTAAACACCACTGCATAGCTCTCTGTGGTAATTACTCAGGGCAAGTTGGGCCTGTGTTTACTGAAGTCTTAACAAAAAGAAGTAGTTACTTGTTATAATTTCCTCTTTGCTGGCAGTGTAGCAGAATCCGTAACATATCTTGGTGACCTTAAAAGTGCCTATGAGGACTTCCCTGGTGGTGCAGTGGTTAAGAATCCGCCTGCCAATGCAGGGGACACGGGTTTGAGCCCTGGTCTGGGAAGATCCCACATGCCGCAGAGCAACTAAGCCCATGGGCCGCAACTACTGAAGCCCATGGGGCCTAAAGTCCGCGCTCCGCAACAAGAGAAGCCACCACAATGAGAAAAACGCACAGCGCGACGAAGAGTAGCCCCTGCTCACCTCAACTAGAGAAAACCCACATGTGGCAACAAACACCCAACGCAGCCAAAAATAAATAAATAAATGTATTAAAAAAAGAAAGTGCCTATGAGAATATCTGATTCAATAATGCTTTATAATGTTACATTTCACTGTACTATTTCCTAGTCCAAGAAACAAAATATCCTGCCTCAATATAATAGACTGTGGTCCTAGCGAAATAACTTTCAAACAATAGTCAATTACAGGAAGACAACTGGTTTAATACGCACTCCCAAACAGATTGATTTTTCTTGACTCTGGGCTACTCTTCCCCCTTCCCCCGGCCCTCCCACCTCATATTCATACTATCATACTGCCACAGCTCAGATGCCACAGCTCAAATTTATATGCTGAGTCCTAATCCCCTAAATTGATGGTTTTAGGAGGTGAGGCCTTTGGGAGATACTTAGGTTGTGAGGGTGGAGCCTTCATGAATGGGATTAGTGTTCTTACAAAAGAGACCCCACAGAGACCCTATGCCCTACTGCCATGTGAGGACACAGAGAGAAGATGGCTGTCTGTGAACCAGAAAGTGGATCCTTACTCACATGACCATGCTGGTGTCTTGATCTTGGACTCCCAGCCTCCAAAACTGTGAGAAACAAATTTCTGCTATTTATAAACCATCCAGTCTGCGTTATTTTGTTATAGCAGCCTGAACAGACTAAGACACATACCCTGCAAGAGACTGATTTACTTTGTAGTGAAGAGAAAGAAGAAGAAATACTCAATAGGGCAATTTTTGACACAACAATAATCCTAATATAAAACAATTTCATCACCCAGTAGAAAGTCTATTTTAACCATATTCCATACGATAGAATTCTACAACTAAATAATCAGAAATGTTCTCTGGGGTGTGCTAGGGTGCTGTTTTGACTTGTAGACCTCTTTAACTCCCCATTCTATGTTTAGGCAACTTGACCAAAGCGGTTAACAGTCTAGTTGTGCTCACACTGCTTACCCATCAATTGTCTCAGGTTTATTTCCTTCAACTATATGAGAATCCAAGTTCTTCATTACTTAACAGCCCCAAATTATAGGGTAGATGATCTGGATGGATTTCTGAATGGATCAGAATGGATTTCTGAAAGCAGGGTAAGGAGACTGGTCTTTTAGGCACCTAAGAGATGGTGAACTTTCACTCCTGAGACTGTCCTTTCCACCTACAACTTCATAGTCAGCTTACTCTGTCCAGTATCTCTCCAAGTGGGTGATGGAGGGAACCTGGAAAGTCCCTGCTAACTCCACCACAATAAGTAGTCACCAAAAGCCCTTCTACGACGTGTTATTTATGCATGAACCAATATGCATTCATCCAACATCATTCAAAAGATCTATACTGCATGTCAACTGTTTGTGTGAACCACGAGTTTACGTGCTAGAGATAGCACAATGAAATGGTTCCTGCCCTCCCCATGCTGACATGCTAGCTGGGGACACAGGGAAAAGGAAAGAGTGTTGCCGTTGGGTGTGAAAGGTAGCTTTATGAAGAAATAAAGATCTAAACTAAACATCAAGATGGAACAAAAGTCAGCCAGCAGAAAGTGATAGAATATGAGGATTGAACACTTGTTCACAGCAAAGGAATGAGTGTAAGCCACATACTCACTCACTGCCAACTTGTTAAAAATACCTGAAGGATGTCCCCTTCTAGAGCTGCACTAGAACAACCTGTGCCAGGTTTGGGAAAGGTGCATGGTCAGAGGAGACTATAACCACAGAGGAGTTCCAGGAATGGAATTAGACGTATAAGAATAAATATCTCCATCAGCTATGTTAAGAAGTTTAGATCTGATTCTAGAGGCAATGGAAAGGCATCAAAGCGTTTTCAGGAAAAGAGCTTTACTGATGATGTTTGCTAGGATTTGCCTCACTTCTGTGTGGGGAGGATAGAGGAGAGTGGGGCAGGACAGGAAGCAGGAAGAACCTTCCTTAGTGATCCAGTTGGGAGAAATGGACATATTCGAAACATGTTTACGTAATGTATATCATCTTTGCTAATATAACATCATTAAAGGGTTGAATATGTTTAAATGCAAATCTCTAAATATATGAGACTGAAATAATTTTGTTTGTTTTAACAACTTGGCTTTCTAAATTGCTCCTCTCCTCCCTCAATATAATAATAACAAATAAAAATACATTCTGGCACAAAATAAATACTGTTGTATCAATTCTTTTAAAACTCCAAAACCTCAGCAATCACATGACAGAACTTCCTAAGACTGTTTAATGTTCAGAAAATTAAAGTTTTGAGAAGTTTGTCTTTATTTTAAAAAAAGCAAATAAACAAAAAAACAGGTATAGCCTAGAAGAAGGGGTTATAAATACAGTCTCATCTTTTTAATGGTTGATTTCCCCTGGAAATCTTCAAAGAAAACTACTACAAACCAATGCTATATACAGCAGAAAACCCAAAATAAGCAGTTTAATCAATCATTAAAACATTATAGGTTGCTTCTGTTGGGTTTTTTAAATGGACTAAGATTCTATAAAGATAAGAAGTATTCATAGTTACGTAGGAACTAAACCACGCTGTTGATTCCAGAGTTCTTATTAATTTTATCTTTTATAAGTGGGATGTTTCCTACAGTGCTGGACTTGGGCAAGTGAGGGGGATGTGGGGGGGAGGGCTGAAGTTAAAAACTAAGAGTGTTAAACTCTGCCTTTTGGACAAAGAAAAAGGTATAAACTCTGCCTTTTGGACAAAGAAAAAGGTATAAACTCTGACTTTTGGACAAAGAAAAAGGTAACGGGATCAGTGTTCAGTGGGCTTTTTAAAGTGCTTCCTGTGTGGGTATCATTTTAGTGCGGTGAAGGAGTTATCCTTGTTTATTTAGTTAGTTAATGCATCTATTACATTCTGTTTGCTAAGGGTCCACAATTGCATTATTTTCCGTTATAAATATTTTGGGTTATACTCTTCCTATCAAGTTGACACATTTTGAGGAAAAAGTTCTCTATGTTTTGTCTTATTTTAATTTTAAAATGAAGCATTTTAAAGAGTATTATAAAGAAGAACAAACAAGATTATTTAATGACACAGTAAACTAAAAAATATAGTACTGAAAATTGTTTATAGCTGAAAGCATTTTCTATGCCCACTGTTTTCAAAATAGTTGTTACTTAAGCAACAGTACACTTTCATTTTATAAATGCACACTAGAAAACTTTTTTCAAGCAAAACTATGATCTGCACTTTTTTCCCCTTTCCCTTCTTATACTTCATAATTAACATGTGTATACCTATGAGAAACTATGAGTTCAGCTACAGTTTGTTCATGAACTAATCCATTAGAATACTACTTTATTAAATGAAAGTGTCAATCACAACATATACATTTAACAGTCTGGTATCTAATTTCTCTTTTTGCCTATATTATAACATGTCTCTTGCACATATAAGAACTTTAACTTTGCTTGGAAATTTCAGTTTAATTTAATAAATCTTGCTTCCACCTTAGGATCAGTAAATGCTTTGCTATATTAAAATTTCTAAGATAAATGAAGGTTGTTTCCATTCCTCTAGGAAAAGTTTAAATTAGCAAAAAGTAAAGAATTTGCCCCATACACAAAAATAAACTCAAAATGGATTAGAGACCTAAGTCTAAGACCAGACACTATAAAACTCCTACAGGAAAACATAGGAAGAACACTCTTTGACATAAATCACAGCAAGATTTTTTTGATCCACCTCCTAGAGTAATGGAAATAAAAACAAAAATAAACAAATGGGACCTAATGAAACTTAAAAGTTTTTGCAAAGCAAAGGAAACTACAAACAAGATGAAAAGACAGCCCTCAGAATGGGAGAAAATATTTGCAAATGGATCAACGGACAAAGGGTTAATCTCCAAAATATATAAACAGCTTATGCAGCTCAATATTAAAAAAACAAATAACCCAGTCCAAAAATGGGCAGAAGACCTAAATAGACATTTCTCCATAGAAGACATACAGATGGCCAAGAAGCACATGAAAAGCTGCTCAACATCACTAATTATTAGAGAAATGCAAATCAAAACTACAATGAGGTATCGCCTCACACCAGTTAGAATGGGCATCATCAGAAATCTACAAACAGCAAATACTGGAGAGGGTGTGAGGAAACGGAACCCTCTTGCACTGTTGGTAGGAATGTAAACTGGTGCAGCCACTATGGAGAACAGTGTAGAGGTTCCTTAATAAACTAAAAATAGAATTAGACCCAGCAATCCCACTACTGGGCATATACCCAGAGAAAACCATAATTCAAAAAGACACATGCACCCCAGTGTTCACTGCAGCACTATTTACAATAGCCAGCTCATGGAAGCAACCTAAATGCCCATCAACAGGCAAATGGATAAAGAAGATGTGGTACGTATATACAATGGAATATTACTCAGCCATAAAAAGGAACGAAATTGGGTCATTTGTAGAGACGTGGACGGATCTAGAGACTGTCATACAGAGTGAGGTAAGTCAGAAAGAGAAAAACAAATATCGTATATTAACACATATGTGTGGAACCTAGAAAAATGTGCAGATGAACCGGTTTGCAGGGCAGAAACAGAGACACAGATGTAGAGAACAAACATATGGAAACCAAGGGCAGAAAGCGGTGGGGGTGGGGGGGGTGGGGGGTGGGATGAATTGGGAGATTGGGATTGACATGTATACACTGATGTGTATAAAACAGATAACTAATAAGAACCTGCTGTATAAAAAAAATTTTAATTAAATTAAATTCAAAAAAAAAAGAATTTGCCAATTGTTTTTTCCAGTCTTTGTACTTATATTTGTCTTTATAAGTATAGCCAATGTATAGTAGAGAAAAATATAAACTGATTATTTCCTTAACATTTATTAGATACTAGTTTTAATGGAATATATTCTACCTTCAGAATCTAGCATAGGAAAAAAAATCATCTAAAACTTGTCCATAAAACCAAACACACCTGTGTTGAGTTTCCACATAGTTTTAATGCACAACTAAAATCTGATAATTTAACAGGGTATTTTTAAATGTGATTTTTAAATCTACCAATTCCTTTTTAAGTATTTCACCTTTGGCAACATGCTTTTGTTGGTTCACGTGATGTTCTTCCACCTGATGGTACCCCCAATTGAGTGCAATCCTCTCATTCTTGTGATAGATTCA
The DNA here is from genome assembly GCF_003676395.1 of Aethalodelphis obliquidens. Lineage (NCBI taxonomy): Eukaryota > Metazoa > Chordata > Mammalia > Artiodactyla > Delphinidae > Aethalodelphis > Aethalodelphis obliquidens. The sequence goes on from NW_020837961.1 coordinate 13,731,275, forward strand.
ATTATTTTCATAATGGTGCCAAGTGAAAGTTGTTGTATGGTGTATAGACTTACATAATGAAAATACAACAGCAACAGCAATGACAGTCGCTAATGGCATTAAGCGCTTATCTGGTGCCAGGCACTGCTCTCAATTCTTCACTTTTGATAACCCTGTTAATCCCCACAATTCTGTGATGTTAATAGTATTATGATTCTGACATTCTACTTACAAATGTGGAGTGATGCTAAGAGATTTTACTTGTACGCAATTTTCAAGCTTAGAGTTTAGCACAGTTTATTCACTTTTACCAAAAGACTTATTTATATAAAGGTTGCATTAGTATTTCCCTAGCATAGTTGCCAAGAATACTCTTGATTATAAACAACTGATTTGATTCATTTTTTTCAATGCATTTTGATTAATTTCCTATACCAGGAAATTATCAGACCCACACATACGTGCATGTATCTAATACGTTTTAATTCCCTAACAGTCAAAGAAATGTTAAACAGAAAAAAAGAAAAAAGAAGTGATCTAAACCATTCACTATTCTAAACACAGCCATAAAATCACAGTAAAAAATAGACATTATTAAAGATTATTTTAAGAAAAGTTTTCCAAGCATAAATGAATGAATTTAGCACCAAACCAAACTATATATTGTGTTCACTCAAAATCTTTAAAAATGTAATTCTTTACCCAAAAAAAGATACACTGTAAAACTTGCAAGAAAGTAACAGTATATTAACATTGCAGGGTAATGTTTTTCTAAAAACTGTTCCAAACTCTAATGTAATAATTGTCTTATTTCAATCAGTCTAGCATCATCTTGTAATTTTCAACATAATTCAATTTCACAACACTCGTTCATAGATGCGTACAAATTTACTGTGCGGCCAAATATTATGGCATTCTCTTTTCTTCCTGCAATAGATTTATGCAACAGAAAAGGAAAAACATACGGGAAATAGTCACTTTTAACAGATGTCTTAGTTTGAAAAAACTTAAGTCAGTTTAGAATTAAAAATCAAAGCCCACTGGTTGAACTGAGGCATATTTGCATCTGTTATTAATGTTTGAGTTACATACTAAAGACAAGATTATTCATCAGTCCCTCATGCAATATGTTAGTAAATGGGATTTTGGTTAGGAATTTAATTGCATAAAGTCTGTCTCTAGAAGCTTCCAATTCATTCAAAATAAGCCTTTACAGTGGCCTGAACTGAATTAAAACAGTTACCAACACCAAAGAGAACTTCTTGATTTTATTATGAAATGCTTGTATGAAAATCTGTGAACATAAAAGGGAGATCTCTGCCACCCCATTGTGATTAAACAGTAGTCCTTTTCTTCTTTTTTCCTTTTCCTTTCTTTTTCTTTTCCCCCCTTTTCAAGCAACGCAGGGTTATGTGAGGTATTTTTTTAATCATGTAAAGAAAACTGAGTTAACTTTAAAATAAAAATAAACAAAAGATGTGATATCTCAGGTTAGACTTATAAATAAATTCTCAGGTTAGAATGATAAATAATTCTGAGTACTACAAAGTGTGATGAGAATTCGAGTGACCATTCTGAAAATACGCACGAAGCTTATACCCAAGTGATTAGGGTCATAAGCTTAATCAGAGCTCCCCACTGTTGCCTATACAGGGTTTTACTAATGGTCTGATAATGGGGAGGGGCGGTCAGCACGGAGGTTCTCGTAGTACTTTATAGTGGTGTGAGTACGACAGTCACTCATTAATTACTGCCCTCTTGTCAGCTCACAGATTACTGAGCAACCCTCACTGTCTTCACAATGGTCTCATAGTTACAGAACACTGTCTTAGAGAATTCTTTAAGAGGAGTTATTCAAAATTCTTGGATTCTACTATAAATTTGCAGTAAAACTTCCTGTGTTTCAGAGTATTCAAATGGAGATTGGGAAATATTCAAAGGATGGAAAAACAGGATGGGGGAAGAATATCAACAGTTCAACCTCTGATTTCATTGTAGGCAGCATTAATAAATCATATTGCTTAAAAACAGTACCACAGTAATGACCTTAAAGGTATTAACACAGATGAAGTTATATCTCTGTTTTCACCTTTTCACTCGTTTTCCTTTTTCAATCCCCTTTTACCGCCTCTCCCCACTTCCCTGCCATTTACACACATATCAGGGTCTAAGGAGAGGGCTCCCTGTTGTTTCAAAATACACTGCGATACTAAACTCTGAGGCTGACAGTAAAAAGTCACTTCACTTCAAATGAGCATCTCTAAGTAGTGCACATTAATATGCGCTTCTATGGAAACAACTCTTTCTGGATTTCAGCTTAAGCTTCTCCATATGATTTTTCTCAAAGGCTCCCTTTTAAAACCATCACTACCATTTATTATCTTCTTGTTATATAGACTGTTACTTTTGTTTCATCACAAATCTCTGCCTGCTTATTAGCAGCCCTGCCACTACTATCAGATGACATTTGTTTTACTTAATGCATGTAGTTTTAGAAAAAAATTATGGAACTGCTATTACTGCATCATATGAAAAAATTCCAAGGTACATTTAGCTGACACTGCATCAGCTGCTATTTAAACTGGGCTTAGCTAATGGACTTTTAATGTCAGCAGGGTTACGTGCAGTTACTGGCTATTAGCAGAAATGGCTCCTTTCTATAAAAATCACTTTTCCTCAAGTGTGTTGTTTGAACATTCCTTTCCCTAATTTAGTGACTGTCACTGAATGCAAAACAAACTCAAGGACTGTGGAATCCACTCTTATCTTTAAGACCCTCTTTTTAACCTTGCCATTCAGCATTCAACAGGAAACCTCTCTCATGAGCATTTAGACTTGCAGTCAGAAAACTTTGTGGAACGTTATTATTACCTTGCTCTTCTTAACAGAGTACTACATATTTTCTTATGAAAACCCCATATCATCCATGAACATATGATATGTAAGACAGAGAACACAGGAAACAATTCCCTGCACACTAGAATTTATTGCATCTTTTAAAATCCTAGCTCATAAATGCCAAGTGATGTGGAAACATATGGCAATAATTAACATTTACATACTGATGTGTCATATAAATATATATTAATCTGCATTTAATATAATATTAAAAATAAGCAAGAAAGTACACTATCCCTCTACGTGTAATTAAATTTTTTATATTCTTTCATTAGTAACAACCTTTCTCTTCCCCCCTCAACTAACTTTATCTTTATTCATTTAAATCAAGGTATCAATGGATGTAATGGAGACATCTGGAAATCAAGCCACCTGTATGGCACCTGAGGGACTCCAAGAAAATTAAACATTCTGCAGCCTGGAAACATAACTCCATTTTATTAACTCCATTTTATTTTTTATAAAAAAAAAATTATTCAAATCATCACCGAATTCAGGGAAAAACAACACAACTGACTTTGCCTTCAATCAGCCCGATCCTAAGAGGTCACCTCAGGCAGGGTGCTTACCAGGGGAAACTTTGTCTCTCCTGAAGAGGGGGTTCCCACATGTAAATGAAGGACTTTACTCATGCACACAGGATAGCTGACCTCCTTTGGTCAAAAAATTATAGTCTACTGGGTAGGAAAATACAGAAGTTCTTCTCCACGTGTTTGAAATAAGCCAGTGAACGTGGAGATCCCCCAGTCTCTGTCATCTGGAGGACAGGAAGAAATTGTTTCTATCAGATAAGCCACCACATGAATGAGGCAGAGGTATCTCTACTGTATGCTATTGTAAACAACTTAGCTACTGGTCGACAACAAGGCACTTTTTCCAGAAAAGAATATAATTTTGCAGTGAGAAACCAGTGATGAACCCTGATTCCGTATTCAATGACTACTTATGAATTTTTTTTTATTAAAAGTTTGTTTTCATTTCTTTGATAGGTGTTGCTGTTTTTTAAGGATATTGCCAAGGCTGTTTGAAAATAAACTCTCCTAAAACAAAAAGTTACACACACAATTTGTGCAAGCATATGTGTGTGTGTGTGTGTGTGTGTGTGTGTGTGTGTGTATATATATACACATATATATATATGCTCACAGAGAATTACTGAACTATATATGTCTACTTCTTATAACTCTTTACTCCATTTCTGCTTGGAAATACCCTGCTAGGAAATAATTCCATAGTTATTTAATTTGATTAAAAAATATGTAGATCTTTCATGTGATCATCATTTCTAATAAATCCAATAAACTGATTACCCCCATCCCTATTGGGAAAACATATCTATTGTTAAAACTTTTTCTAGCCATCTTTCTTCTCTATTTTTTCATCAGGTTATAGTAAGTAAGCTCTAACTTTCTCCACTCTGTGTGTGTGTGTGTGTGTGTGTGTGTGTGTGTGTGTGTGTGTGTATAACAAAAATAAACATATTTTGATCAATATATAAGAGAAAGATATTGGCAACATTTCCTAAAAATGTAATTATATTAAAGATAAAACTCCATTTAAGCAAATTCCTTTCTGGGACAACTGTCCCTAATAACTCCCATATAATCCTAAGAATGTTTTTCAATTTCTGATGTACAGGTGAGATTTAACTTACAACGCTGACATTATTAATGACACTGTTTAAGAGCTGAGGAAATATCAATGCATTTTATAAAGACCTTTGAAGGACGCTGTGTATCAGTATACCACTGATTTAAGTGTAGATTTCTCAAACAAGTACATCCTACTCAAACAGGTTCAAGTAAACTCCAAACGTAACTTCTTTCAAAAATACAGCTTTTAAATACTTTACAAACTCGTTTGCTCTGTTAATTGAAGTAGGTGTGTATCAAGACTCTATTTATATAAAGGTTCAAGTCAGAGTGCCCGTTGAATAATATTATGATGAAATACTGATCTTAGGTCTCTATTCCGATAGCACAAGCAATAAATCATTTGAACATGCCTGTTTTTCCTCAGCTTCTGAGAGCAGTTTCTGAAATGCGCTTCTGTTTTCCACCAAGTTGCATGCTCTGTGGGTGATGGCTGTAGTAGGTTGGGAGGAAAATGTCTTAGGCTCTTTCAATCCTTGAATTTGATCCTTAACACATTTTTAAAGCTCATACCGTCTCATCACCTTATGGAGATACAGAAGGAAGAAGGAAAGTTGCTAAAGAAAATGACAGGTAACGTAATTACTGTTTTATTTAGAATGACTCCAAGATTGCTGCTTGCCAAACTTGCCTGTTTCCACTGGGTAGCTACAATGTGGATACTTGGCAACCTCTTTATTCAATGGAAGATAAAATATATCATTTTCCCTTAGCAAAAGCTAAATTCAAATGTCAACATATTTCACACAGACATAATGCTTAAAGTGAAATTACCATTATTTACTATGCCTTTCCAATCAAAGTTTTTGTTGTGGTAGTAATCTGGTTATTTGTTTGGTTTGGATCAGGGATAACACAGGTCTTTGACAATCACATATAATAAAACAGCAACAGTGCTTTTTTCACTGACTGTCACTTTTTGTTCCTGTAAAAGTTAGAGAATACCATTTGTTAAAGTGTAGTCTTTGATCTAGATCTTGAAATAATGTTTTTAGGTTCTTGAAATTCCAGAAAGATATTAGAATCATCTAAAATATTCAATTTGAATACAAAAAATGAACTTGCAAATTCATAGAGACTAGAATAGTCCCAAACTGTTCCCCTTTACTTTTTTTTTCCTTTACTTTTATCTGATACATGAACATATTTCACTATGCCTGTACTTTATAAGAGGATATTATTACACCACATGCCCTATCATATTGCACTAAATTTTTATTGTCTAAGAGAATATATATTATGCACTACTTTAAAATAATTACTTTTCTGTACAAATGGTATAATTTACTTCTATACTGCTCTTTCATATTTTATATTAGGCAAACTAATTTTCTTGAATTTTGAATCCGTTTCTACTCATAGATATATTTACCCTTATAACTGGGCTACAGATGCATTTTAATGTGCAAGCACTAATGTGTTTTTACTGGAAATGAATGTTCATACAAAAGGGTTTTATTCTGAACAGAGAAAAAAAGAGAAGACAATAAATTACATTTGAGTTCAGTCAGTCCATGATTAAATAATCAATTAAGACATTGACTAAAACTGAGAAATGTTAGCATTCATCAATAAACTTGTTTAATGTGCTGAGGGAGTTTCTGTTGTTTAACATCCTTAGTTAGAAGAAGAGATAATACACGTTCATCTACATGAGGCGTTTTTATGGCTCTCATAATTGCTGAGAAATGAATCTAGCCACAGGACCCAAATGACAATGATTAATGAAGACAAAACCCTTATCCTCACAACATTTTAAAATAAATAAGACTGGAAACTCTGGAGTTAAATTTGATTAATCAGTATCACCTGTTAACATGATTATCTGGTGCCCTCACATTTTAAGTAAGAACTGTAACAGGCACATCAATGAAATGAAGTCTCACCTGTCTCCTCTCTCTCTCTCTCTCTCTCTCATTCCACTCCCACACTGGCAATGAGACATGGTTAGTTATTTAATTAGAAGAGGGTAGTCCCCAAACATTGGAGTTTTCAGATGTTAGACTTATACTTTTGCCACGCAAAGCACTTTTGAATCACTGCTCACTGCTCATAAAATGTATACTGACATAAGGACAAATATCTGCATATTTGGCATTTTCAAAGCTACAGCTCACTTTCCAAATTAACTTCAATTTAATGTCACAGTAACTTTAACACTATGTGTAGAAGGCTAGATATGTTTTAAGTACCTGGAGATACTCTTCTGTGTCTTTCAAAACCTCATTATATAAACCTAAGGGAGCAACTTTTTTGGAGGCAGGAATACTCAAAGTGAGAAACCACATTAAAACTTCAACTCAAAACTCGTTTTTAATTATAAAATTATAACAATATTTTCTAACATTTTGTTTATAAAGCATCCAAATATTTGCAACAGAATATATTGGGTTGGCCAAAAAGTTCCTTCAGGTTTTTCTGTAAGATGTTACGGAAAACCCAAAGGAACTTTGTGGCCAGCCCAATATGTTTTGGGTTATCATGAAAAGGCAGAAATTCTTCTGAGAGTTCTAATCAGGTAGAGAAGAGGAAAAAAAAGATACTATTTTTGATCTTGTTAGCTCATAAAATTATTACTATAAAGTTTTTAAAATTAAAATCTCCACAAATTTAGAGATTATAATATTTAAAATAAGAGAAACTATAAATTTTTAAATTATTGGATTTCTTTTTAAAAACTAGAAAAAAGGAGACAGTAAATCTATTAATATTGCTCAAGGCAAACTTACGGTACTTCAAAAAAGTCACATAAAACACAGCACTGAGTTTCTGTGAGTTTCTGTTCTAGTTTAAACATCCTTGAACTAAGTGAGTGATACTGGAACAATATCCAAGGTCTCAGATTCATGGAGCTCTCTTCCACAAATATATAAGCAGTAACAAAACCAAATACAATCTGAAATCAAAGAAGCGCCTATACATTGCTTTAAGGAGCTAGGTTAAGAAAGAAAAAGAATGAGAAATGTGGGGCTTTGTAACTGCAGACCAGGCAATCCAAAAATAAAAGCAGAATGAAAATACTGTAAGAGAAAGATGTGTCTTAACTCTAAATAACATAAAACTCCCACAAATGTCTAGTTTTATCTTAAATTCTGCTAGAAAACAACATTTATACCAAGCATAAGGGAATTCCCTCACTATCCAGTGGTTAGGGCCCAGTGCTCTCACTGCCAGGGCCCCGAGTTACATCCCCGGTCGGGAAACTAAGATCCTGAAAGCTGCGTAGCTCGACCAAAAAAAAAAAAAAAAAATACACCAAACATGAAAAAACTACGAATAACCATTAAACAAATGGAAGTAATTACATGTGACACTTTCAAAATATATATTACCTAGATTATTCATGTTGTTCTAAATTATGATGCTGAAACTTTCTATTGCAAATATAATTTGAATATATGAAAGTCCTGGTGAATTTGCTTTGCCTTCAAGTCAACCTATTTTTCTATACAGTAAGTCCCCCACATATGAACCTTCAAGCTGAGAACTTTTCAAAGATGCAAACGTGCATTCGCATGTCCAATCGCGTAAGTTATTCACGTGCCTGGTGTACACTGTCACGTGCATGCATCGTCTACAAGTGGTTGTGCTTTTGTGTACTTTACTGTACAGTACTGTATAGAGTACAGTAGTACAATATCCTTATTTCAAGCCCAGGATGTCCGGAAGCAAGCGTAAAAGCAGCGGTGATGTAGCTGGTACTACTGTACTTTACAAGGTACCATACTGTAAAAGTAAAAATGTTTTCTTTATTTTTTGTGTTTGTTCATTTTTTTAATGTACTATTTGTGTGAAAAGTATTATAAACCTATTACACTACAGTACTATATAGCCTATTATGTTAGTTGGGTACCTTGGCTAACTTTGTTGGACTTAATGACTGCACTCTTGGAACAGAACTCAGTATATATGAGACTTACTTTTTTGTGTTGTTTTATCATGTATTGAATTATGCTCGTTAGACACACTTGTGTCTTTTTTTTTTTAAGAAAAACAATCCACATTTGCATAAAGGGCTGGTTTTCTCAAAACCATTATCTGAAAACATGGAACTTGCATTTTTTTTTCATAAAAGTGTTTATGGATTTATGCAGTTATATTTCAACATTCATTGTAAAGATAGAAAGTCAAGAGTGGAGGTTGTAGCCAGGGCTTAACAGGCTCTGACTTAAAATGGCATTTTTAGAACTGGTATTAGGTTAATTTTCCCAGATTGTACAGAAAGGAAGAAATGCGGCTATGAAAAGAGAGAGCTTCCCACAGGCCGTTCAAAGAACCACACCATGTCCAGGAGTTTGCAGTACTTTGGAGCATCTCCTCAGACAGCTCCATTTGTTGCTTTGGGGGAAGCAGTGTCTGCAGCAATCCCTCTACTCTGAGTTCAAAATTATTGACCTTTAATTTCTTTAACTTCTAGATTTCTTTGCCCATGGTTTACAGAGTTGGAAGCCAAAGAATTCTGCTCTACATACTTTAGATGTATTAATTCATTCAACCCTAATATGACTTACAGTATATCTTATCCTCATTTTATATCCGAGGAAACTGAGGCACGGAGATGCTAAGTAACTGACCAATGGCCACACAGCTAGGAGGTGGTGGAGGCAGCATTATGAGGCAGTGGTAACCACTAAACTACCAGGGAGGATGGTCACACACCACTAACAGTCTCTAGCATGTGGCTCCCCAAAGCCAGACCGATTATATATTAAATCTAAGTAAGATTTAATAAGACAGTTACAATGCAAACTCAGCTTTAAGAACAACCCACTTCCAACCAAACTGCCACCCTTAAGTTTCTCTGCACAGAAATCATGGAAGTCCTGCTACCACTCACACTACAACCCTAGCTAGTCCTATGTTTACTAACATTGGATGCTTAAATCCAGAAGATACTATACCTATTCCCACTGTTATATTTCAGAAAGTAAATTATAATTCTATGCTTGTAAGTCAGTCTTCCTCGAAGGGTGAAACTGTCTCCTCAACTCTGTGTCCCTAACAAATAGCATACAGTATGGGACATAATAAATGCACAATAATTGTTCAGAACTTTACTTCTAAATAGCATACACTATCCAAATGAGCTAATGGGTTTCTAATTCGTGGGGATGCGAACAGGTTTGTTTTTAACTGCCACAAACACCAAAGTCAAACTAAAAAAGATATAGGCTAAAAGAGCAAGGGAAGAGCACTGCCTCAATCCCCACCCCACAAGCGTCCCCATTATCTCCATGAAGTGGTTGCAGCCTGTAATTTTAATGTTTCTTCTCAGAGTGACTCCCTCTGCTGCTCCAGCAAAGCCATGACCTAAATCAGAAAAGTGCTAAACGCAGTTAAGGCACTCTGGCTATTTGCACTAATTGGAGAACCCAGCATACATTAGAGAACAGTTATTTTTAAGTCTCAACAATAATTCTAAGAAAGCTAAGAAAGTTTATTTAGGACAGCTCGGTGCCTCCTTCAGGTCCTCAGGGGGGTTGCTCAAAAAAGGATCAGTATGTATTCTGATCAGGACAACCAGACTACAATGGGAGATGCGCTAGGACCCTGTCTTGTTGAATTTGGAATCCCCAGTATCCAGAACACAGAAGGCCAGGAAGTCAATAAATGTTAACAATTTTGTGGTTCCTCATTCTCTGCAAGTACTTGAAAAGTTTGCTCTCTGAAGCCTTTTAAGTATTCCCTAAGCTAGAATACATGAAATTATTGTTCTAAACAAAGGTAAACTAGCCTACTTTTCCTTACTGCCAATTCCAAACGTGAATTTATGAATTTACTCTGCTCCTAAAATAGAAAAATATATGGTATACTTGTCACGAAATTCAATCTTTCATGCCAATTGTCTATTTGTACCACACCAATATGCATAAATGCACGAAAGTAATTTTTACTCTTTTCTCAGAAGAAGTATATTATTTTAAAAACATTACAAATTATCTTACAATAATAGAGAATTATCCCAATATAATTAGAATCTTCAGTAATTTCCTGTTCTGAGTTTGGTGGTGTTAACACTCATAACACTAGTTGGTGCTATATAAGCGGAATATCAATGCTGTGTAAATCCAGAAATAAAATGCATTTATAAAACAGGAGGGCACTAATTCTGAAGCAAACTGATCAAGTGCACACACGTACACACACACACACACACGCTGCCTTTTCCTGGTAAAATCTTTCATTCTTGAAAGTCAGAAACACCACAAATTCCCTGGAGCTAGGAGTTCCCAGCAGTCCTGAATGAAACAATTAGAACATAGCCAGATAGGAGAAAGCTGTTGCCTAAAGTCTAGAAAACCTCCCAAGGACCTGTTTAAAATGACTGATGTCTTTCTTCAAACCACACTTACAAAATGAAGTACACTCACAAATAACACCCATTCTGCTTTTTTATCTTAAACACCTGTTATTTTCTTGGCTCTCTCTGAAGAGACACATATTTCCTAAAACTTCCAATTTTCTAGTATCTTTCCAACAACAGAATAAAAACCTTTTCCACTGTGTAAAGTGCTTAAATTAACTTTCTCATCTTAACTGCATACATACTTCCATCCATAAAAAATAGTTTATTCCCATCTTTAAGTCCTCAGCACAAGGAAATCATACCTTGAGGGAGCAACAGCATCTTTGATTTACCTAGTGATCTAGTCCGAAGAGAGAGGAGAAAGGAGAAGACATTAGAAGGAAAGGAAGGTCTGACTATCAGAGAATTATAGGAGTGTGACTCTGAGAAGAAAGTGTATGTATTAGTAGTTCAGTAGTAAACAGGCTAGGGGAATGGAATAGAGTGATAGTGATAGAAGCTGAAAGTAGGGTTTGGTGCTTTCTACATTTTTGATACCTAACACACAACACAGGAATAGCTGGTATCCTGCAACATGGAGGAAAACAAAGATTAAAGTGGTGGAATAGTGTCTCTCAAAGACCACAGATTCAAACATAAATAGTTTGCTCACCAGGAACTGAAAGAAAAAAACTATACTAAACGGAGAAGAACAGCAGTGAAATGCACACACCCAAAAGAATACATTTAATTATTCCACTTAAGATCAGAAAAGTAGGTGCAATCCTCAATCTCTGGCTTGCCTGGTCTATAAGATGAAAAAAGTGTAAGTGGCAAACACTCAGTCTGTCCTGACTGTCTTTTCTTTTCATCTCTTCTCCCTTCTTCTTTCAATATTAATCCACTCACAATCTCCTGTCTGCTGATCTTTATTGATCCTTTTTCCTACCCAGTCTTTTTAATTTGGCTGTAGGAAGCTCTCGGCAGGGATCCTATGTCTCCTATTTGGCATCTTTGGGGACTTTAACTTGTCCTTTTCCCAAACAGTTCTCTCACCGCCTGGTCCCCCTCCCACTCGCACCCTATAGCTTAGTCCTTTGTGCGACCAATAACAGCAGGCGAATTCCACAGGGAGTCACGCGGTTGATTCCACAACAATTCATCAGGTTGCTCCCTTCAACTTCCAAACACCCCCTCTAAGCACCCTCAGCAGCCGTCCTGAGAACTTCTCCCAATTTCAAGAAACCTGCAAGAAGTTTATGATTCTTAGGGGAGACTCCTTTGTAAAACGGACAGGCAGATGAGCTTTAGACATATGACTGAGAAAACCAGGGCCAAACCTCGGGGATGGGAGGCATTTGGCAAGAAGGGAAGGAAGGAATTATGAGCGTGGCTACTTAGCGAGGCAGCAGGACAATTTACTCCCGAAGTAGCTGTGGCTAATCCGCAGAGCCTCGCTGATCACGTACCTCCCGACACGGAACACACTAGCCTACGCTCAGCGCCCCCCTCCGCCTCCAACGCCCTGGTCCCCAGCGCCTCCTCAGATCTGAGGGGGATGCTGTCGGTAACCTCCGGAGTGTCTGAGCATCTCCGGGGAGTTGAGGCTATCGCCGCACCTCCTCTGCTTTCCAACTTTGGAGCGAGTGTAACCGAGAGAATGGGATGCCTGGATTACCTCCGAACGCTGCAGAAGCCTCCTCAATCCCTCGCACGCCCATCACAAGGAAGAGCTGAGCTCCCTCCCCTGTGCCAGCGACCGCCACAAAACTGGGCGGTTAAGACCCAGGTGGGCCCTCGGCTTGTCCAGAAGGTGGCGGGGGCACTGGGGACCCAGACGACCCGAGAGAGACCCCGGAGAGGGGCGCCTGGGCTCCTTCCTCGCAGTCTCCCTTCCACTCAGCTTCCCAGGCTCGGAAGGCTGGGATTTGCCTCTATCACCTCACCCTCGGAGGGCGAGAAGGAAACTAGGCAGCCAGCCCCCGGGCCTCCCCTTCTCCCTTACCCACCCGCAACTCCTGGCCGAGCTTCTCCCCCATCCCGGTTTTGCCCAGAGCCCCGGACACTTATTTTCAAGCTCAGACACATCAAATTAAAATGTCAGAGTTATAAAGTGGCCGGTTACCCCGGGGAGTTTCGGCTTTGGTTTGAACGACCAGTCCGTTTCCTCTAGAGCCGGGGAGGGGGGGCGGCGGCAGGGGAGGTACGTTTCTCCGTCGCCGGCTGGGAGGGAGAGCCGGAGAGGAGAGGGTAAGAGGGCGGAGGAGGCGCGCACACCCCGGGGCCTGCTGCGGGCTGCGGCGCGCGGGTCCGGGGGCGCCGCGAGTCTCCGCAGCGCCCCGAGCAGCAGCCGAGGGCCACCGGCGCCAGCGGGTCCTCGGCCGCCACGGACACGTTTCCGTAGCGGAGCGCCCTTCGGCGTGTGGCGCTCAGAGACTCAGCGAGGATCCGGCAACCCCCGACGTGGCACAGCGCGGGGAGCCTCTGCGCGTCATGGGGCCTCTACTGCAGGCCACGCAGCCACCCGCGCCCAGAGTCTCTCCAAACCTCGCTGTGCGCAAGGTACAACAACGTGTGAGCGTGCAGCAGAAAGTGCAAGAGACACATGCCCGGAGACAGACGTGGGTCCGACACCCCGCGCGTCCGGGCCCATCCGTGCCCATCTCGGAAGACAGATTCAAAATCATCCTAACCAAAGCTTCTTGACTAGTTGGGAAAGTAGAATTTAAAGTGGTTTCCAGTTGAGGGAGACGAGGCGGGTTAAGGAAGCCAGGGGAAGTGGGGAGGAGGAAAGGCAGAAGGAGGGAAGGAAGAAGCGAAGGGAGGTGGCGCGGAGCTCGGCGGACCCCCTTACCTTGAGCGGCCGAGCCGGTGCCGCTGGCGCTGAGCAGGGCCAGGGCAGGTAGCACGAGCATCTGCAGCACGTATCCCAGCCCCAGTCCGCAGCGGGCCGCTGTCGTCCGCAGACCTTTCCTCATCGTCGACAGAGGTGCGCCGGGGGGAGGCACATACGGAGGAGCGCCGACAGCGGAGAGCCCCACCGGGCAGCAGCGGAATCCGTGCACCGCGAAGCTGTCTGAAGGAGTAACGACGACCGAGCGCCACACTCCACTTTCTCCAAGGGCAGGGGCCAAAAGAGGGTGGAGAGGAGTCGCTGAGGAGGAGTTTGGAGGTCCCGCTTTCCCTGTGCCTGCTAACAGGCGGCTCCGTGAGCGGCGGCTCTGCCCCCACTTGGGAAGTCCGGGAAGGCGCAGGGCGGCCACCTCGCCGCTCCCCTCAGCAGCGGGAGCAGCCGCAGCTCCGCCGCGCGCCGAGCCCGGACTGTTCCCCGGGTCCCCTCGCCTGTGCCGAACACACACAGGCACGCGGGGCGGGGGGCGGGCGGAGGGAGAGGAAGAGAGAGCAAGAGGAGGAGGGAGCGGAGGGTGGGAGTTGTGCACAGTGAGGCGCTCCCGGCTCCAGTCTCGGGGTTCTCACGCGGGCGGAGAGACTTCCCGGCTGCGGCTGCGGCTGCTGGGTGGCCGAAGAGGGTCACCTAGTAGTGCGGGGCGCACGGGCGCGCCGAGGGGTTCGCCCAGGAGGCGTGGAGGGCCCAGCCCAACTCCGCTGGGATGTGAGAGGCGGCGGGAGCGCGCCCGCCCGCCCGCATTAGGGAAACGAGGACTGCGGGAGCGGCGTGCCCGGAGCCGGAGGTGGAGAGCGGCTGTTGGTTTCTCTGCGGAAGCTGAGGCGAGAGCGACCTGAGGAACGAAGCGTATTGGGAGCGTGGGAGCGCGCCGGCCTCACGCCGTGCGCCAGACCCGGACTTCGAGAGCGCAGCGGGCGCGCCCCGAGCCCCTTGGCTGTGTCCAGTCTGCCGCCTCCCAGCTCCTCCACGGCGCCGCCAGAGCCTGAGCCAGACTCGCCGGGACTGGACTCGCTCTAAGACTTCGGGTCTTGCGGTTGATTAGGCGGGGGTGGGGGCGGGCGGGGGTGGGGGCGGGCTCGAGCTGAAGTCCTGCGGGGCCGGGAAGAAGGCATGAAGCTTTTGCAGAGCCCCAGCCCGCGGCAGTCTTGGAGTGGTCAGTGCCACTCAGACTGCTTTATGCTCTGGGTGCCTATGACTCCTCTGTAGTGGAACAGAAACCAAAAGCTCAAGGAAAACTCATTCTTCAACAGAGCTTTATTTTCGTGCACCTTGGTGGCTGGCAAGGTTGAGTATGTAAAGAGTGGTGAGATGAAACCGGAGAAACTCCCAGAAACGATGCACAACAAAATTTGTAGATACTCACTTAAAGTGATGGTGGAACCTATGACATGTTTTCCAGATTCCTAACGGTGTGTGTGTAAGGACTCAAACTGCAGTGCGTTTTTATTATTTTTCCTCAGGAAAGAATTGCCTGGGTAGCTAAGTCGTGGATCCCTGTTGTAATGGTGAAGGGGAAATGTAATAATGGGTGGATAAAATAAGGAAAGGCTGGACAAAAGGAAAGTGGATGGATGGAAAGTCCAATACACATTGGCACACTGACCTTCCAGGAAGAAGAAAACCACTTCCCAAGATTATTACATTTCTAAACTAATATTAAATAATATATCAGAGAAATTTTAAGCTCTTGGTGCCAAGGGGGCAATGTGTAAACACACACACAGGCAGGAAGCTTGTGGTCTCATCTTGGCTGTGGTCCTAACTCATTCTGTCATCCTGGACAGGTCAGGTGAACTGCATGTCTCAGTTTCTCCATCTGTGAAATATTTTATTAGATAGCTTCAAAGTTAACCTCCATCTAAACCTCTAGCCAATAAGACCTGTCTTGGATGAGTCTGGTAGATCTGAAAAGGTCATTCTTGGCAGAGACATTGACAAATCTGGCCACTTCTCATTTCTGTGGAGGCACAGCCTGCCCTGCTAAAACCACTTCTTCTCCCTCTTCAGCTTCGCTACACCAAGATACCAAGATGTTTTGGTAAGAAGGTCAGAAGTTCCTGTGTCAGACTGTCTGAGCTTAATTCTTAGCATTTCGTATTACTAGCTGACCGACATTGAAAAATAAAGCTTGATGCTTCAGTTTCTTAATCTGTAAGATGGGTCTATTTGCAGTAGCTATCTTCTAGGTTTTTGTGAGAGATAAATGAGTTAAACATGTGTGAAGTGCCTGACACATAAAATTGTTAGCTCCTGTTCTTATTTTTGAGGAAAGATTCCCATCAGCTGCATGCTGGCTAGACCAGTGCTGTCCAACAGAACGTTCTGCAGTGAGAAACATATTTGTATCTATGCTTTCCAAAATGGTAGTCATTAGACACATGTGGCTATTGAGCACTTGCAATGTGACTAGTGTGAATTGGGAATTTTCATGTAATTAATTAATTTTAATTGCCACATGGCTAGGGGCTACCATGTTGGACAGTGCAGCTCGGCCACTTATAATATGTCATTTATTTTGAGGATGGCATCAATAGAAAGGGTTCTGTTTATATTTCATACCTGTCCTTACAATTTTTTCCAAGAAGGACAGCAGCTTAAATACTAAGAAACCCTCACGTATACTCACTCTATTAATATCTAAAATTTGTTTATTCATTTGCAATTTTATCGGTTATCTTTTCCAACTAGAATTTAACTCTTTAGGCAGAGACTTTGCCTTGTTCACCATTTCAGCCCCAGCTCCAAACACAGAACCCAATGTAGAGTTAGTGCTCAGTCAGTATTGGTTGATTGATTGCTAGAAAAGCTCAGTAGAGAAGAATCCTCAAAGTCTAGTTAGTTAAATAGAATTAAATTGTTACATAATTCTATTTGGGTTATTGAAGTGCTCAATGACAGACACTGCATAAAATTAATGCTTTGAAAGAAAGAGTAAGAGACAAGGGGAAAAGTAGTTCAATACTGAAATTCAGTCTATAGAGAGCAGGAGAATGTTTTGAGAAATAGTATGTAGAGATGAGGTGGGAAAGAGAGGGAAGAGTTAGTGCACAAGAACAAGGACAGAAAAAGTACCAGCAAATCAATCAGCTTTACCAAACAGGTGACTTTTCTGAAATCTGTAATTGCAGATGGAACTTGCCTTGTGTATCAACATCCTGCCTAGTTTTTTTTTATGGAAGAGAGAATGCAGTGTTGCATAGGCCTCTGAGCTAGAACTGCTAACTTACCTCACTTAGATCTGGGCTCACGTGTCACTACTTAGAGATTCCTTCTCTGACCAATTTACCTAAAATAGCACCTACCATATCACCCTCAACAGCATATACCTGCTCTGATTTTCCATATAGTACTTATTTTATAAAAAACATATGCTTATGTTCAAGTATACATAGATGTATGTATGTATATGTATGTGTATAGGTATATGTATATCTGTTGAATACTCTCCAAAAGAATGTATGCTTCTCAAGGGGAGGAATTTTTTTCTTAACACTTTCGCTGGTCTATACCCAGAACCTAGAAAACTGCCTGGCTCGTAATAGTTGGTCAATAAACATTTCTTGAACATTGAATGGATGAATGAGAGCCAATGGATCTTAAAACTAAGTCCTCAATTAAAACTTCTTTTATTTCCCCCAAGACAAATTTTCAAATTATGAATAGGGTTTTCTAGTCATTGGCTAAAATCATATTGGGGCAAATTTTCACAAAAATGAATTTAACTATGACTTTTTCAGGATTGGAATACTGCAGGTGTTTAAGGAACAGACATGAAATTCATCTCATTTTGAAAAATAAAAAGCTTCATTTAAATCCATGTACAAGGGCTTCCTTTTTCTTGGCTGCAGTGAGTGGAGAATTAGCTCTGAGATAATAAACACCAGTGACAGGTGCTAATGGGAATTAAACATGCAAATCCCTGCATATCCCTCCAGAAATCTACACCTAGAAAAGTATGCTATTTAGCATGTAGGCTGCTTAGTTATAGTATTATTTACTCTAAACTAGTATGGAAAAAGTTTCCAGCTTAAGGCTTAAGACATAAAAAACAGTGAAAATTTATTTTAATTATAGAAATATTTTCTTTCATTTTATCTCATATGTTTGATTCCCCATTTTTTGTCTTTTTATATATTTTTAAAAATAAATCATATCAGAGATATTATTAACTGGCAACATATAAGAAGGAGGATTTTAGTGAATATAAAGAGGATAGTGATGAGGAAACTCACTTAGGAGTTGGCGGTTCATAGGCCTCAGGTAAAATTACTGATAGACATCAACTGAGGAGAGCCAGATGGTCCAGATTCAATTGATTCAATGCCCATTCTCTGCCTCAGCCCACAGAAGGAAATTTGGCCTGCCATAAACCCATACACTCTGGGGCTTTATATTAATTGTATTAGACAAGACCCTTTAGGTTGCAAGTGAGGGAAACCCAACTCAAACCACCTTAAGCAAAAAAGATAATTTATTGCTGTACATAACTCAAAAGACATAGATAGGGCTTCCCTGGTGGCGCAGTGGTTGAGAGTCCGCCTGCCGATGCAGGGGACACGGGTTCGTGCCCCGGTCCGGGAAGATCCCACCTGCCGCGGAGCGGCTGGGCCCGTGAGTCATGGCCGCTGAGCCTGCGTGTCCGGAGCCTGTGCTCCGCAACGGGAGAGGCCACAACAGTGAGAGGCCCACGTACCGCAAAAAGAAAAAAAAAAAAGACATAGATAAAAATATCTACGTTAATAATGGCTAGTGTTTATTGGTCACACACTGTGTGTCAGGCACTGTGCTAGGCTTTTTACATGTCCTATCTCAGTTAATCCTCAAAATGAAGATTAAATTAAAGTACTATTATTATCTCCATTTTATACATGAGGAAACAGAGGGCTTAAGTAGCTTTGCCCAATCTGATTTCAGGGATCATGTTCTAGATCCAAGAACTTAAATACCACCACTCACAGGACTTAGTCCCTCCCCAGTTCCCCCTAGTCTCTTAGTTCTGCTCTCCTCTGTTTTCACAAACCCATAGTGTCCACACTGGGATGTCTGGCAGCTCCAGGTTTATAGTGTCTTTAGCATTATCAGTCTCAGCAAAAAGAGCACTCTCATTCCCATCTAGCGGACAAAATACCAGAATCATGACCCTGGCCTATCCTGGGACACATACCCAAACCTGAGCCAATCACCGTGGCCAGGTGATTAGAATATACTGAGTGGCAAGGCCTGGATCATGTGCCAATTTTTGGGACCTGGAAACTTGGATTGACAGCAGGGAGAAGGGGTTCCCGAGAAGAAAATCAATATACTGAGAAGGAATAAGTAATATGAAAGAACAGATGCCAAGAAAATGGATGTAGGGCAGACAAAATAACTCTGCCTATTCTGTGGTGTGGAAGGGGAGAATGAGTTCTTCTTCAAGCTTGAGTTTTGTCCCATAACACATCACTGCACCAAATGAAGAGCTGAAGGACAGCTCCTAGTAGATTGCTTTTTCCATTAATTGGGAAAATTGAGTACTATTCAATTCAGTTCCATTCGGTTCAAAACAATTCAATTAAGTTCAAGTCAACTCAATTCAATTCAATTCAGAAAACTTTCACTCAGCCCCTGTTACATTGAGGCTCCATTCCAGGATCCCTGGCAAAGAACACTCATCAGTAAGGGTCCTCGTGCACCAAGGGTTTACAGTCTAACAGATAATATAGATGAATAAACAAAAGGATTTCACATAAATACAAAAATAAGGTGGAAATATAAAGATATGAGAAAATCTTAACTAGGGGAATCTGAGAAGAAAATTACCCAGAAGGAAGACTTAAGCACTTGTGTATCAGTAATGATAAGCTTAACACAAAAGGTGTATTCATCTCAAACAATAAGAAATCTGGGAGTGGGCACTTCAGAGCCACTTTGGACTAAAAGCAGCTCAGTCATGCTCTTTTCATGGCTTGGCTCCGTGTTCCACAATGTGTGACTTACATTCTCACAGTTTCTTGACGGCTTTTCCGCCTCCAGGCATCATGGTCCACTTCCCAGGCAGGAAGAAGAAGGAACAACAGGCCCTAGGGGATACAGCCAGCATAGCTGCCTTCCAAATCACATTTCTGGAACTTCTCAGCCCAAGAAGTTTGCATTTTCTCAATGGCCTGTCAAATGACCCTCCTAGACCAGTCATGTGTAGTGAATAAGGAAAAGGGTGCTGTGAACGCTGGCTCGATCATCTATGTTGGAGACAATTTTATTGGAGAGAAAGGACAAGACAAAGGCACAAAGAGAAAAACATGAAGACAGAAGATGACAGTTTATTTAGAGAATTGTAAGTAGATGGAAAGTCATTTTTCTGTTTTTAGTTGAGTAAAAGGGAGGAAGTGTTTTCTATCATGCTGGGAAATAAAAGGATGAAACAGACTGTATTCTTCAGTCCACTAGAGATTATTTTTGAAAATTTAGGAGGTGTGTAGCCCTGAGATAGCATCTTCTCCTCAAGGATTTTATAACTGAGGTGTAGAGATAATATTTACGAAAAAGAAGAAATAAAACAAAAAAAGGAAAGGTAACATAAAAGATTGAAAAGAGAAAGGAGAGAGAGAAAGGAGGAAGTAAGGATGCAAGGAACAAAGGAAGGAAGAAAGGCAAAAGGAAAAGTAGGAAGAGAATAAAAACAAGAAATAAAGGAAGAGAAAGAAATTCCAGGGTGATTTCTGCATTTGTGCAGCAGGCTGTAACTGCTGTAAGAGGGAGAAAACAATGAAAGACCCAATAAAAATTAGAAGAAAACTAATAGAATATGTAATTTAGAATATTACTGGGGATAGATATTATAACTTCTTGCTGACTGGAGCCCTTCAAAGACTTCATTTTATTTTAAATTTATCTGCCAAACTGGACCACAGTTGTTTTTTTTTCATGCTACAGATTGAAGAAATGAGATACTTTATGGAATGGTGGGAAGATTCTGAATCAGGAAATACAGATTTAAGTCTCCATTTATCTAAGTTATTTACTCAGATATTCCTGCAACTTCTTTGCACTTTAATTTCTTTGTTATAAAAACCAGAAACAATATGAACACATAAAGTGCCCTGAAGATGAAATGTGTGTGAAGGTGCTTTGTAATGTGTTTGTACTTAGGACATTATTATGATATGTTCTGTATTGTCCATAGTACTTAACTTGCATAATCATCTAAGGAATAACATTAGTGATGTGGCTCTCCATACATGAATTATACCTTCTAAGTGTAACCCTGGAGCTATTCTCAGTATCTTCCTCACTTGTTCTCACATCACCTATTCCATTACTAAAATCCAGTTTTACTCCTGATAGGTCTTGGAGACCTATCCCATTATCTACAACACCACAGCCACACAATATATTGGCATGTTTTCAGTGATCTCTCGTAGTTACTTCCTCAGTAGCTAGTCTGCCCTCACACCCCAATCCATCGTCTCCACACACCCCAGAATGACCTTATAAAATGCCAATCCTGTCATTTGACTGTCCCCAAAACCTGTCCATTGATTCCTCATCGTCTTAGGCCCCCTTTCTCAAAGTCCATTACAGGAAACTCCTGTCCTTAAAAAAGGAGTTCTGGAGTAAGCATATCGTGCTAGATTGCATTATTCCAGATTTTTACTCCTTTTCTGTTAATAGATTTGCCTTTTGCCTTTGAAGTCCCACCCACCACAGTGGGATGGACTTCTCTGCCTCACTGATGGCAGCTTAGCCATGGGACTGCCTTTTGCCAATGAATGTGGGCAGATGCTACAGAGTGCCAGTTCCTTCCGTTGCATACTTCTACTCATTTTGATGTGCTCCTGCCACTAGTCATGAGAAGAACATTTCCCAGGTAGCCACTCAGAGTGAGTGAAAGACCCATGAAGAGATGTGTAGCCTGGAGCCTGGTGCCTGCATCCAGCCCAGCTTAACTGAGTGGTAGCAGACCCAGTGACCCACGAGCAAGAAATTACAAACAAAAACAAGCTTGTTGAGTTCAGCTACCAAGTTCTGGGGTGATTTTTTTATGCAGCGGTATCATAGCAAGAAGTACCTGATATGCATAGTGTGAGAAATCATGTCCTCAGATTAAGTTAAAGATAAATCAGATGGTAATCTCCCCTGTGGTGCTAATAAGCTAGTAGAAAATAAGACGGAATAGAGAACTAAATAGGGTGACTCTGAGAAGTGCAGCAGGAAGGTATGGAAACATAGCTATGGTAGGTGAGAGGAAAGAGGACTTCAAATTGAAATGACTTAAATGAGAGCACATTAGGCCTAGGCCTTGAAAAATAAATAGAATTTGTGAAGTTGGAAAGGTTAGCGTTTCAGGCAGAAGAAACCACTGGGGCAAAAGCAGAAAAGAAGGGTAGAGCGTGGATGTCAAATACTGAGTGGCTTTGTCTGGAGTCCAGAAAGCATTACGCTTAATGTAATTACTAAGTATCTTTTATTTTTTTTTGCGGTCCGCGGGCCTCTCACTGCCGTGGCCTCTCCCGCCGCGGAGCAACAGGCTCCGGACGCACAGGCTCAGCGGCCATGGCTCACGGGCCCAGCCGCTCCGCGGCACGCGGGACCTTCCCAGACCGGGGCACGAACCCGCGTCGCCTGCATCGGCAGGCGGACTCCCAACCACTGCGCCACCAGGGAAGCCCACTAATTATCATTTTTAAAAAATTCTTACAGTTAACATTTTTGAACTCTCAGTAGTCTGACATCTTACATATATATTCATTTGATACACACTACAATACTCTATATGAAGTAGGTATTATTAATACCCTCACTTCAAGGATGAATAAGGAAGTCACGGCTTAGAGGAGTTGAGTAACTAGCGTACCTAAATTAGTGTCACATTGGGATCTGAACTTAAGTTTGTCTGGATACAGACAAATACAGCAAGGTAAATTTGGACAGGAAGGTAGGGCTAATTTTGAAAGGCTCTTTGTAGTTTGCTAAGTGGTCTATCCTACATCATGAATATACTAGAAAGGTACCAAAGGGCTTTGGGCAATGAGATACTATCATGACCAAGTCTTGTATTAATGTGAAAAATGAATTAAAGTGGGAGGAAAAGTCATGGAGTCTTTTCTAATAATTAAGATGAAAAGCAGTGAAAGCCTTAACGTAACAAGTAGCAAACAGAAAAATGGGACATTCAGTTGGGATGGTGGGTTGCTAATTCCAGAACACAGGGTGACAAATTTATATCATTAAATATTCATGATATAATTAAGAATAAACTATGTAATCTCCCAAAGCTACTTGCAACAGTAAACTATCCTCAACTTAATTAAAGGCATTAAAGAATTAGAAATAATATTTAAAGGGTGAGAGGGTCACATTAATTTCCTAGGACTACTTGGGACTTGAAGTGGTTTGTTCAAGCAATATTGCAATGATTCACTAAGATTTTGATTATATAACAAGAGTTTTTTCATAGTCCCTAATACTGTGACTGGCACAGAAAATGTAATTGATAGACATTTAAAGAATAAATGGATAACAATTATAAGAAAATTTTAAAATATATAAATTAAATCAGTTATTATATACTAGAGATTTTTACTTTCAATTTTTCCCCGAATTTATTTGTGAGTGCACTGTTATAAATGTGTTGTGCTTTATTTTACAGAAACATAACAAATTATAATCTAGAATTCAGCCCACAAAATCACGTTCATCATGCATAATTATATGGAAAACAATGATATTACAGCATATGCAATTTTACCAAAAAATTTTAAAAATAATTTATAATTAAATCAGACAAAAAGCAAGACATTTGATCTTTGTGCTTATGGTATAAATAAAGAAGAATGAGGAAAAAAAGGTAAATATTATTGAGATTCCTAAGTTTATTTCATGATATTTCCAATAATGCTCAACAATGAAGCCATTTTTTTCTACTTCATGTTTAATTTCAGTTGGAAATAGGGACATTTTATTTTCTTTAACAGAGATGTTGCACTAGTGTTAACTAGCCTCATGTTGATCATAGTTGTTTTTTGTTTATTTTTTGGTTAACAGTTTTCATTACAAGGAGCAAAGAAGGTAAAGAAGGAATACTTCTTTTTTCTGATAAAATTGAGGAAAACAAATGAAAAATTCAGGGAAAGAAAGAAGGAGTAAAATAATTAAAGTGAGAATTTTCCAGAGGTATTTTAAACAGAACTGTGTGAAACAAGTTAAAAAGCCTGAGATGAATAGTGAGGAAGCAAGAATGGTTCAGATGATTACCCACACGGTCCACCAGATGGCCCCATGGGCCAAGAACAGCCTGGTGTTGTAGAGTAGAATTCAGGGGGCAACCTATGAGAATATTATAAATAACCACTCTTAAGAAGAAAGGCCTTAAAGCTTATTTGCTTGCTTGTGTACATGTGTAGTTCTCTAGACTTTGAGCTTCTTAAGAAGGCTTTTCCCCTACTGTAATAATATTTGAATCATCAACATCATCTACCCAATGCCGAAGTGTTAGAAGACCCTAAGAGTGACCACATAATGAAAAAATAAATCTAAAAATAAGTAAATGATAGAATAATTTATGTACATTTTAATTTAATCAGTGCTATTTTGTTGTTGTTGCTGCTTGCTATTGTATTTCTTTTTAGGACCAACCAGAAAGATCTTTTTTTTTTTTTTTTTTTTTTTGCGGTACGCGGGCCTCTCACTGCTGTGGCCTCTCTCATTGCAGAGCAAAGGCTCCAGATGCACAGGCTCAGCGGCCATGGCTCACGGGCCCAGCTGCTCCACGGCATGTGGGATCCTCCCGGACCGGGGCATGAACCTGTGTCCCCTGCATCAGCAGGCGGACTCTCAACCACTGCGCCACCAGGGAAGCCCCAGAAAGATCTTTTGATGATTATTATTCTCAAAGATAAATTTCACCCTACATTTTTGACACTAGTAGATCAAAGGGGACCTCATTCTTCACAGACTTTTTGTTTGTTTGTGACTATATTGCTTTTTAAAAATACAAGGAGACCATTTACAGGCAATGGTTTACTTTTCATTTTATTGACCTGTCTAACCAAAGGCTACCAATTGTGCTGGTTTATAGATTGAGGAATCTATTGAGCAAATTTGTGGTTGTAGGAGATAGAGCCAAATAACTTGAAAAAAAATCTATTTGAATATCTGAGAAGGCTAAAATCTCTCAAGAAACTGAAAATAAGTTATTTGAGGAGGGGTGTTAGCATCTGGATCCTGGTGTGGGAACCGTACCTCTGCCTCCATGCTTGCCATGGCCAACTTTCATTCTCCCAGGAATCAAGACTTTTGTCTGGTCACAGCCTATAAGCTGGCAAACTGACAGCTTCAAGACTCTGCATTTTCTCATGACCCTTACTCTACCTGAAATTTCCTTCCTGACAAATAGATCAACGGTTCTTCAAAGTCTAGTTCAAATGCTAACCCAGGTATCAAGCTTTCCCTGGGTGCTACAGCTGGAAGTGCTCAGCCCTTCTCTGATGTCCACATGCATTTGTTTCACCTTCTATTTATACCTCTACAAATGTATAGTTTCCTTTTACTAATTTATATGGCCCATATGATTCAAGTTTGGGTCTCAGACACCTTTGGACTCTTCAACAATAGCTAACTTTTTGGTTGACATATAGTAAATCGATAATAGTTTTATTTAGATATTAATGGGCTCTTTTCATGAACAGAATAGTCCTCCCTGTCATCTCAAGGCACTCATTGATTTGAGGAAGAGGGGAAAGGTGCAGGAAATGGGCATACTTATGGATAGAGCAGAAATGCATATGGGAAACAATTCATATTTAGCTTCTGAACACCAAGGTAACATTTCTATGTCTGTAGCCAAACAATGGATTTTTAAATCAGCTTCTATAGTGTAGAGAAGATGCTACTTCTAAGTAAGATCGAGGCTATTGAACTTGCTGATTTAGCGGATATAATACGGGGAAGTAAAAAAACTGGAAATCCAAATCTCACCATGTCTATCTCCAGGTATTGTGGCAAAAAGCAGAAAGAGTAAGGAAGAGCCAGGATGTCAGGTCTTTTTTCCAGTGTCTTTTTTTTCATGGTGTCTACATATGAGGGAGAGGAAGATAGAAACCCTACGGATTAAGAAGAGGAGACAACAAGATCACCTTACGTCAGCATGATGTACCTCAGTGGAAACAAATTTTAAATGGAAACTACTTTGTATTTCAAAGACAGTTTTGTGTCAGAAAGGCGGCCACTCTGGGTGCCTGATTTGAAAGCCATGGTAACTTCCACAATACCCACTCTGGGATGCCATGGGCATGAGTGGGAATCAGAGTGCTCTGCAGGGCTAGCAGGGCTCAACCTGAGGATGAGCCCCAGAGCACCAGAGGACCTTGAAAGTCATCAAGTGCCTCAGAGCACAGGCTCTGCAGTGAAAGTGCCTGGGTTCCAATCCCTGCTCTGCCCCTGACTAACCTTGTGACATTAGATAAATTCCTGTTTTTCATCAGCACTCTGGTCTATAAATTGGGATACTAACAGTACCTACTTTATAGTACTGTTGTAAGAGTTGAACACATTAATTCACATAAAAACTACTAACCATGCATGGGATTGAATAAACATTAATAAATGTTACCTATATTTAAAATATTATTATTGAAATTTCAGTAAATATGTATTTACTGTCAAAGAGCTTCAGAAATCTTTTAGTCATTTCACCAATACAAAAACTTGTTATATCAAATATATTTGTAACATTTTGAATATTTTAATTCCATAAGTACTTTAATGTGTTATCTCCATTCATATGAATATTTTTCCTTTCAAAAATGAAAATTATAATTTATGAATATTTAGTTTAAAAAACTCAACGTATTCTATATTCCAAAAATTTGGCAAAAGCATGCTAGAATAAAATGATTCAATTATGTGATTATAACATAAAAATGTGAGCAGTGTATGTGTTTATGTTGATACCTTATGTTCACAAAGTCAAGATAACGCTTGCAGCAAAGGAGGCCTCAAAGGTCAGTTCCATGGAGAATAGAACAATATCTACCAAGCCTCACAATGTTTTTTAAAGGGAAAAAAATGCACTCCAGGGAATGTAACACAGTTGTCATAGGAATTTAAGCTATGGGAAACATGTGTATAATAAAAATGGCTTTTAACACTGCTTGTGATATAAAGTTGATGTTACTTACTCACCATGCTTTTCTAATAGTAGCAGTTGATTTGAGCTGAGTCTGCCACACTTTTTTACTTAATTTTACAAATGCTTGCATTTATGAAAATCTCACAGAATGAAGCCTGAATTCATGGAACATTCCCAGAATGAAGCTTACTGACCTATATGAGTATTTAAAGCAGCAATTTTCATCTCATTAGTACAAGGGGCTCACCGACTGAATATATCACTCAGAAAATATAGACGTATCCATTTTTTAACATGTCAGCATTCGATTGAAAGATTATGTCATTGATGTATGTTTCAGCCCCCCTCCTCCCCCACACGTTAGAGGCTCATGTGCAGAAACCTGCCCTTTTGGAGATAAAAATGCCTATTTGTAAGTGAACAGATGGTGTTGCTCAAGTTCAGAGACACGTCATAGGCAGAATCTCAGGGGGAGGGGGACTGCGGGACGAGGAGGGCTGGTGTAGTTTGAAAAGGCTTCCTGGGTGATTCTGAGAGCCTCCCACCTCGCCCCTACTGTGCAGCACTGATTTAAAGCTTAAAGATACATAAATGTCATGTAGACACTAATTTGAGCTGCAGAGTAAAAAATGAACTCTTTTCCTGGTAGAAACTTGTCTGATTGCATTTCTTTGCATTTATGCCATAATTTTCAAAGCCTGAACCTCCCAACAATGTCTTAAAATTGACTCATTTTAAAACTTCTGATTAGTTCACATACTACATTATTTCCATTTGTATGGTGGCATTAAATGGCAGGTCCCACATGGTCATTCAAAGCTAATTTTTATTTTAGATAGGTTTCCATATACATAGGTCACAATAAAACGGATCACACATATATGGCATTATAATGTAAGTAACCACATCCGCAAGTCTTATTAGCGGAGCCACTGAAGTAAGTTTGAGAATCATAATAATTTAAATAATTACCTTTCGGTAATTACCAAAATTACCTTTGAAAAATCCTTTAAGTCATATCATGGTATATATCAAGCATGGTATATGTTTTGTGCGTACAAATTTGCCCAGTAATTCTTATGCATTCTAAAAATCTAAGATCTTTTTAAACTAAAGGATAAGAGGAAAACGTCTATATGCAGATGTTCGAGCATTTAAACCATTATGACTTTCAAGTGATTATTGAATCCAAAGAAGTGAAAGATGCCAGGAAGAAGTGCCAGAAAGTTACCCTGGTTTCCATCGGGGGTAAGTAACCTTTGTTACACCCAAAAGGAGTTGCCTGTGTTCCCTTGGAGGCATCAGATTTTCCCATTCTTGGGAAGGTAAGAGGATAGGAGGACAACACCTTTTCTTTTGTTTAGATGGCGTTGTAATCAGATGAATGTGGAATATCTAAAGAGAAGAAATGGTCAGAATTGGATGAGTAAGCTACAGGAAAGATTGGGTGTCAAGTCCTGGTTTGACAAGGCAGTGGATGCAAGAGCCCTTCTAGCCCAGTTCTGAGCTCACCTGTTTCCTGGAGAGGACTGTATATGTAAAGAGAGAAAAGGACTGAAGCCATTGAAAACCATGCCAGAATCCATGACCGTGCTGGGGCATAGAAACTCTAGTTTATCACTGAGGGTACGTCTGTCCTCCAGGCCAAATGACACTTGGCCTGCAATGGTCTCTGCATTTTGTGTTTGCCTTGTGAGGTAACTTGCCCTGATTTTCAAGGTTAGTGATCCATGTGTATGCTGATGGGGGGGTGGGGTGAGTGTGTGTGCTTATATGCATAGAGGGTACGTCAACTAGCTGTTTCTCCTGAGATTCAGACCAAATGCCCCTCTATCACCCATTTCCCAGCATTAAGAGGTAATGCTTCAGTAGATCTCTCCCTCTCACACACACGTATATATATTCACAATTTTACCCCTCTTGCAACCTAGGACTCCCAGTTCCCTTCTAACATTTTTAATTGCTTATACTGTGTCCTTCCACCACCCATTTTACTACTACTTTAGTCTTTCTCTTTCCACATTTCCCCCTTTTGTCTCCATCTGTCTTCTACAGAGCTTCTAAAGAGCCAAAGCATGACTTAGTTTTCTATCATGATTAGAAGATGACCCTAGGGAATGTAATTTTATAGATAAGGAAACCGAGCTTCAGAATGTCAAATTGACTTAATCCAAATCAAGATATTTTAATGATAGAATCAGTACCAATAACCATGTCTTCTGTTTTCTGGTCATATTGGAAAGATCCTAGAATAGAGATTTCTGGTATCAGTTCCACTCTTGATATTAGATTTTGTTATGATTTTGGGTGAGTTACTTAACCCAACCAAATAAACTTTGGTTTACTTATCTTTAAATAGGGAATGATAAAACCTGAATAAATAGAGTTGTTATCAAGCATCACTGTGTGAATGGATATCAAATGACCTAATACGATGCATGGAATATACTAAGTGCACGATAAATATGATTTTCCTACCAAGTTCAATGCTTTGTCTTTTAGGTCACATCACCTCCTTGCTATCTCCCTTTTTGGTTCACTCTTTTATCTTCTGCAAAATTACTCTTTTTTTTCTTATGAGTTTACTGTCTTTTCTCTCATTCAATGTCCATGCTCAGACTTCAGAGGCTGGAGGAACCTTTTCCAAATCTCTTAACGACATCTTGAATGACAGAGCCGTTTCCTGTCTGCAGGCTTGTCTGAAGCTGAGCAGATGGAAAATCATACAGTGACAGGCCTCGCAGAGCGACCTGCACCTCTGCATGCTGAGGTAGCCCAGAGCTGCAGTGGCTCCCCCTCTTGCAAGTGTTTGGAGTTGCTGAACTCTCTGGAGGACTTGACTTTTACCTATAGCACCATCACAGGGGCGCTGCCTTTCTCTGGCCACTGGCAGAAAACACAAAGCTTAGCAGGTAGTCAATAAATATTTATGAAATTCATAAAGGAATAAATGATTGAATAAATATATTAGTCCTTGCTTCTCTCACTAAGCAGAGTGGGGACGAAGTGTTTTTATGCAGGATTTTACATCTGGTGATTTACTTGTGGGCCCGTCTGTGCAGGACTTGGATGAAACAGCAGCCTCTCTTAACATCTTAGAAGCAGCTGGTTCTCCAGCCTCTCCTGATACTGTTAACCTCACAGAAGGGCCAAGATACCAAGGTTTGATAGGTCTCTATAAGGACACTGTCAACTTCAAGGGCAGAGTCAGGGTGATGTTTTGGGGTCATTTCTGAGCAGCTACTCCTGAATCTTCCACTCCACACTCCCAGCCCTCACATACAGCTAGAGTCCATTTCATTACGGAGTTTTTTTCTCATGCTGCCATCTATACCTTTGCTTGCATTTTGACCTGAGCCTGGACAGCAGCCTATTTCCCTTAAAACAGTTGAGACAATACGACATTTTCGAAAGTGCCTTTGCTACATGATAAGGAAGTACGAAATATAATACAAACAGTAGATAAAGAGTCATGTTTCAAAACCGTAGTTTTCTGTCCCTTCTGGATGGTGCTGCTTTGCTTTTTAAAGCATCTCCTTTAACTTCATGTTCCCCTGGGTCATAGATGGATTCATTGGATGACATCTTTTCTCCTGACATGCATGGGGACACCTGGACGTCTCTTTCCCTTCAAGGTCAAAGGTAGAAGGCTTCATCCCAATTCCTTTATACCCTCTAAATCAGTACAAACCTTCAGTCTCAAATTATGTGCTCCACAGTCTGTGGCTAGGCTGTGGAGTTTGAAGAAATGTGTGACCTTATTCTCCTTCTTCAGATTATCTCTTTAGCCCAGCCCTGCATAATTTCCTGATTTACTTCCTAAGACACTTTTTACCTCACATGAGCAGAAGAGAACTCATTAATGTCCACTTGTTACAGAGTTCCCCGTCAAATTACTGTTCATGTGCCAAATCAGCTTAGCTGTCTCTGAAATAATCACTGACCCCTCTGAGAGAGAGAGAGAGAGAGAGAGAGAGAAAGAGAGCCACTCCCTTCCCTGGGCATATTATTTGTTTGCATATCTGTGCCTACTTCTTTAATGTGAAGACACGGTGGATAGCTTCCATGGTTTTGAGCTTTGTATCACCAGATGCCAGCACAGCAGAGTGGGGTCCCCCAAAATACGATAGCAGTTGATTTGTGTAATAGCTTAGAAATATGCTAATCTTGATAGTCATCCATCCGAGACCTGCACACATAGTAACAGAAGGACTGTGGGCTCCAACTCACCCTGTTTGTATGGCTCTGCTTTTTCAGGTCAGATCTGGATTTGGTGTTAACTCTGGCCTTTCTACTGTCTTGCATCTCCCCTATAAAAACTACAGTTCTGGTGTGGGACCCCTTCCTTGCCCATGGAGATTTTCCATATCAGACACACTAGCCAATGCTAGCTGGATTATTGGTTCTGAGTTTTGCCAGCCTTCCCATTTCCATAATCTCCCAAGATAAAACTCGAGAGTTACAGGACTGCTATATTTCTCCATATAACAGGAATAAAATAAAAATGAAGATCTGGCAGAAGGAAACAAAGAAGGACATGGAGAGAAGATATAGTTTAAAAAGGACAGGGCAGGACAAATTGTAAAATTAGACTGAGTCAATTAAAAAGATGGCAGTCGTGTAGGTCAGAAATGTTTAAGGCTTGGCAGGGATGTTTCATTTCATTACTGCGACTTCCTGCCCTCCAGTATCTCAGAGGTCGTCCATAATTGGCTACCTAAAGAGGGTGCCCACTTCCATCTCCACTCTTCATCACATTTTCTTGTTTACTTCTTTCATCACACTTAACCACCACCAGACCTCTCTGTGTTCTCCCACTAAATGAAAGTGTCATGAAGCCACGGATCTTTCTATCGTATTCCCCACACACTCCATAGTACCTCTCACAGTGCCTGACACATAGTAGGCACCCAGTAACTACTTGAATTACTCAATGGAAAAGAACCCTTTTCCATTTCCAGAACTTTTTAAGAATTTGGAATTTTAAATTCTCCATTCACTTTTAGTCTTTCCTGAATTATTAAATATTTATAATTATTAAATATTGGGACATTGACAATAATTTGATATTTCCATTCATTACAAACAATTATTAAAATTAAATACTAGCTTCATTTTATGAACACTATTAAAGAAAGATGTCATTTGGAGAAGAACATTTTAGGATAGAGTTTTGATAACAGATATCATACGAGGTAAGAGAAGAAAAAAAATCCTGGTGCACTTATTATGATAATGACCATGTTAGAGTGTCAGAACTACCCTAAGGGAAATTATGTACTCAGACAATAACAACCTCACTGGACTACACTGAACAGAATACACACCAGTGGCTTAAACGCGCATATGAATGGGGTTTACAGTCCACACATTAATCATCCATGCTTGAATGTCAGCTTAAGTGGATGACGCCCAATACTTAAAATGCCATATTCAAATATATTTTTGTTCAAATGATTAAAACAAAAAAGTTCTAATATTGTCATTAGTATAGAGATGCAGCACAGTCTAATTCATTTTATAAAATTAGTATTTTGCTTCCTCATTTTCTGTCAGATATTTTAAAAGTGAAGAGTATTAATTATTTATTTTAAAAGATATTAAAATCAAGACAGATGATAAATCACCTAGATGTCTTACATTAGCAGTGTCCATGTAAAATCAAATCCTAGAGCAGAGAAGAATGCATGTATACACATATACATATATGTATATATATAAACTCTCATATAAACTCTTGTGATAGCTGGTAAATCAATATAAGTGGTAGAGATGACATAAGGCTGAAAAACTGGCAAATGTTACAGTATTTTCCAAAAAAGGAGATAGGTAAATCCTACATATTTCATTTTGGTAAGCTTACATCAATCCATGGAAAAATTCTAGGTCCAATGAGTTGTGAGCTTATATACAAGTTAAAGTTTACTAGTAGTCAGCATGAATCTTTAAGAAAACTTTACATTTAAGTAACACCATTTTCTTTTAGGACAGTTGTCTAGATTATCTCAAGGGAATGCCATACATACCCTATATGGGCTGGTATTTTTTCTGATGTATGTTTGAACAAAATGATAAAATGTGACCTATGTAATAATAATAACTAAAGGGAGTAACTATAATCAGTGTTATTAGTAAAACAAAGTCAATCCACCAAATGTTGAATCTTCAGTGATTGCAGAAATGGATTCTTCTGATATTGAGTGGTGAGTATGTTTGGGGCTGAGAGCGGTAGAGTTTCCTCTTAAAAGTACAGACTGCTTCTCCAGAATGTTAGTTCCGGTTAAAATCATTTGAGGCAGGGAATCCTCAAGATGGTGTGATACATATTAATGTTGTGCTCAGACCCACTATTGTCCAGAACAATTAAGAGGAATTGGAAATTCAGCACATTTGGGTGGAAAGTTTGGGTACCAGTGAGTGGAATAAAATTACTTTCTCCACATTCTTTCCTCTTCTCAAACCTGAGAGTATCTTTGACATTGAAACAAATTGAGGTAATGTGGACATGGAGGGCTACCAATAGCTGTTAATATCTCTCAAGGTTGTCTTAAAATGCATTATTTTGCTAGTGGAACACTGGACTTGATCAGAGGTCTTCAAACATCCTTAAGTACTAGAAAACAACAACATACACACACATGAAAGATCAGCTTGAGTAGGCATACTTCTATCAAACCTGACTTCCTTTCCCACTTCCCCCTTCACAACTGCCCTTCTCTTACTTCACAAAAGAAAATCACACTTCTCTTCCATCCTGTGTTGCAGCCACTGTTGAATTGTCTTAGTGTAGAAGCCCCATTCTCTGCATTAAATAAAATGACCATTACAAATTTTGGTATTTGTACTGATGAAGTAAATGAGTCTAATAACAGCACCAAATCCATTTGCATATCACATGGTTTCTAATCCTTTGCTTTCAACGAAATTGAAAAAGTACCTAATTGATTGCTATTTGATGATAGATCAAATAGAATAGAATTGATAGTGAACTCTATCCTATTCTAGCAATAAATAATATTCATCCCTGGATACACAAATTAATTGGGGAATAAAACTGCATTCATCTCATTAAGAGATGAATTTCTAATAAAATTTTGCAGATAACTATTACAAAACATGTAATATGTTCATGTTGTATTACTCAGGGTTGTATGACAAATAATTCTAACTCAATCCAAAAGAAACTTTTAGGACTTGAGAGCCTTGTAGTCACAAGAAAATTTTTTAAAAATTAAATTTCAATTTATATAAATATTTTAGTGTTGAAAATTATGATAGTGGGTCAATAAAAGACAAAACCTAATAATTTATTACATCTTAATCAAATTGGGTAAGTAGAATGGATGTATGAGTTCAAGAGAAAATTCATGATGTTAAATTTCTGACTGTTGAAATTTTTTCACGTATTTTTAAAATATGAATGATAGCAAGTATAATGCTGCTATATTTAGATTCCATTTGTTACATTTTAAAATTACACTGGACTTTTAAAAAAATGTCAATAATTATAGCATGTTAGAAAGTATAAATTGAAGCTACTTAAGGTTTTATGAAGAAATTAAACACTGACTAAAGACTGTGTGAAGGAATTATATAGTCATTCAAAATTCATAGTATCTAAGTATTGAAGCAAAAGTTCAAGGACCTTTGGGCTAGTTCTGATCTATTTATGGGATGCTTCTTATCCACAATAAAAGAAAATTTATTCAACCAGTAGAAATTACAACCCAGAAATGAAGACTAATACAAATGAATGAAACCTCAAGTGACCATCTGGTCCAGCTTTTAGGTGACTGTCCAGATGGTATTATTTTTTTAATTTTATGAGCTGAGACTTATTTATTGTACAAACTAACAATTGTTGTACCAAATGGACTTGTTATGTTAAAAGAATCTTGTGAATATGAATCTGAACTTAGTTACACTTAGTACTTATTTACTGAAAAACTAACTGCTCAGCCTATGGAAAAATGAATAAATGTAATTATAGTAGTTTCTTATTATCCACAGTTTCGATTTCTGAGGTTTCAGTTACCTGCAGTTGGCCCCAGTATGAAAATATTAAATGAAGGGTTCCAAAAATAAACAATTCATAAGTTTTAAATTGTGTGCTGTTGTGAGTAGTGTGATGAAATCTCACACTATCCCTCCCAGGACGTGACGCCTCCTTGTCCTGTGTATCCTGCTGGTTACTCACTTGGCAGCCAACTTGGTCATCAGATGGACAGTCTTGGTATCACAGTGCCTGTGTTCAAGTAGCCTTTATTTTACTTAATAATGGTTCCAAAGTACAAGAGTAGAGATGCTGGCAATTCATATATGTCAAAGAGAAGCTATAAATGTTTCCTTTAAATTAAAAGGTGAGAGTTCTCAACTTAGTAAGGAGAGGGAAAAAAATTGTGTGCTGAGGTTGCTAAAATCTATGGTAAGAAGGAATCTTCTATCCGTGGAATTGCAAAGACGGAAAAAGAGATTTGTTGTCACACTTCAGACTGCACAAGTTATGGCCACAGTGTGTGGTAAGTGCTTAGTTAAGATGAAAAAGCCATTATATTTGTACCACAAGATATTTTGCGAGAGAGACCACATTCACATAACTTTTATTATAGTATATTGTTATAATTATTCTATATCATTATTAGGTATCACTGTTAATCTCTTACTGTGCCTAATTTATAAATTAAACTTTACCATAGGTATGTGTGTCTAGGGAAAAATGTAGTGTACATAGGGTTCAGCACTATCTGTTGTTTCAGGCATCCATTGGGGGTCTTGGAACTAATCCCCTAAGGATAAGAGGGGACTACTGAATCTGAATGTGATCCAGTACAAAAAATTTATGTACCTATGAAAACATACATACGTTTATATATAGTATGTAGAGATTACATACTATTATTAAATATAGTATAGGTATATTATTAAACATTATTAGTTATTATTAAATGATATAATACATACATACAATAGATGTTAAATTTCTTGTTAGGATAATATATTACATATAGTACCTACTCAGTAAAAATTGTTGATTGTAAAATATTGTTAGTTTTTGATATATTATGACATATATTTTTCCTATGCAGGTTCAATTTTCCTGTTTCTATCCATATCAGTTCCTTTTAAAGAATTCATGCAAGTTCTATTTTATCTATTATTAGAAGATCCAATAAGACAAGATACAAAGCAATACACTTCAAAATTAGAAATTTCTTAACATTTTTCATTATATTTATTATGACAATGTTAATATTTATAGCAGTGATTATCATTTAATAATAGGTACTATAGTTTATAATTGATTCTGATTCAGTTATATTCCACAGTTAACAACTTACTCAATTATCCTATAGTATTTAGACTTCAGTATATCAGATATAATGGCTTAAAAAATTATTTGTATTTGGGTTGAAAAACTACAAATGGATAAAAATAGCAGCTGCCCTTAATAATTGGACATGATTTTATGTGCTTTAAATACATTTTTAGATTTTTAGTGACAGGCTTATTAGATGTGAGAAAATAACCATATTAGTGTGGTGTGTATTATTATCCTAATTAAAATTGAAAACGTCCTTAGTTTAGAATTGTCTTTCAGAAAACATGTGCATTCCTTGGATGAGCCATATTTTATATAAAGAGGACGACTTACAAGTGCAACATTATCTATGCTTCCATGTGAAAACCAGCCTAATTTATTAGAAAGTATTTGCATTTAAATTAATTGCTTTGAGATCCTGCTTGGAAATTAGAAATATACTGATAATTATTGTTTTTTAATCAGTGTAAGTGTATTATGGCAAGGATCATTTATTTTTCTGATCATAATGTTTTTACTGTGAAAATCTTGAGGTTCACATGTAGTGGGAAATAATCATGTAGGTAGAAGCATGAGCTCTGAATGAGGAGATCCCAACTTAGGCATGTGACTTATCCTCAATTTTAGTTTTTAATATTGTTTAAACACGATGCTCAGATCGTGGGAAACTATAAACCCACTACACACTTGGCTGGTCAAATCATAATTGCAGTACTGTGTTGACCCTTTGCCTCATAAATTTAAAAACTGTGTAATTGTGTATATATACAATGTAGTGCTCCAAATGTAAGTGTACATTTTAGGAGCACTAGCAAAATAGAATGCCTCCAGAAGAAGGCATTTAGGATTATAAAAAGTCTAGAAAGCATGTCATCTGGAAGCAACTGAAATTATTTAGCCTTGAAAGAGTAGACTCAACAGAACCACCTTTAAATATTTAAACAATTTTAAAAGTAATGAAAGGATTAGATTTTTCCTATGATGCTCCAAGAATTCAGAACTAGGATTAATAGTGGGAGTGAAAAGAATATAGACTTTGTGTTATCGTAAGAATTACCTTCAAAGCCCAGTTCTTTGGCAATGGAATAAATTGCCTCATAAGTTAGTGGGCCACTCAAGGTGGAGCTATCCCAGCCAATCATCTTTCAGAAACATTATAAAACACAGTAAACTCTAGAATTCCTATATATTTTAAGGTTTTTATAGTTTTTTGAAATTTCTTTAAAAATTCTAAAATTCAGTGTTTCACACATAGATTGTTTAGAAAATCTCTCTTTACTTTTATCTATGGTACAAAACAGTTTTAATTTGGAATGCACTTTCATTCATTCAATCAACAATTTTTTTGGGAGCAGTTACTACATGCCAGGTGTGGAGTTAAATGCTGGTGTAGAATGGTGAACCAGACTAGACACAGAATCAGCCTTATGCAGGTCAGAGCGTAGTAGAGGCAGACATTACTCAATAGTCATATAAACAAATGGGCAATTACAAACTTTGATGAATGGTATGGAGAAAGGGCAGAGTATTTTGTGACCTTAGTCAAAGCTACAAGCTTCTATCCATTTCACCATTACCATCTAGTGCAGCCCACATCATCTTTTACCTGGAGTACCACACAGCCTACTAACTGCCCTCCCTGTTTCTACTCATGCTGAACGCTAACCCCTTCTCAACTCCACAAGCATAATTTCCTCAAAATGCAAATCAGATCAGGAATCCACCCTGCCCGAAATCCTGCAGTGCTTCTGATTGCTCTAAAGATAAAGACCACTATTCTTAACACAGCCTGAAAAGATTTTTATAATATAGTCCATTTCTATCTCCATGGCTATCTCAAATCACTTTCCCCATTTTCTATATTCCAGCTACTCTGAGGATTTTCAGCACTGGACCATTACATATTATCTTCTGCAACAGGGCCTTTGCACATGCCAGTTCTCTCTCCTTGCTAAGCTCTTCAGCCCTTCTCCCTTCATCTAGATAACTCCATCAGCATAAACTCACAAGTTGCCCTCTGGTACACAATCACAAGCCATTCAGTCATTTACTCAACAAATATTTATTGAGCTCCTAATATGAACCAAGCATTATTCTAATTGTTTGGATTACAGGACCAAACAAAACAGGTCAAAGAGAACTTGCCCTCAAGGGAGATTAAACAAAGATTCCTGCTAGTTTATACTATACTTAGAAAGTTAAGCCATTATCTGGATGTTTAGATTAGATTGATAATTTCACTAGGTATACAACTGTATTCCCACAGATTTTTCAATGTTGAGGTTTCTAATAATTCTTAGAAATGTAAGATTAGATAGAAGACTATATAAAAACGGTCCTTTGACAAAAATACACACTACTCTACATTTACAATTTACAGAGAACTTGGCTCATTTCATGCCTTATGATTTCACAACTTAGTTGATAGTACATTAAAATATACATGTATATTTGAGCATGTATATTTTATGCATATATAAATATGTACAGTGCACATGTATGTTATGTGTGACAACATAAGTAGGTTATATACTATCCTCCACAGAAGGTGTAAACTAATATTTTACCTTGAAAGCATTAATGGATTTATTCAAAATTAGTCTTACTATTTGGGAAATTAAACTTTTATAGATAATGGTTGTAAATTTTACTTCTTTTAAAACAAGTGGTCATTAATTAATTATTTCAGGAAGCCAGTATTCACCACATTTTGTTCAGTATTGAACATGAAGGGAGGTTTAACAAATTAGGAAACCTCTTCACTGGTTTGAGGAATTTATAGTTCACATAGAGAGACAACATAAATGAAACAATATGAAGCTATATCTCCACAAAGTATAGTAAAAAGTGAACATAAAAGAAGAAAACAAGGAAACTTTCCCTCACCCCAGTTATTTTCAATATACTCCTTATTCAGCAAGATAAAAGCAGCACAGCCACAAATTTAAGTTATACCAGATAAAATTCACTGGCTAGGCTGTGATTTCTGGTGAGAAATAACTGCTAAGTAGAGTTTTGTATTACTAAAAAAAAAAAAAAAAAATGTAGAAGCAGCAAGCTGGAATCTCCAGGAAGCTTCTGGAGGCACTAGATTGTGATTATATTCTCTTATGATCAGGATATATCAGTTTGAAGGCTTTACAAGTTATGGATCTTAGGAGAAAAATAACAGTTCAGTGAAAGTTTCTCTTTTGTAGCTCACTGAAATGAGGAAAAAGGTCAAAGGCAGCCTAACACATTCATAGCGGCTTGGAAAGTAGTGATGTCAATTGAGGCCACTACAGATAGGCTCTCGCGGTGATAATTGTAGCTCTGCTTTTTTCCGTCATCTTGAATGTGGTGAGAGCTGAGAACTTACAGCAATGGATTGAGAAAATACCATGAAATGAAAGGACCATTGGTCTGGATAAAACTACAGTCAATAAAAATGGAAAATAAACTTCCATGTGTTTGGCGTTTAGCAGCCTCAGAGACTTCAAATAATATTTCACCAAATTGCTTCTGAGTCCTTCATAGTTGTAACGCTTTTCCTTTGGGTCACTTGATAGTTTAAAATCTTTTAGCAGTTGTGAAATAGTGTAAAAGGGATATTGAACATATCTATTTTTTCTTAAATGCCACATAATCCAATAAAATTTAGGCCAAGGGGACATACAAATTTAAAAGTTATGATTTATTTCTACTGCTGGTGATAATGGATAATGTTTGTACTTTAAAAAGTCCTTTCTTTGATTCAGGATTGGCCAATCAAACTTGTTTTCATTGGCCTACATATTGCTTTCATAGGGCTCAATCCTATTAGTTGAAGAATTTAGCATTACTCCAGTTTTCAGGTATTATTTATGCTAGATGGTTTTGTATGTAGGGCATACAGTTTAAAAGAGTGCACTCTGTAATATTAAACGATATGAAAAATGAATGCTGAGAACAGAATTTAAATTTGAAAAAACTAACATGCTGACAACTGAAAAATGGCCCAATTAACATTAGAGACATTTTACCAAGTTGAAAAATGAAAAGCAAACAAACAAAAAAATTTATTTGTATTAGAAGCAAAGTTTAGAAGTTTATAAAAATTATTTTTTTTCCTATTTCAGGGAAATGGCTTAGGATTATTTCTCTAAATTGCTTACTTATGGTATTTTAAAGAGAGCACAGTATGTGTGATTAACTGCCTAGTGATTTAGGTGAATTATTGAAAAGATCTCATATAAATTGAGTATTTATGTCTTGAATCATTCTGTTCCATTGGATCAGTCTCTTGAGTATCTGAGAGCAGGGGTGTGGCTCACTGCTGTAGTTCCAGGAGCTGGACAAGTGTGGGCACA
This sequence comes from Aethalodelphis obliquidens, assembly GCF_003676395.1. NCBI lineage: Eukaryota > Metazoa > Chordata > Mammalia > Artiodactyla > Delphinidae > Aethalodelphis > Aethalodelphis obliquidens. The sequence continues at coordinate 13,771,753 of NW_020837961.1, forward strand.
CAATAAACCCTTGAACCCTCAAGACATTTTTGTTGAATATATGGATAAAAGCCCTAATAAGAAAATGAGCACAGAAAAGCAAGATATGACTGAATATGAAGCATTCTGAATAGATATGAATGGATAGAAATGATATGGATATGAAAAATTGAGTTCAGGAGGATGAAAGCAGAGTTTTGCCAAACTGATCATGAATAGAAGATGTTATAGTTCTCCCAAACAATTTCTACCATCAATTCTGTAGGGAAAAGCAAGTAATAAAAAATTAAAAGTACTCTAAATATGAATTTAAAATCACTTACGTATCCTCAATTGTAGGAACAGATAAAGAGAAACACTTAAAAGGAATACATCACTGTTTTTTTGTTATGTTTTGGTTTTGGAAAATTTCACCTTGATAGGAAAAGTGACCAAGAGAAGACAGAAATAAAAAGGTGGTGGATCCACAGCAAAACTACAGTGCAACATAGTTTGTGGTTTTAATTCTTTCATCAAAATTTATCAATAAAGACCATTTTGTTCCTTAGTTTGCTCCTTCTTTCCTTCCTCCCTCCCTCCCTTCCTCTCTTTGTTCTTTCCTTCCTCCCTGTTGAACTCCAGGCAAATGGAACCCTTATAAAAAGATTCAAACATCTGCTTTGAGAGCTGGACAGGCCTAAGGCACTTTCAGAGGAATCTATTCACTTTAACAGGTGCCAAGGATATGAGCCAGGAAAGTACAGGGATTTGGAAACAAAGGGAACTCTAAAATTCCCCTATCTTCCTTGACTTGCTCATTCCCTTCACAGTCTGTCTCTCCTATTACACTTTTACACTAATCCTGAAGCATCTATGGTGCATGATAAATACCTGCCTTGATTCTCCACATTTTCTTGGTGCTTCAGTTACGTTCATTGAACAGAGAGTCCTTTCACTGGTTCCATCAGGTTTATCCACATCTTTGATGGATATCAGAATATCATCAAAAACCTCTTATGAATAAGTCTAATGCCAAGGCATGAACTCTTGCTTCCTGTTTGTCACACCTCAAAGCCACATGACACAGTGATTCCTTAATTCTTGAGGAACATTTTCTTCTTGAAAATAATAACAGATATTGTAGAGAACTCAGATCATGTCTCAACTTTTTGGCACTGCCTAGCTTTGCTGGAAGTGCAGCTCTTGAGAGCCAGATTCCTTGAAATGACCTTACAGCATGAGAGGATGAGAATCAGTTCTCCTCCTGTCACTAAGAGTCTGCTGGGGATAATACCTGGGTATGGAGTTGCCACACTCTTTTAAAAAAGTAAAGGGTTACCAGTTAAATGATATTGGACTACTGGGTGCCAGAATTTTCAAAGCAGATTCATCTACAAAATCAATATGGACACAAGACATTTATTGCTTTATTTCATTATACATCCATACATCAAACGTTTAACATGTTGTCAGGAATAATACTTTGAGCTCTTAAACCGTAACCAAATGTAAAAGCAGAAACCCATAGAAAATTAAATCTCCTGTGAACCAATATATCAAATTATATGATTTTTGTTCCTAGTTATTCCAGTGACTCCATGAAAAGAGAAGAGGCCAATAGAAATATGACTTAAAATGCAAATAAAATTTCAAAATATGTGCCAAATAATAGAAGTATTTTTTAGAAGAGCCACTGACCATAAAAAGCATCAATTAAATAAAATATCCTGGTTGATTTAACCCAAAAAAAAGGGGGGGTGTGGGAAGGGAGCATAAAAGACTTACAGAAGGTGGCTTTAGAAATAAGAAGCATATTGATTTGAAGTAGTTCATTCTTGACAATTTTCGGCCTTTTGTGAAATAGGTCATAGGACAATGGTGTGGTTTAGAATAAGGCAATGAAGGGCAGTTATAAGAAAGGTCTATGGGTTGAAAGGTAGTGTGAGTTATGAAATCTGACTAGTAGTAATATTGTCTTGTAGAGGTTAAGATAGGTGAGTGCCTAAAGAGCATTAATCTGTGAGGAGAAACCATATGCTAGATAAATGCATATTTTGTTTGCTTTGATCATTAAATTCATGTTTAAATAATACCAAAATGCCTAAAGAATCTATCTGAATCTATCTATCATCTATCATCTGAATGTTAGGCTTTATAGTCTCTCTGTTCACAACAGACAATTTTATGTTTATCTAGTATATGCATGAAGTAGGTTAGCCAGCAATGCAAAAAATAAAAGGAAAAAATTAGGATTAAAAAATGTATTACATCATGTTTCATATAAAATATCCATTAGGTGTATTTCATAGGCTTCACTCTATAGGTTTGTCTAAATATTTGAGCTGCATAGAACTTTTGTCCCCAGTATTTCTACTTTAAATAATGTTGAAAAATATGTCCTGTCAACCAACTAGAATTTTTAGGACTTCTTAAAATGACCCAATTTCGCTGTATAATCAAAGATTTTTATTTTATACAAATATTATTGGATGCCCCCACACACATCTAAAAGATCCAAATTTAATTATTTAAAATTATTAAGTCATTCCTATATGTCAGGCACTGTACTAACATGTATATGACATTTGTCAAATACATACATACAGACAGACATATGTATACATATACACATGAATGCATTCAACGAAAGTACACTCAGTTGATCAGATTGTTATCCACACTGAATTTTTAAGGAGAAAATCACAGGGAAATAGGTAGATATCAGAAAATTAGGTTTTTAAGCATCCCTACTTTAAATTAAAAATAACATTTCTAATATAAGATCTGGGGTCAATATACATTCAAATTGATTTTCTACAACTTTTATTTGTACATATTTATTATAATTAAATTTGATACCTATGCTATACTTTTAGAATATTGAAAACTATCAAAATACCCTTTTCCTGAATATTACAACAAAGAGAGAGAGAGTATATTCCTCTCAGTCTTATCCACATGAAAAAATATATTGCACTGTGATGAAAGGAGATAAGAATATTATATTACAAATTTTAGCACAATCTTTAAGCATAGCATTGTTGCTGCTTTGGGCTTAAAAAAAAAGAAAAAGAAATTTCCCTTCATGGGTAATAAGTTCATGTCTGTTTGGTGAAGCAGTATTAATATTTTGATAAGAGCAAGATATAATATGTAATTTTGATGACTTGTGTCAAACATTGTGCTTTTTTGAGCACCATATTTCACCTACCAAAAGTAATCTCTTTTTCTGTTTGGAAATACTCAGGACTCTAGCAAAAGTGAAGATGCAGAAAATGATGACACAAGTGTGTGAGGCCCAAGTTCGATGTTGTGAAAGATATCTAAGTAATAATCTTGCTATTGATTGAAATAAAACAGGTTAAGTGTTATCTGTATCAGTTTATTGTGCTCTTCATTCATATATAAAGTACTTTTCATTGCAAACATGCAAAATTCACTTGCCTCATTGCAGAGGAAGGCACTGGAGTGAGGCCGGTTTTTGTTGATTATCTAATCATATCATCCTTCTCCAGTGTATACTGTACATAGAAACAATTAGGACTCTAAATGTGAGTCTGGAAGAGAAAGACTTATGAGATTATGTGATTTTGCAATCTGTTTTCTAGCGTTTTACCACGTTAGTGACTCATGACATTAGGATGAGTTTGGTAAGAAAAACGTCATAGGAAAATATCCAGAAGCATGTTTATATTTGCTTAGGAGCTCAGAATTTCTTTGCTTCCCATGACTTTTAATTTGCTATTTTTCTCCCTTCTTCAGTTTGAACCATTATATTGAAATCAAAACTCAATAATCTGGAGTTTCAGGAAGTGGGAGGAATTATCCAAGTTGTGAAATTGGTTGCCTCTTGGAGAAAAGTTATCCGTTTTTACTGACAGGAAGAACATATAAATAAATAACATAAGCCAAATAGAGTGTTTCCATGACAACTATATGGAAACGAAATTATATAATGAATCATTAAGTTTCCTTGAGAATATTTAAACAAGCGATAAATTGTTTTAATGCTTTTTCATACAGAAGCAAAATTGGGTTCCTGAGGTAGAGACAATTTTGTTAAATTCTCCCACACTCTGCCCTCTGTCCTTCCGCTACCCTCCCACATCCTACTGTCCTGCCCCTCCAGGGGCTTCTTATTTATATTTTAGTGTTCATTTCAAACATCAATCCACATTTAAGTCCCCCCTTTAAGTGAGTTTTTTTTCCTCACGTCTTGAGACTTCTTAAAGAGCCAAGCACCATGCTTTGTGCTTTAAAACGTTAGTCCATTTACTCCCTAAAGAACACTATAAGGACAACAAGGTCCTACTGTGTAGCACAGGGAACTATATTCAATATCCTGTAATAAACCATAATGGAAAAGAATATGAAAAAGAATGTATATGTGTGTGTAACTGAATCATTTTGCTGTATTGTAGAAATTAACACAATATTGTAAATCAACTAGACTTCAATAAAATAAATTTTAAAAAAAACCCATGAGATGAATAGTACTCTGTTTTATAAATTAAGAAACTGAGACTTGCTGAGATTAGATTACTTTCTTAAGCTTATGCACCAGAAAGTACTGGAGCCAGGAATTAACCTTAAGTCATTCAGACTCTAAAACTCATACTCCTACCACTACATAAACTTTTAAAATTTAATTCTCCAGGTTTTGTCCAAGAGAAAATCATGTTACATCGTGACAGCATTCAGATTAGTTACTCATTTGGTCTAGGAGTGCTTTCTAAGTACCTTAGGTGAACTCTCTGTAGGAGAAGAAATGATTAAGGGCATCAGAATCTCAGATATAAATCCTGCTTGAGCAGATAATGTCTCTGTATTTCAGTTTACTCATCAACGTGGGGGTAATAATGCTCACCTCATGGGCCACCATAAAGATTGTGATATTCCATGTGATAGACCTGACACATAGTAAGGAAGAGTTTTAAAAATGGATTATTATGCTATTGATCTTATTATGATAGAGTCCTGTACTATATAGGAGAGATGAGTGGATTGAGAGTTTAAAATCTGAGGAGACAAAAGACCGAAATATAAAATGATTTTAGGACAATTGTAATACATGTTAAAAATTATGCAATGATACACACACACACACACACACACACACACACACATATACATATATACAGATACAGATACATTTCTAAATGAGGACTAAGAATAAAAAAGTAATAAGAGAGAGAGTGGTATACACACAAGGATTTCTGGGAGCAGGTGTGTTACAATATATTAAGGTGACAAGTGACACGAGTTTAAGGGTATGAGGGTTAAAGGAGAGGCATGAATGTTCTGTAAAGAAGAACTGGAGGTCTCAACTAAAATAGAACACTGAGGTGTTTCTAATTCATCTATCCTTCAAATAAAATGATATTTGATTAGTGCCTTCAAATGCCAGACATTGTTCTAAGAACTTTGTGCTAACTCAGACCTCACAGCAACTTCATATGAGGGAGGTGCTATTCTTGCCTAGGGTCACACATCTAGTGAGCAGTAGATCCAGGATTCCAAATCCAAGATTTCCAATCCAGGTGGCCTGGTTCCAGAACTTAAAGAGTAACCAGAGAGGCACTTAGCATGCACTGGGGATTTTGGGGGATTGTAAGCATTGGAGGGATGCACTGTGGAACAGGCTTAACATTAAGGAGCTGAGACTGGTGCCACTTTGTTATGTCAACTGAGGGTCAAGCCCAAATGCTTTGTGTTTAATTCCTAAGAATCAGAGGATCTGAAAGCTATCTTTGAGACACAGACCATGCACGGATTGACTAGGAATTCTGTTACCGAAAGGTATAAACTGGTTGGATTAAAGGACTAAATCCCACCTCAGAGATAAGCAATCACAGAGAATAGTGCAGAGACAAGAGAATGAGCAAGAATGTAGATCGCATTACAGAAGTCCAAGAAACGGGGCTCAGGATGAAGCTTGGGAAGGAAGTTAGAGACAGGGAAGGTTTCATTTAAGATTTAGTAATGAGACACAGATAGAAGTTTGGGGGAAATAGAAAGGAAAGAAGGGAAGATAAGAAGCAAGGCACCATTTTGAAAACCTGAAAGTTTTCAGTCTGAGTAGAGGTGGAATGGAAGTGCTAGCAATATTAAGCAGAATTTAAAAGGTAGAAAAATTAATGTGAAATGGAGCAGATATAGTTTTTGTAACATTGAGCTAGGGGCAACTTTTAACTCATCTATAAAATAAATTTCTCTCTGAAAAATTTTTATATCAGAATTAAGTATTTCTAAATACAAGTTTTAATGAATTACCTCTTGACAAAATATGAGTGAAAAAAATGGTTAAAAGAGTATAAGAAGAGACACAATTTATTTGATATGGGAAACATAGGGCTCAAGAGTGACAGCAATTTTCATACACAAGTTATGTGTGTGTATACATATTATGTACATATAATATATATATATGTATAAAATATGGAGGTCAAATTTTCACCAATGAAAATAGAACAAGAAAAATTAAAAGTAAGACAGGTATTAAGACAAGATGTGGATATTATGAAAAGTAGCCTCTCTATATGTATATCATTGAAAACGGAATTCGTATTTGGCTGGGATATTTTAATACATTTCAGTCAGAGTGACCGGTCATATTCTCTTAAATTGTGTGGCTCTGGTTTCACTGACTTAGCTGTTGTCACTATTTCATATCCACAGCATAAAACAACTGCCCCACACGTCTTGAGTTTGGAGAGCCTAGAGGCTTCTTACATTCATGTAACTACAAGTTATCTAAGCCTTTGACCTCTGAGAAGTCCTGGGCTCTTTGTCTCCACTCCAGGGTGACCTTCCACAGAAGAAGGTAAACAGGTGGTAACAAGACTCTGAAAGCTCAGAAAATCCAATGCAGAAAGCCTCATAGATTGACCTCTTGGGATTCACATTTGTGGTCATTGCCCAATCCCTACTTAAGAATCAAAAGTTTATCATAAAATCCATGTTTTATTGCCTCCTCTTTTTATATCATGCAATTCCCAAATGGTTATCATCAAGTTCCATATTTGCTTACAGTGGTAACCAAGGCAAGCAGACAGCTAAGGGAAACTTTTCTCTCTGGTCAGTAACCTAAAATTGATTTTGGTTGAATTTTATTTAGTCCCCTAAAGGGAGATCCAGTTTGTATTTCAGCTGTAGAATTGGATTTCTTCCTTTGATGGTTATCTTTTCATATACGTAATGCTAAGTGAACTGGTCTTAAAGTGTGACAGCTGTAGTTAGGTGAGTAGAGAACCATCCAGGGTATTAGAGGTCAACTTGTACATAGAGCCAAAATGAACTCTTAAAAACACACAGCTTTCTGATCAGCTTTACTGGGGGCTGTTCTCCCTAGAACTCTTAAGAGATTTGGATATGGCCAGTGATCTGCAACTTATTACTGCTTGGAACCACACTGAATTTTATCAGAGACTGAAGTTAACTGGTTTCAACATTAAATGATCCTCATATGTCCTAACACTCATGCACTTATGCATCCTAACTTAAAATGAATAGACTATGCTACAAATATAAGCATATTTTGATTTCTGAAGGCACTTAATTTTATTTCCCCTCTACGTCTATTTACCAATTATAATTTGGAGGATGAATGTTGATCAAAACCAGAGAATAAAATCTAAAATGGAATACTAGTTTGATAAGGGTAAGGATTTTATGTCTGTATATTGTTGTATCACCAGTAGAACAGTGCCTGGCATTTAGCAGGAAAGCAATAAAATTTGTTGAATAAATGAATAGTTTGTTTTGATTAAGATACAAACTTTTGAATAAAAACATTGAAAATTATGTAAATACTAGAAAATCCATACACAGTGTGTGTGTATGTGTTTGTGTGTGTGTGTGTGTGTGTGTGTGTGTGTGTGCACATCTCTTCTGGTAGACTCAACAACTCCAAATGATTACAATATTGATTATACAACAATTTCTATGTATTACAGAATTATAATTACTGTGCTATTATTTTAAATCCTCAGTTATCACTGTCCTACCAGGGGAGTTACTATAGCTTATAATACTATAATTCACTAGTTTATATACTATAATATAGTATATAAGTTTATATACTATAATACTATAGTTTTTTATTATTTTTTCATATGTGTGAGAGCAACAGGAATTTTCTGCCATTTTCTTCCTCTTTTACTACCCCCAAATCTGGTTTCAAACACCTTCCTAGAAGACCTGGTTTACGTTAATGGAGGGTGGTGCAGGGAAGGAAAAAAATCTGGATGTAGCTGGCCTCTTTAGACATAACATATTATTGGTCACTGGGTGAGACCACACAGAACTGTTTGGTTGTGTTGGTAGACAGGGAAGAAGACAAAAGAAAATTCCTTAATGTGATGCACTTGAGTTGATATTTATAAGTTACCTGAACAAAGCTCTACAATTTCTTTTTCAGTAATTTCTCAATATGATTGGTTAAGGCATCATACATATATTAATTATCCTGCTAAATTTAGCATTATAATGCTAGAAGCTGCTCCCCAATCCATGTGTTTAAATTAAAGAGTGCTGTTCAGAGTTCTGGGCATCATCCACTTATGCCAAAACAGACCATCGCTTGTGCATTAGCCATTCTATGACTGGCTTTTTGAAGATTAACATGACTTACACATAGAATGTATGAGTAGAGCCTTCATGGAAATAGTGTGGTAAAATGCTTGTCTGCTTTTTCTTGTTTCTTCTTTTCTTTTTCTTGACCTTCAGTTATGTGTTTGGAAAGTGGCCCAGAAGAGTGCAGATTCTCCTGATTATTTCTGTCAGCCCTACCAGAGTCAACTTCTAGCTATCTGAAAAGAAAAAGAAATTCCCAACCTGGTTCCCAACCATAAGTACGTAAGTCCCCAGGCTGACAAAAGAGCCCCTACTTTTTGCACCTGTGTTATTTATCGATCGCATTAGGATTGCCCTTTTCCCTTCTTTTTCCAGAAGTAAGTTTAGAGATGCTTATTTCTCTTATTTTGAAAAACTTGTATCTTTTAGCATTTCTATAAAACCACTCCCTTCCCATTCTTTCCCCCATAACATCATTTCAATTCTTCTTATGTATGTGTCTGTGCCCTTTTCCCCTGAATAGTACAAAGGTCTGTAGTTTGACTATAGAGTCAAAAAAAAAAAAAAATCAAAGGTTTCCTACCCATATCTAAAGCAACAAATCTTACCAGGCAAAGCAAGTCCTAGGCAAACTCTGTTTCATACAAAATTAGGCTAATCTTTTCAGGTGAGCGACTAAGGTATCTGAGCTGAGGTTTTTCCAGTGAAACTTTCACCTAAATTTAGTTGCTTAAAGGCACTTAGAGGACAACATTGAAGTCATATTAAGAATTTCTAGGGGGAAAATGTAGAGCTAGAATATAAAAATTCTTATCTAGAAAATTCACATGAAACAATTTCCATACAATCTTTTAAACATCACCTAACTCTACAAAAAATCAAATTGCCAAAATCGTAGTTACACTGTACATTGACTTTACAATATCCTAATCCCACTACATGGAACCCCATGAAGGTTAATTTCTTCTTCCTTTCCCTCCCTCCCTCCCTCCCTCCCTTCCTCCCTTCCCTCCTTCTTCCCTCCTTCCCGCCCTCCCTCCCTTTCTTTCTAGATGTTCACAGTGAATCGCATCACAAACATCGAATATTTCAGTGCTAGCATCAGCTTTTTCTTTTTCATGAATCATAAAACCCACGTTACTTCCTTGAATTTTGTGTTCAGTATTAGTCACAAGTTACCACAGAGGTGAAGCACATTCTCACCTCAGAAAAGTTTACCTCAGCTGGGATCATCAGGCAAGAAACTCTGAACTAAGAAGTGATATATTTCTCAGTTCTTTATGCCATATACTTTTGTAATCTTTAAGAATATAATAAATTCTAAAACATACTTTATATTTGGCATTCTCTAAAAGAGGAAAATTGATGTTCTGTTTCCCTTTTCTTTCAGAGTAAGAGACAATGTCTTCAGGGAAAAAATCCAAAGGCACAAATCTTTTACCTAATAACTCACTGAAGGCATATGGCCTTTCTAATACATTTGCCTTTTTATAGTTGACATCCACCCCACTGGGTCACTAGAGCCTGCTTCTGGTACTGAGAGTCTTCTTCCATGAAACAGAAATGGAAATTAGTCCTAAAAAGCAAAAAGAGTGTCCCATTTCCCAAATAATACAAGGAAAAATTTTTTACTGACATGTTAAAAAGTCTATCTACTCCCACTCCTCAAAAAAGGAAACATATGCATAAATGAAAAGAAAAATCTTCTCCCAGACAAGGAGAATTTCCTACCCCTAAAACAGGAAAAGAAAATCACAACAAAGCACGTGAGTAAACTAATTTCAGTTTAATTATTCAAAGATCAGATATTTCTCCAGCAAATCTGAACACAAAGCCACCTCAAGTTGTGTGATTTTCACTAGCATTAGGAAGAATTAATTGTTGAATGTATGTTCTCAGCCCATGTGAAAGAAGGAAGTGGAGAACAAACAAACATGGGTAAGCAGCCCAGCCAGACCACATAATTGTTACAAACCACATGCTCATAGGAGAAGGGCTTTCATAAATTTAACAATAGAACTCTCTGTTTCCACATGAAAACTCCTTTTTATTTTTACTCTGCAGTTTCTGAATACTGAATGATTTCCTTAATACCTTTTTAAGTAAACCATAGAAACTCTAAGGGAGAGTTTATTTTATACTGAAGAAACAGCTTTTACAAAAGACTAAATACACACCGTTTAATAAAACATAATTTAGATATACAATTTAAAACTAGGTACAGATGTAGGTATCCAGAGTATAAGAGTAAAGCTCAGAAGCCCAGGGATCTGTTTATTCCTTAGATGAGTTCTGGCCTCATAAGACAAATTCTATTGTCCCATGGGCCAGAGGCTTCTTGACTTCTACTAAGGGCCCATAGGATGATAATCCCATTTTATGCTTCTCTACTGACCAGTAACTGTTGTTTGAAAACTGTCCTAGGGCTTCCCTGGTGGCACAGTGGTTGAGAATCTGCCTGCCAATGCAGGGGACACAGGTTCGAGCCCTGGTCCAGGAAGATTCCACATGCTGCGAAGCAACTAAGCCCGTGCGCCACAACTACTGAAGCCTGTGCTCTAGAGCCCACGAGCCACAACTACTGAGCCCACGTGCCATAACCACCACAATGAGAGGCCTGCGCACCGCAACGAAGAGTAGCCCCCCGCTCACCGCAACTAGAGAAAGCCCGCAGGCAGCAACAAAGACCCCACATAGCCAAAAATAAATAAATAAAATAAATAAATTAATAAAAAAAAACTGTCCTAAACTGAAACCACACTGGCTAAACTTCATCTAATTAAGCACATCTATAATGATATAACTTGTCCTCTCTCATTTTCCTTTCTCACATTTCTTATTCATTAAAAAACTTAATTATCCTCATCAATTACTTATTGGAGAATTCTCGGAATTCGTTCTGAGTGTTTCCTAATCCCTGGCCTTGGGCCTTTCCTGGGCCACTACGAGGTTGCTTTCTGGTAGAATTCCAGAAAATGACCAGCATCAGCTATTTCATTTGCATTTGCTGGTTTCAGTGCTTGTAATAATCTGAAAGCTGTGAGAATGCTCTGTGCCCCTAAATTGGACTCAACAGCCTGTATGTTTTGTGTTGGGTCTGCTGGCTTTGGTCCACCTCTACCTGCTCCCTCCTGCCTGTCCCAGAGCTACAAAAGAGTGAGGTAGGTGAGTTGGAAAAGGTCTGGAGTTCTAGTAAGGCCACTGTAATTACTTTCCAATGCTACCTGAGGACACCTGGGGATGTCTCTACTTCCCCCAACCTCGGCAAGTATACCTTCAGAATGACAAAATTGATGACAAAATGTAGTGACATTATTTTTTTCTTATCAATGAAAGTCAGTAAAATAATTGAGAGTTTAATTAATTATTATTGTTCATTACTGGGTGGTCTGTTGATAGGTTGGCGACATCTGGGTAAGTAATAAAATCATGTATAATTCACATATTTTATATATTTATTCCATAACATTTAATTTTCTTACCTTCATCATAATAAAATCACTGACTAGTTTATTATAATTAAGATGTTCATATTTTTATATTGAACATTTCTTGAAGCATTACAGTTCTTACAGTTTTATTTTATTAATTTCAAGTTAAAGAATTTTCTCTTGACTCAGGCAGTAGCAGATGGAATAAAATTACTAAAGCCATATTTAAAATAGGAAACATACAATAAATTTGATACTATGATCATACATTGTAATGGAATCAAATATAAATTTTCATGATCACAGAAAATACTACAAAATATTTTATCTTACAGTTCAATGTACATCACAGCTTTTACTGCCAAAGCAGTATATAAATCACAGTATTTGTTGATATTTTTCTTTTAAGTATTTCAAAGCTATGGTAGTAGAGGAATTAAATAACAACATATTGCTAAACTTGGCCACATATCTTAACTCAAGATTAAATCTTGATCTGTAATAGAAAAGTCTGTATAGGAATTAATTTCAGGATTTGTATATGCTCTGAAAACCTTCAATACAATTACATTCCCTTTGGTACTAGGCTTAAGTAGAGCAGTTAAGTTTAAGGCTTCATTAGGGAGCCCCAAGTTCTTTTTCACTATGCAAAGGAATTAAAAGTCTACTCCTAAAGGTATGAAAACTTTGCATTTACAGCTGTTATCACATCACAGTTGTTCGCCTCCATCACTCAATGGATCTGCCTTCCTCAGCTTAAGCTTCGGTTGCCATGTGACCTCTGAAGATAAAGCTGTCAATATGGAAGTCTTCTATTCTCTTTATTCCCACATCATGGAAGCCTTTTAGGATAAGAAGTAAACAGGATTTCCTGGTTCTCAAATATCCAATTCAAGAAAGTGTTCAAAATACAGTCCTTGAGTTTTTCTGCATAGCTGAGTCTCTTCTCCATCCCTCAGACAAAACGTCCACGCAGGAAATGTGGTTTGATTACCAAAATCTTGTCATTTTATGGTCACCTTTCCTTCTGTATTAGACATTCCTGAGTGTTTATCTTGTTTTATTCTCAAAAAAAAAAAGAGGTTCATTGTAGTTTGACTGTAAGGGATCTTACTTTGTGTAAAATGTACCCATTACCGTATTTAATTGGCACCTATTAAAATGTCAACGAACAATCCACCTTGAATTTGACCTGGCATATTCCTGGGTGATGAAGTTTTTAATCCTCTTAAATGTTCCAGGGATTTTCTTCTTGGCTGTATTAACTATAAGGGTTTATCTTGAAGTCATGTCTCTGGCCCATATACTCTTCTAGTCCTAGAATTATTTTACATAAAAATATTTAAAAGAACCTAATATAATTTTTCAAACTTTTATATTTTGTTCTTTTTCTCACTCTGTACTGAACTCCAAAATTATTACCTATTCAACATTAATCCCTTAATATATCTATATTTCATAGTCAAATTTAGTCAAATAGAATTAAAATGCATCAATTAATAAAAATCTCTAATAAGTACATTAGGAAACAATAATATAAAACTAAGCATACACATTAAACTAGAGCAAACATGTTTAAATAATTTCTAGGCATTTTACCAAAGTAATTATTTTTACTGTATAAAGTGGAACTTAGTGAAATATAATCCAAAGGAAATTTTAATATCTTTATTAATATCATAGACCACTGAAGTAGAATATACCAACATTCCCTTTAAAGTTTTTAATTTAAAAAAATATTTGAACTTTTGTATGGTCATATATTTTCTTTACTATCTGATTATGTCAGAGTGATTAAATAAGCCTGATTTTTTTTTAATAGGGGTATAGTTGTTTTACAATATTGTGTTAGTTTCTACTGTACAGTGGACTTCCCTGTGCTATACAGCAGGTTCTCACTAGTTATGTATTTTATACATATTTTAGTATAAAAAATGTATATTAGTGTATATATATCAATCCCAATCTCCCAATTCATCCCACCCCGATGTCCATACGTTTGTTCTCTACATCTGTGTCCCTATTTCTGCCTTGCAAACAAGTTCATTTGTACCATTTTTCTAGACTCCACATATATGCGTTAATATACAATATTTATTTTTCTCTTTCTGACCTACTTCACTCTTTATGACAGTCTCTAGGTCCATCCATGTCTCTACAAATGAACATTGGGATACATGTGTCTTTTTGAATTATAGTTTTCTCTGGATATATGCCCATTCATATGGTAATTCTATGGATATTTGCTGGGTCGTATGGTAATTCTATTTTTAGTTTTTTAAGGACTCTGCATGCTATTCTCCATGAAGACATCTTAAAGTCTTCACAGAATAATTGCAAAGTATATAATTCACAATCTTTTTTGTTGACAAAACACTACTCACCAAGTGTAGTAGGACATAATCTTATCTCTTTATTCTCAAGTTGGGCAGAACAGTCTCATAGAGGCAGGAGAGGACTTAAGGGAGTATGAAGCATGTGTCATTTGAAAACGTAATTTCCCTCTTCACCAATATCTCCAAATACAGTTGAAAGTCACTGATGTTGTTGCAATTCTGTTGGTGCACTTTACAACTGTTTTTAAAAAGCAATGATGGGAAATGCTCTTAAAATTCCAAATGTTCAAGTATAATTTGCCTGAGTGTGGACTTGATATCTAGACATGTGATAAGGGTACTAGTGACTTAATCTTAGAAGTTACAGGTAACACATTCTCTCATTGACAGTAGTAAACCCTAGGGAGAAGCCAAATATACTATCCAAATTACCTATCCCTCAAAATATAGCTTGTATGGCTCAAAATAAAACACATTATAAAAAACAGGTGTTTTACAAATTCCTTGGCTTAAACAGAGCTTTGATTTACATAGGCGGTCTAACCCAACGGCTCCATCTCGTCTTGAAAGCCCATCGCTTACCTTTTGCTGACTCTGCCAATCTCATGTTCTAATGTATGGCATTTCTTTTAGGACAATAATTAAACTACTACTTAAAATGAATTAATTTAAGCTCCAAACTGAGACATTTATTTATCCCAGGCATTGGAGATTATATTGATATAAATGAAATTTAGAAAGTTCATCTGTTAAAAGAGACATGTAAACTTAAACTTTAGAAACTATACGAATCTGTATCAGGGAGTAGATGTGGTCAGTGTTCTCTTCTGGGCCTAAATTATCCACTTAAGTGTAGGTAAACAGAAGACAAACTAAAACTTTCAGATTCTAGAGTACCAGTTCTTGTATTATTGCTAGGTACTGTCAATTACATGCATGTAATGTATTCTCAAAGAGTTCCTATAACTTTTTTTTGCACACTCCTAACTTGCAGTGTGGATTTTGGAATTGAATTTTAGGCAGATAATCTATTACAGTGATTTAAAATGTTGGTTTTAATGCAATGCAAGCCTGGGTTTCAGAATCACATCTTTACCAATTATTAGTTTTATACCCTTGGTTAAGTAAAATTTTCTGTTCTTCCTTTTCCTCACTTATAAATTCAGGATATCAACAGCAGCAACACAGGGTTGTTTAATATTAAGTAAGATAACAAGAGTAGAGATCCTTGCTCATAGTAAGGACTCAGTGAGTGGTACTTATTTTTGTTGTGATTATTTTATCTATAATCTTTACAGAGTTTTTCTAGAGGTGAAAATTAAAGGAAACAAACAAATGACAGAATGTCAGTTGTACTGTAAAATGCACTAAACTAAAATCAGAACATAGGGTGTTAGTTTTGACTCCAACAAGAACTTACAGGTTCATTCAATGACTCTGTAGAAGTCAGTTAAACTGGGCTTTTTTGTTTCCTGATTTGTAGAATAGGATGATGATATTTGAGCCCCCAGCTCAGTTAGTTGTGAAGATAGTAAAATAACATGTGGGAATTTATGTTGAGAAGTATCAATATCCATCATATTTAGTCTCAAATACAAAAATGCTTAGAATTGATGTGAAACCAGTTATATTATCAGTATTTTAAAATTATGGGGCTTCCCTGGTGGCACAGTGGTTGAGAGTCTGCCTGCCGATGCAGGGGACACGGGTTCGTGCCCCGGTCCGGGAAGATCCCACATGCCGCGGAGCGGCTGGGCCCGTGGGCCATAGCCGCTGGGCCTGCGCGTCCGGAGCCTGTGCTCTGCAAGGGGAGAAGCCACAGCAGTGAGAGGCCCGCATACCGCAAAAAAAAAAAAAAAAAGTAAAATTTAAATTTGTAATAATAAAATTATGAGAGCACCCAACCAGAAAAACAGAGCATTACTGTTGCAGCTTCCTGTGTGCCATGTTTCCATAACCCTCTCCTGGCTTGCCTCCAGAGATAAGAGGCATCATGATTTTGATTTTCTGCTTATTGTTATCTTGTGCATATATTTATTACCATGAATAATGCATTTAAAATTTTATTAAAATGACAACACACTTTGGGCATTCTCTGTGACTTTAAAAGGAACTGCTTTATTGTGATGTAATTCATGTAGTATAAATTCACCTATTTAAAGTGTATAATTCAATAGTTTTTAGTATAGTCAGACTTGTGCAACCATGGACACAAACTAATTTTAGAACATTTTAATCACTTCCCAAAGAACCCTGTACTCATTAACACTCACTCCCTATACCTCCTCAGAGGCCCTAGCCCTGTGCAATCACTAATCTATGTTCTGTGTGACTTGCTTTTTCACTCATTATTATGCTTATGAAATGTATCTATGTTGATGCAAGTAACATTAATTTATTTTCATTGTTGATTTTCTTTGCTTAATCTATCAACTACTGGGAGAGATGTAATAAAATCTCCACCGATTATGATTGATTTTTCAATTTTGAAGCCACATTATTAAGGACATACACATTTAGAATGATTAGATTCCTGGTGATTTGAAAGTTTTATTTTCATATAGTGATCAATATCTCTTGAAGTGCTTTTTGCTTTAAGCCCTCTTTTATTTGCTATTAATAGAGCTATATCAAAGTTTTTTCTGACTAATGTTTGCCTAAATATCTCTTTTTTTACACTTTTACTTATGATTTAGGTGTGTTTCTTATAAAGAGTATATTGGCTGGTATTTATTAGATTTTGAAAAACATATTTTTCTTTTGAGAGCATTTCAGGGTAGAGATTTAATCAACTTATAGATGTATACATATGGGTGTGTATGGATCTACATATATTTATCTTAGGTTTTCTAGCCTGGCTTATGTTGGCATACCTGGTCAGTAGGGAACATAATAAAAAGGTTTTTGGGGGGTTGATGTACTAGCCTTTTGCTGAGAATATTTTTATATCTCATCACAGCAGATGTCTAATCAAAGGAGAGCTAATGGTATTAGTTTAATTCATTTCCCAATTTAATCTCAAAATGGAAACCCTGAATATAAATGTTTCACAAACTGGAAAGCACATGATTTCTAGTGCTTCCTGTAAACCCTGGAACAGTACTAGGAAACAAATTTAAGTTGTCTAGGCAACTTTTTAGAGGCAAAATGTGTGGGTGCCAGAGGCCAAGTGTGTGTATTAATAATACAAACACATTTGACTATAAATGCTATTTTAAGCTAAGGTTTCCAGACTTCTGAGCAAAACAGTTTGTGTAAACAAAAATGGAAGTTTCAGAAAGCAAGTGGGGATAAACACTCTTAAAATTAAGAATCGTATTCCAAAGAATTTTGAGTCCACATTGCTTCACTGAAGAATAATTACTACCAGCAAGAAAGTTCTAGAATCAGACAGATCCAGGTTAGAGCCTGGAGCCATCTTTTATCACACTTTGGGCATTGTTGGCTTCTTTCCACATCTGTAAAATGGGGACAATAAGGATATTTATCCCATCAGTTTCACATTTTTATTTTTTTAAAAAAATACTCTTTCATTATTATTTTATTACTAAAATTTATAGGTTGTTAACTCTATGCCAAACATGCTACTAAATGTTTGTCTTGAGTTATTGGATTTAATCTCACCCAAATTCATGGGTATGTACCAGTATTGTCCCCATTATTCAGATGAAGCAGTAGAGCTAGGACTGAAACTCTAATTTCTTAAAGCTATGCAGTGCTATCTCATAGTACTATTGATATTATACCCTGGTTTTCTTCCTAATCCCATGAACTCTTTAATTATATCTCTTCTAATAGCTTCTCTTTTACTTGCTAACTATAGACATTTCTTAAACTCCCAGCCCTTTATCCTCTTTCTCCTTGTCTTATGATCTTATCTAAATCCATGTCTTCAGCATTCTCCTTTATTGTTCTTAGATTTACATCTCCAGACTTGAGGGCCCTACTGTATTTCAGATTCTTATTTTCAACTATCTGCTGAATAGAGCTACCTTGATGTCTTCATACACTTCGAAGTCATTATGTCAGATCCTAAACTCATCTTTCCTCACAAAACTACTCCTTCTTCTGGCTAGGATATTGCTATTCTAATTACTTGCGTATGAAACCTAAGAAACTTCTTAGACTTGTTCTTCTTGGAGAGTAACACTCAGCCATTTGTGAGCCCTCCTTTATTGCCACCACTAGTGCATCTCTCCTGTTTCTCCTCCACTTTCTAGTTCTGCATCTATCTGGCTTATAACATCAATACCTGGGCTATCTTCAGTAGTTCTTGACTCATCTCCCTCATCTATTAGCTTCTCTTCTTTTGATCCAATCAATGTATAACGTCCAGATGGATTTATCCTAAAGCCCATCTCTAATCATTTAGAAGAAAACGAAAGAACAAAAGCAACCTGTGAACACTACGGGGTCCTTTTACCTACCTACCAACTTTAGATCAATATTTTACAAGGACTCTTTTAAACCATCAAGACCATTCATAATTTGAATCAAACTCATCTTTCTAGGCTAGTCTTCCACAAGCTCTTTTTGCAAGTAGCCCACTCAGCTGGTAAACTAGACTATTTCCATTTCTTAAAAATATCTTGTTTTTTATTTAAAAAAATGTGTCACATGGTTTTCTAATTCTGCTCTCTGTCTTTTCCTTTCTTTATTACCTAGCCTTACCCAAATAAATATCTGACATTATTACCTCCTTTCTAATAGGAAGGTATACATCTTTTATGGAGTATAGTTCACTTAATTTGTTTTCTGTGGTCATGTCTTATCTATTAAATTGTGATGGAGAAGAGAACTAACATTTAATGAGGACTCCAATGGGGCAAGCACAGTATCTTCTCAAGAACTGTATGTGACAGCATTAATTTCATTCTACAGAGAGGGAGGCCCAGAAAGGTCTAGTGACCGTTGATGTTTTGAATTCTACTTTGAAAAAATTCTGATAAAATTTAATCTCCAGGCCAGGATTCCACGTATTGAAAGAAGAATGATTCCTTAGGTCTTGCCACAGCATGCTTGTTTCTTATTTGACTTTTCATCATGACGACATTTGCAGTGGTGAGACTGAACTGTGACTGATAACTTGCCTATTTCACTTTGTTCTAATTTTCCTAGCATTACTGTGGAGTGACTTCTTGCCCTTTCATATAACAATTCCAATTCAATGAGGAAAAGTTTTACAGTTCTGTAAATATCACTTTGATATTTTATGTTTTGTAGGAAAGCACATTTACGTTGCCGTTCATAGCACAGTTTGAGGTTTTTAAATGCCAACTAGAGACATAGAAAAGAGACTTTTCCTGGAGAAAACACCAAGTCTCAAATTCAGCACTGAGAAATTTTCAGAATTCTTAGGTGTTACTGTGAAGAGTGAAGATGTTATTTGATGAACGAACATAGAGCTCCAGCT
The DNA here is from genome assembly GCF_003676395.1 of Aethalodelphis obliquidens. NCBI lineage: Eukaryota > Metazoa > Chordata > Mammalia > Artiodactyla > Delphinidae > Aethalodelphis > Aethalodelphis obliquidens. Next base: position 13,791,465 of record NW_020837961.1, read on the forward strand.
TGCTTATTTACTGGCTCACAGGAGAAAGGATGGGTCGACATTTGAATAAAAGAAGGAGGAGTGGTTCTGTACTTTACTTCCTTTATAATCTACATACAGGATCACCTGGAACATTAGACAGTAGGTAGGAATCAAAATAGAATCCCCTGGGAAATAGCAATTTCTATATATCTTGGTAAATTATCATGAATGGAAGTATATATTGCAGATGTGAACATTTTAGAGGTAGATCATAAGAGTCTATTTCATAATCTAGAAAGAACAAGTTCAGGAAAATTAAGTTTTTGCAACAAACATTTAGATACTCAGCATGGCTTAAGATTCTTCTCAAATTACTGTTGCAGTATAATCAGTCTAGTTGACATATTAATGATAAATTATACAAACAGCTTTTATCTATCACATGGAGATTGTTTCTATGGTATTTTTGGAATTTAAATGTCAGCAGTTGTGGTAGCTTTAAGGAAGCATGGGCTGTGGATGTCAGCATGGAAATATTGATAATTAAAGTCTCATCATAGTATAAGGTTTACTGTTCCTACCATCATTTAGGAAAAAAGTGAAATGATTTAATTTTCACTGTCACTGTTTTTCTATTCTTTATTGTTTTCCCCAAACAGTATAGCATATGATCCAAAAACACGAAATAAAGAGAACAAAAAACCCTGTTTAACTGGCTTGTTGCTGATATTTTGCCTTTTCTCAGAAAGCAGCCTTGATTAAGAACAACTCAAAGGCACTTTTGGTGAGCACTCTGTCCACGAATACAGACATCTCAATGTTAGCAATTTTATATGTTATAGTTGGTCCTGAGAGGAAAAACCCAGGGTGATATTTGTGTTCATTACATACTTATGAAAGAGTATGATCTAAAGCTAATAGAGTCATGAACCGTGTGAAGTTGACATGTCTTTGAATGAGATTATTTATCACTGTGCATTCACATGTGTGGTGAATCCGTTTTAAAACAAGAGAACCCCATAGAAAGACAAAGACATTATTGTTTTGAAGTTGTTAGCAGGTAAGTTGACAAGATTAGTGTGGAAACTTCTATCACTGGTCCTTTCCCATTCTTATTTTTTCCCTGTGTTATTTCATTCTCAACTGTGACTTCAACTATCACCTATACACTGATATTCCTAGAATGCCAACTAAGATTTCAAATCATTCTCTATCCTGAACTCCAAACTGCTATGTTCAGTTACAGGCATCCCTCATTTTATCACACTTTATTTTAGTGCACTTCACAGATACTGTATTCTTTGAAATTAAAGATGGTGACAAATCTGCATTGTCAAATGATGGTTAGCATTTTTTAGCAATAGAGTATTTTTTAGTTAACATATGTACATTTTTTTAGACATAATGCTATTACACACTTAATAGACTATAGTATAGTATAAACATAACTTTTATATGCTTTTTGGAGAAACCAAAAATATTCATGTGACTCACTTTATTGAAATACTCACTCTATTGAGATTGTCTGGAACTGGATATCGCTAAGGTATGCCTGTACTGTATTGTATTAGTTATCTACTGCTGTGTAACAGATTACCCAAAACTTAAGGGCATAAAACAACAAACTTTAATTATCTCACATTTTCTGGGAGTCAGGCATCTGGGCCTAGCTTAGTGGGGTCTTCTGACTGAGGGTCTCACAGAAAACAAGGCTGCAAGCGCTTGTAGGCCTTGACTCTGCGCTCATCTAAAGGCTCAACTGAAGGCGGCTTTGCTTCCAAGAGCACTCTCATGATTGTTTCCAGGATTCACTTCCATGAAGCTGTTGACCTGAGGCCTCTCTCAGTGTCTTGCCCCATAGGCCTCTCCATTGGGCAGCTCACAGTTTGGCAGCTGGCTTCCCTCTGAGCAAGAGAGTAAGAGAGGAGCAAGCAACAAGCCAGCCTTATTAAAATATAATCTTGCAAGTGTCAACCCATCACTGTCGCCATATTCTCTTCATTAGGAGTAAATCATTTGGTCCAGTCCCCCCTCAGGTGAAGGGATTACCCAAGGGCCTGAATACCAGGAAGTGGATATCCAGGGCCATCGTAGAGGTAGCCTACCACACGTATGAACCAAATATTTCTTTCCAGTGTATCACAGGTACTTGAAATTCAACATGTCCAGAAGTGACTTCATTGTTATTGCTCCTAAAACTGCTTCTCGGGCTTCCCTAGTGGCGCAGTGGTTGAGAGTCCGCCTGCCGATGCAGGAGACGCGGGTTTGTGCCCCGGTCTGGGAAGATCCCACATGCCGCAGAGTGGCTGGGCCCATGAGCCATGGCTGCTGAGCCTGCGCGTCCGGAGCCTGTGCTCCGCAACGGGAGAGGCCACAACAGTGAGAGGCCCGCGTACCACAAAAAAACAAAAACAAAAACAAAAAGAAAACCTGCTTCTCCTTCTGTGATCTCTATTTTGAATATAAGTCACAGATTGTGATCTATATAGTTTCTGTTCGTGTGTGTAGGTGTGTGTGTGTGCGCGCCTTTTGGTGTGCATGTTTATTAAAGTTTTTTTTAATTAATTCATTTTTTTTGACTGAAGGGCTGGTTGATGTAAGCTTATAGTATTAGTACAGAGATCCTGGAGCCAGAGTGTGAGAAGGGAGAACAGCCTAGGTGTGTAATTCCAGGAGACTTCATGCTCAGTGAATTTATGTTGAAAGATCAAATATCTATACTCTGTCTGGGCTGGCTTTTTCTCCCCAGATGTGTGGCATGATGATATCTGATCTCCTTATTGATATTGCTTTCACTCTCATGTCTGGTGGAAGCCCACTGCCCTTCCACTAGGTGAGGCTTATAGAACCTGTCTGTCTAGCACACTGATGTGGAATTCTAGTGGGGAGAATGAACCAGGAAGAGTGGATCCAATTTGTACTAGGACGTTCTCTCAACTCCAGCTCTTATATTTTCAAATTATAGGGATCAAAATTGCCTCTTCTTGCTTCCTTCATTTCTTAAGCAAAGAAGTTATGACATCTTTTGAAACTAATTGCACTATAATATTGTAGTTATTTCTCATTAAGTTTTTGAAATATGGATAATATTTTCAAGTACTGATCCCTATTTTTATATTATATTACAAATTTCCTTTGGGATCTGGAATGGGTTGGAGGTGAGGTGAATTAGAAGTCTAGGTTCACCTGGCTATTTTACAGAGTTTTTTAAAAATTACTTTCTCTCTTGCCTTGACAACAAAAGGGATTTTATTTTATAATCTATTCTACTATAGGTTTAATAACATCTTGAAAAATTTTCCTGTCAAAAACTATTACTTTCAAGTTCCTCCTTCTTCAACCATTTACTTGTTCTTTCCAAAGAACTATAGTAGATTAGTGAAAACTAAAGTTGCTTTATATCAGTAGATTGCATTTCAAAAAATACCTCTATGCCTATAACTTCCTTGCCATGGAGATAAAGTTAATTTAATTGTGTTATCTGTTGCTTTTTCTGGAAGCTTTCTGAGAGTTGGGGCATATCTTGGCAAGTCTCTGGTTCTCAGAAAGTTGCTACTTGTAAGGCCATGTACATTAACCATGTTTTCTACATATATACTTAAGGTTTTCCCAAAATTTTCGTTAGAGATGCAGTTTTTGTACATCTGCTAAAAGATTATTTGAGATGGGAATGGTCTGTAAATTTTTTTCAATAAATACCAAAATAGAATTTATAGAGTGTTTGCTATTTCCTTGTCATTCTTGAGCACAAATTTGGTACCATAAAGACCAAATGGTCCCAATGATTCCACCTTTCAATTTATTTAGAGAACAGTCTTTTCATAGATTGTATCTTACATAGCAAGTATCAGCTAGGGGTGCCTAAATGTTCACACTCGTCTTGCTATTCTTTATTATTTGTAAAAGTTTCTTTAGATAGTCAGAGCCACTCTTTTCATTTTTCTCCTATTAAATGCTTAACTTTTACTTTGGTATTCTCTTTTCTGAAACTGAATAAACATGTCATGGATATCAATTACATCAAGATCTTCATTTACTGCAAACCACCGCAAACATTGATTTTGCTTTTATGCCTCTAGTATATGTCTGGAAGAATTTGTCTATATTTCCTGGCTTGGCATTTCTGCCACTTCCTATACTTGTCAGTCGCCTGAGCCATTTAGTAGATTACTTTGCTGTCCCCATTTTTCTCAAGTACATCATCAACTTGCAACAGACAACCTTTGCAAGGCTAGCGTCAATCTGAGTGCTTTTGCTGTTCTGCATTCATCCTTTACCACATTATTACCAAAAAAATACAAATTATTTTTGCCAACATTTTATATTTTAGGGACAGCAGATCGGTTACATTTCTATTCATACTCTCTCTTTTCCTTCAGTGAGTACTTCTGTTTATTACAGGAACATTTCTGTGGCTTAGGTCAAACTTCAAGTGGGTTCTCAGCACTTCCAGGTAATATCCACAGTATTTCCCCGTCAATTCACTCTAACATTCTTAAAGTAGACTCAGCTGATGACTTTGCTTTTTATTTCACTGAGAATATGATATCAGTGAGAAGAAAACTTTATCCTCCTGCCAACAACTTTACCACATACATACCTATGTATCTGTATACTCTATGTCTCCTCCTGCTACAAATCATCGAACAGTCCTATTCTTACTGAGGGCACTATACTTACATATTTGATCTCATTCAATTTCTTCTACTCAAGGACTTTTGCTCCTGCAAATATATTACCTCTTTTCTGCATCATCAAAATTTTCCTATTAAAGGATTATTCCCACTACCTTGCAAACACAATATAATATTTTCCATGCAAAACAAACAACATACACACAATTAATAGCGGGCTGGTTGCCCTCATTTTTCAATCGTTCTAATTTTACTTCAGTTAGACATTAAAATTAAACATATTGCCAACACATATACATTAACAATGTCACTTAATGGAATATCATGGCCCCAACTTTTTTCTATGCACTGTATATAGAAATTCTAAACATAGATCATACTCTGTTAAAAGGTAAATATCAGATTGACCAAGAACACATTTATATTATTAGATTATCACCAAAAGGAAAATATATTTAAAATTCACACAATTTCTAGATTCCTAAATCTAGGACTAGAGTTTGAGAAACATTTCAAAAGAGGGTGGGGAATTAACTCCAAAGCTTGGGTCAGCAACAAACCTGGATTTATTTGCCCTGAATACCCTTGAGCACATCTTTCTCATGGATATAGAGAAGAGGACTGCTCATGGATTTGCATATTCAGGATCTAGCCAAATGTTCTTATATATTTTCATTATCAATGTTCAGTATTAAAAATGACCCTTTTATACATCTTTAGGTCGTGATTGTCACTGACAAATATAATATAATCACTCAAATGGAATCAGACCTTGTGATCATTCCACTAAGTACAGCAGTTAGTGTGGTATAATAGATAAAGCAGAGAAAACAAAGCACAACACTCAGGAGGCTGAGTGCATCCAGGCTTTATGTTCTTTGCAAAATTGTTTTTGTCCTTTACAAAATTGTTTTCCTTCTCTGCAGATTGACAGTGTTCGATTAGATGATCCATATGCTCTTTTTCACTCTGAAACTCAAGGAATATTTTTTTTGGCCAACAATATTTAAAACTAACCTTTTATTTTCAGCTCTTCTAGTTACATTTCAGAACACCGTTATAAGTGCTTAATATGGATCATGTAAAATTTAATCCTCACAACAACCCTTTGAATTTTGGTACAATTAATATCTCAGATAAAGACACTGACAATTAAAAAGCTAATTAAAATGCTCAGAGGATCTCAGTTGGTAAGCGGTGGAGCTTACCTTGCCATCTAACACAAAAGCTGAGATCTCTTAACCATCTCACAAGCCTACCTCTCCCAAAGAGTGGGCAGAATTGTAGAGTGAATTATAATATAAGTAGAATGAAATACTGTTTAATGAATATCTGTGGTGGGATTAAATTTTGAGACTTTATAAACCTGGTAATTTCCTTACTCTTACTCATAAGAGGCAAGCATTTCTTCAGGGCAATGATTATGTAGACTATAGAGAACAATGAGCCAGATTTTTGGCTTTTGAATATCTAAATTGACTTTTTAAACTATAGTGAGTTAATTAGTTTTTGAGTCAGACTTGTGATATTTAAGAGCCAGGATTTTAAACTTTTAAATAGTTAGGATCCTAGGAGTATTGAAATGAAGTTCATGTCTTTATCAATGGATTTAAAAGGGCATGAGAACAAGTCTACATCTTACTCAGAAATTAGGAGGTACAGTAGCCTAGACAGAGAAGAAGAGTCAGAAAGGAAGGAAGGGAGCTAGAGCTGAGGAAAAGGGATCTATGACCTATTCTCCTGGGTCTGAAAATATTGAGGAAGGAGCAAGTGACAGAAGCCCCAAATAACTCTTTTAGGGAACTAGAGAGTAGTGGAGATGTAGGTTGATATTTTTGGCTGGAACCCTGGGAGTGTCAGCCTCTCAGAAGATCCTCATGGAATGGTGATATCTATGAAATAGATATCTAGAGTGAATATGCCTCCATAGAAGAACCAGGGGGTTGGAGGCAAACTCCACAAATTTCTGAACTTGTGTCAACATGGAAGAACACTTCATTTTTCCTGTGCCGTCACAGAGTGTGTGGAAGTTAGGTAAGAGGGACTTTAATTTGGGGGTAGGCTCAAGTTTAGGATAAGGAGAATGCAGAGTAAAAGGGCATCAAATAGAGGGACCGGGAAAGGTGGATGGTGATAACCTGATGTCAGAAGAAATACAGAACTATCAGTCAATATGGAGGAGGTTATAGAATAACAAGTAACTGACTTCCCAATTACCATGTATGTACCCAAGGAAGTTAAATGTGTTTCAGAGAAAAGAGGAAGGGGTGTCAGATCCTGAAGTGACTGCATCCATCTTGAACTGACTGAAAACATTTTGGCAATTGAATTAAATCTATTATGTTTGAGAAACTGACTAGGAAGAACTGGAGTTAACTGAGTTAAGTTTTCTATCATCATGTGGAAGAAGGGCTTGAAATAGAAACCGAGTTCAGTTTGGAAAATATAAAGCAGTTAAATATTTCCTGTATTTTCAGATAAGTAGACTAACAACATCATAGTAAAGAAGGAAGATTATATTGAGAAATTAGGGAAAACTTCTCAGAGGATTTGGGTTCTGAATTGAGCCTTGAAATGTGAGTAGCATTATTAGACAAAAAAATATGGGAGAGAGGCAGGGGTGGAAACTGTATACCGGCTGCAGACAATATGAACAAAGAAGGCACATAGCTGCGAAAATTGTTGTCTTCAGGGACCAGTGTGACTAGAGCATAGGGCTTTTGGAGGGCATAGCAGGATATATAACAAGAAAAGTTGTTTTATCATGAATGGAAAAGAACACTATTCTTATGAGTTTGGATATTTTCCTACCTGCAGACAATGAGAGGCTGTTGAAAGATTTTGAGCAGGGAAGAGATATAAACTGCTTGCGTTTTCATAAGTTACTCTTCTAAGTACTATGCTGGTTTATCCAACTTCCTACTTGACATTCCCACTTGGATGTCTCACAGACAGGTAAACTAAACCAGTTTAAGGGTAAATTCTTGACTTCCTTCCATATCTTTTCTTTCGGGCTTCTCTATTCCAGGAAATGACACTTCCTTTCCTTTATATGTTCATGCCACAATGCCCTTGCTCCATTTACCCCTCTATATTTAGCTTTTTTTTCCTACTGTGTCAACATTACTAGCAAAACAAATTTCAAATATGCACACTTATCTTCATCTTCCCTGCCTTCACTTCTAGTCCAAGTCACCAGCTCTCCTCATCTGGATCCTTGCAGTTGACTCTAACCTACTTTTCTCCATCTTCTACTCTTGCCTCTTTCAATCCATTTTTCCCATTATAGCAAGAAAAACATTTCTAAAGCCAAAGTAAGCTCATGCATGCTCTGCTTAAATTCCTTCAGTCTCTCTTTATGACCCTTAGAAAAAATCTCAAATCAGCATTACCAACAGGCCCTGTGTTATATGCCCCTTGTGTACCTTTCCAGTGGCATCTCTTGCCTCTCCTTACTTTACCCTTTAATCTTCAGCTATACTGACTTTCTTCCAGTTGCTGAAATGAATTAAGCTCTTTCCTAGCTGATGGTATTTTCACATATTCCTCTCTTCCAACTCTCTTTCTGGTAACTTTAAACATCCTTTGGTTTCAATTAATATCATTCCTAGAGAATTCTGCTTTGAATCGCAATTCAAATTAAGACCTTGTTTTAACGTTCATCACATCATTTCCTTTTTTACATCACAGCTTATACTTATATATTAATTTATTTGTTGATTTGTTTAATGTTTGGCTCCCCTGGTAGATTATAAACTCCATAATCATATCTATTCTGTTTTTTGATCAGTCACTAGCTGCTATCCCAAGCATTGGCACAAGTAGGTTCTTCTTAAAACCTGATGAATAAGTGAATAAAGGAATGACAGTCAATGATGTGAAAGCCAGGTATCAATTTTGAAGAAAGAAAATCTGTTTAAAAAACTTGGTAATAAAAAATAGTGAAAGTTGGAATTTGGTGCAATTGTATGCTATAGAAAAACAAGATAAAAATTTATCATTTTCATTTCATGAGGTAGGTGGTCCTAGACAAATACAGCGGCTCCACACTCATCAGATTCCTAGCTGCCATGTACTTTACTGACCTGCTTTCCCAAGCATGGCACTATCTGAACCAAGATGGACACACAAATTCTACCAACAGGGCTACATCCCAGGCAGTAGAGAAATGGAAGGGGAGGCAAAGGGCATGCACCCTCTCTTTAAGGTTTTCCAGAACTTCCACAGAACACTTCTCTTTACATCATGTCGGACAAATATTAAGTGGTCATAACTAGTTTCAAAGGCTCTAGGAGTATGTTTTCCCAGAAACGATTGGGGTTCTGTTATCAAGAATGAAGGAGAGGGCTTCCCTGGTGGCGCTGTGGTTGAGAGTCAGCCTGCCGACGCAGGGGACGCGGGTTCGTGCCCCGGTCCGGGAGGATCCCGCGTGCCGCGGAGCGGCTGGGCCCGTGGGCCACGGCCGCTGAGCCTGCGCGTCCGGAGCCTGTGCTCCGCGGTGGGAGAGGCCACAGCAGTGAGAGGCCCGCGTACCGCAAAAAAAACAAAAAAAACAAAAAAAACAAAAAAAACAAACAAACAAAAAAGAATGAAGGAGAGAATGAGAGTGTGAGTGTGGACCATGAGCAGTCTCCGCCATATGGTGGTTATAATGAAAACAGAGAGAGAAGAACAAACATGAGCCATCTTTTAGAAGTCTTGAGCACTCAGTTCTGATTAGATGAGCTCCACTATATCTCATTTTATAAATGAAAAAATGAGGTCAGTTAGAATGAATATCTGTATCTACACACTTTCTTACTTCCTGTCACCCTAATAACATAAGGCTCATTCTGGTCAACAAATGATTTCATTTATGTTGACATTTTCAACAAATTTCATTTGAACTAAAACTTAATGAGGAATTCACAAAACATCCTCAAAATGCTTAAGCAGTTTGCACAGTGTAAATATTTAAGACAAATATATCCAAATATATCAACACTGACTGCCTCATCTTTCTCATAGATAAATCCAAACATATCAATGGGGGCAGTGAAAAGTCAGCTATCTTTGCTCAGATGTTGTTTAGCATATCCCCAGATGCAGCGGAAAACATTTTGGGGGTGTTCTTTCCTTTCGGTTAATCCTTTTTATCATTGTATAATGTTTCAAAATTTGGAGATATAATCCTGCTAATAGAAAATGTGCCTAATTAAAATCTCATTCACATAAACATGTTTTGCTCACAAAACAAATTTTTAAAGTAAGATGAAAGGCTGAAATATCATCTACTATTTGTGTGTTTTGTTATACCTTATTACAATTAAATAGCATTCTGTGCTTACAAAATATCTGTACAATGTGTAGAGGTTTATCTTCTGATCATGTCCTTTGTTTTTCCTTTTGGGCAAATTTGGAACTTTTGGTTTAGTAATAACTTCTCATCTCAAGTAGAAGCTTTTGTCAAAATTCTATCACATTGATGTACAGTAATGTAGTAACATAATCTATATTCATATAGACATAAAACCATGACAACATTAAAAATAAACCAAATAACAATCAATTATGGAGTATTTATAGAAGTGTAGGCAGTGACCTTGGTACTTGACATGCATTATCTACTTGAAAATGATCGGTGATCATTTTCACATTTCATTGATGAGGAAACTAAATTAAAGCTATTAAGCATTATATCCAAGAATATAAAGCTCACCGAATCAAACCAAGTCTCTGTGACTCAGGTCTTATCCCGTTCTAGACTGTGTGCATATCTGCCTGCCTTTTCCTTAATCTTGATGGACATTTGTCTTGATGGACATTACATTAATTAAAAAACCCAGAAAATATATCTAAGGATATCTGGCTAATTTTTTTTTCGCTTTTATGTAAGGAGTGGGTTCACACCTTATCAAAAGTTTTTCACTTGAGGTCATTGACCCCAGTGGGTTCCAGAATATGCTTTGTGCCTATGAACTTCCTGAAATTCTAAACATTTATTTAGGGAGAATGTTTATAGCCTTCATCAGATTCTTACAAGGATCTTTGATTACTAAACACCTAAAACTCTAAAAAATCAATAAATATTCATGAATGATCAACATGACAAGCTGGTAAGAAACAAGTTCATATATTCCTTTGAAACACGGCACTGCTCTTTTTAAGAAACTTGAGTGGGTGAGCGGGTGAGACTTGTTGAAATATATCCACTACTTTAAATTACTATCGGAGAAAGGTCAAGTCAGTATTCACCAGAAGCCTGTTGCTCCATTGGGTGGTTCTGGAGTGTGTGGTAAGAACACAGAGGTGTGAGGATTGAATTCTACTTGGATTCAGAACCTTCCCTCTCTGACTTTTGGTTAAGTGTCTTAATAATTCTTTCCTCAGTTAAAAAAAAAAATTTGGATGATGGTATAAGCCCTGTCTAAGCAATTGCAAATGAGATAATATATATAACAAACAAACAAACACAATTATCATTACCAGCAAATTGAATTTCTGAACTTCCCTACTTCATTCTAGGTTTTATAATGACAGAGTAAGCAAGTAATTTTACTGATCTGGGACCTCAGTTCCTCTTAGCAAAATAAGAATCCTCTCCTCTGCTCTGCTTCCCAAAAGCAATGTTTGAATAACAATAACAATAAAGTGATATTTAAAGGCTATTTCTTCAGTGAAGCCGGCCCATCTGAAATAGTATCGAGTTCATTAATGCAACAATGAACTAGATGCCTAAACTAGATGCTTTTTAACTAGATGCTTAAACTAGAACTGGAATTGGAGTAGTAAACTAGATGCACTGAGTACTTTTAATTCAATAGTTAAATAAGTTAAATAATTAGTTCAATAAATTTGCGTAATTCAATAATCCCTTCTTCCTTGATCATGATCCATTCTTCACCATCCGAAGTTATATACGCTATCCATTTATTTCTTTGCCTGTTGTTTCTCTGCCCCACTACAATGGAAAATCTATGAAGTCAGGGAATTTTTTGGTATCAGCAGTGTCTAGAATAGTGCCTGGAACACAGTAGGCATGTATGGATGTTGGATAATTTACATGAACAAAATGCTTTGATACAATGAAGGAAAAATATTATCACTTACATTAAAAATTTTATTGCAATTACCTCTTCCCTTATTTCTCTGTTATTTAATTATTTTTCTCCTATGGGCCTTTCCTTTCTTCCCAACTGTTAAAGAGTGCTCCCTTAATTTCTTATTAGTTGCACCACAAATCTCCTCTTTCATCTCTTTTGGGCACTGTCACGTCACTGCTGCAAACATGACGCAGGAGCCAGAGCTGCGTGGTGACAATGGCTCAAGCTCTGTGGTCAGTCACGTGTGAGCTCCTGACTCAGCCACTAACTAGCTGTGTGTCCTGGGAAAACTTGATTAACGTTTTTAAGCCTTATTCTTTTCTAACCTGTAAAATTTATTTTTCAGTTTAGAATAGAGCAAGAGAAAGAATATAGGAAAAAGGGAATCACAAAACTTACCTTGGCTAGACAGTGGGGATTAGAAAATCATAAAAAGGAGTGTTCATAGACTAACCTTGATGACAATTGGCAAAAGGAGTGAATTTTAAAGTCATGGCATGGATCTCAGGTTTAAGTTTCAGCAGCAGCCTTTATAACAGAAAAAAGCTGTTATATCCATTAGTAACTACATCAATAAGCCCTTCTGTGGTTGTTCTTACTATTTGGACTTTAACGAATGCCTTAAATATGTGTGTTCTTCAGGGAACGTTTGACTACATTCTGAAGCACCTCGGGAGCTCCTACGTGGGCAGACACAGATTGCTGGGGCCAGATGGGCCTGTGGACTTTAAGTATAGTGGCATACTAACACACCTTCTCAGACTAGTTCTTCCATCCAAAAACTCCTACTTGGTGCATATTCCTCCTTTAAACCGCAGCACATAGATCATTCCATGCTGAGAGCTCTAAACTTACTCAATAGGAAGGTGAAGATATGTGGGATAATTCTGGGAGAAAATCAAGTTATTATAGATGCTATTTTAGTAAACAACTTTGATGGGAACAGAAAGTCCAAAAGTCAATTGTGTGCCAAGGTGGAGTTAATTTCTCACTTTTGAATACCAATTAAACATATCTTATTGAAGTCTTTTGGGATGATGGGTCCTAAAATGGTGGAGGCGTGTGGAGGGGTAGAATGAAAAAGGGTTAGGAAAATGTTACTGGATGAGTCTGTGAAAATGATCTTCCTACAGGAGTTGTGATGTGATGCCCATTTTCCCATGACTTCACAGATTTTAACAGGACTGATGACAAAAGAAAATGGTCTTTCTTTTTTATTTTTTGACCTATTTTGCTACATGATGTTTACACTTGGGCCTTGATTCAGTTGGTCTTAATGGAAAACAATTTAAGAAGCAATGAAGTTAAGTTGTTTGCTTATTAGGGCAAAAAGGACGCTGCACTTATCTGCATACATATTTATACCTGTATAGGTAATTTGTCTCAAAATGATAGTAAAATTGTAATTGGTTTGGATTGCCAAAATTTAAGTCTATGCCATTTTTGTCATAGAGTGGTGGAAAAAGGCTGCAAGGTCTGTTGAAATATGAGAGTATACCAGTTAATTTGGATGCATTGCCCATTTCTTCTCATCATTTGTATACATTAATGGTGTATACAAACACCTGTGACTCTTGTCTCTCTCAGTTTTTTGTGGGACAAGCTTGAATTGCCTTGTTGTTAACAATTCCAGGAGTAGATCTTAACCAATGCTGGACAGGAGTTGGTGGATAAATACCCCAGCATTCTTTCCACTTGGGTGGGATAACTATGAAGCTTACATTATTGGGTCTCCCAGAAGTCCCCAACAGGACTGAGCCCTAGCTGTGCAGCACACTGTGATAATCTGCTCATTGACAGTCTACTCATTACACACTCCGTATAAACTTCCTTTCCTGTCTCACTCCTCTACCCCAGTACTTATGCTTCCTGGGATCACTTATCAAATAAACTATTGATATTTCACTCAAATAATTATCTTTAGCTCTCCCTCCAGAGGGATCCTAACTGAAGACATGGAGTCATAAAAAATGCAGAAGCGTTGTGGGTAGGATTTCAGAAAGAGTAACTTACGGATAAGGGTAGACCATTTCATTTGTTCATTTATTCATTCATTCACTTCCTCATTCATCATTTACTTGATAAGAGTCTGTAATGTTACCATAATTAAGGTAGATCTTGTAATGACTAATAAATACTTCACTCCCATTCAAGGGAAGCTCACGGTTAACAAAATATCTGGCCTTTGAAGGCTTTAAAAGGCTGACACTATTACAATTTTTTCCCCTGTGCTAGGAACCAAACTCTAAATTGACAAGATGGAATAAGGGGGATTGGCTAATTCTTCCTTTACAAATAATGGAGGTTTTAAACATAAGCACAGGGCAGAGCTAAAACAGGACCCTGTCTGTGTAGACTACCATTTTTGTTTCATATGCAAAGGGAAATCATTGCCATATGGACTCTCTACACCCAGCTCATAAGGGTGGCATTAGTAAATTCTTTTTTTGTGGATTTCCTGGATTTAAGATGCTCCATGAGTACAAGGTGTTATGTTCTCAAGTCTTACTATATTTTTTCCGTAAAAAATCACACAGGTTTTGTTTAAACTGGCATGTAGGAGGTTTTAGAAAACACATTTTATTCCCACTCTCTTGTTCTGTTCCCTCAGTACCATCTGGTATAAGGGAGTGCCTCCTTAATTGACACTAATGACTGGGAGATCCATTGCAAATTACTGAATTTTGCAGATTAGCAAACATGATTATAAAAATCAAGGAGTCTGCATTGAACTAATGTACTTTGTTGAGAACTAAGAAAAAAATTTAAACACATTATTAGAGCTTAATCTTCTAATATAAATAGATACTTTATAGGGGTTGACTGGGCCATTAGGGAACACAGGAACATAATGTTCTGTGGAAGAATCAGTTGCAATCTGAAAAGAAAATGTCCTCATGCTTTATGCTTTTTCTGAACGTTACCAATATTCACACTACACATGAACTAAGAGTAAATTAGGTCGTCCCATAAGAATCTTAGAGGTCATCTTGTACAATTTGTTCTGATGTACGAAATGCACAGAGATTATTTGTGCATGTGTGTCTCTTTATGTTGTGCCTTACTGCTTTATAATAACACTGCTTATGTTAATGGAAATTTTGTGGTTTGTAAACATTTTAAATGTCAGCTGTTGAGGTTCTTAATGCTTATTATTCCAATTCCCATTTCTGTGTTAGCCTTGCTCTTTATCGGGCAATAAAATCTCTCGCTTCCTCCCACACACCAGTGTAAATAGTTTAACACACACAACCCATATTGCATACAACTTTCTTAGGCCCAGCTGTGTGTGCCTTCTGCATCCTTCAGGAATTCAATCAACAAGCGGGGTAAGGGGAGAAGGAAGGGAGGAGGAGAGAGAATGAATACAGAGGAGACAGTCACAGCATAGATAAGTTAGAGATTTTTTTTCTACCTTTAAGTATTGTCCTAAACAATACTGTGTATTATGAAGTAATAGTATTGCCAACTTCTTTTCAAATAAGAAACTCTTTGAGATCATGTTGAAGTTAGGTGTGGAATTTTGAGCTCCAGAGGTTGTTGCTCTGACTGAGCTACTTTTCTGATCACAAGGAATCTAGGATGAAAAAGGCCCAGTGCCATTTACATCACTGTGATATAGTCAAAAGCCATAGGAGGAGCATGCCCAGGAGAGGTAGTCAAGAAGTCACCCCATGTTCCCTCTCCAGCTGGGAACTACACTACGAAACATCCTGCCTTGTGTGTGATATGAAGTTAACACTTCTGAAACTAGAAGCAAGAGGAACAAAGGATGTACATCTGACTGTGTGAATTAAGAGAAATAATGTCATTTAAACAAATAAGAACTTACTTAAGCCATTACTTATTTTTCTTAGTCTAGATTTCTTCTAGTAGAAACTCTTAATCCACATTTGATTTTTTAAAATAAGCTATCTTTAAAAATTAAAATTAAAAAGTATAAAAGCAATTTAAAAACTTTATTATGGTATGTTTATGATTCAATTAACAATATATTAAACTTACTGCAAGAAAAAAATTAAGATAGAATGCACATGCATGGCACAGTTTTACCTTTGTTTTTCCTTACTGAATCTTTTGTAATCAGGTTCTGCTGAACTTTCTCATTTCTCACTGAGCAAGCTGGAAAAGATTAGAAGAGATTATTTTAGTCTTAGGTATTATGTGGATTTAGCTTTTCCCCCCTTCATTGTAATTCTTTAGAATACTTTCTCTAATGTTGTATTCTCTTTTCTGTTTTAAACACCGTTTTTAACAATTTTAAACACTGTCAACATTTTTGTTTGAAAGCTGTTCAGTAGTGAGAAAGTCATGAAACTTGACTCAAAGTATTTTAGATTATGAAATGTAAGTGACTTAATCACTGAACGAATTATGCTTATAATAACTAAAACATCAGAGATCAAATGTATATGCTTAGATTTATTTAAATTAATCCAGGGAAATTTTTGATAAAAATGCATCATTCATTTATGCTCCTTAAAAACAAACAAAATAAAGCAAAAGATAATTTTTGAGCGCTTCATTTGTGCACATCTCTACAACAGTAGGAAAAAAATCAATCTGCATATGAATGGCTAGAATAATTAATGTTTTCCTATGGTTTTCTAGCACAAAATGTATCTAGTTCATGACGTCGTGACTTTGTTTTTTTTTGAGTTTATATTGGTTCACCCCACTGAAAGAATTGAGAAAAACACAATACAAAAGAGGGGTTAATTGCCTAAGCTTGCATGAGTAATGCCTGACAGCCTGTGGTAACACTGAATTAATTGAATAGGAAACCAGCTAAGAGTTGGGTGATGCAGGCTTAAATAACTATGGTGGATAAGGATGTATAGCATAGTTTCAGGAAAGAAAAAGGAATCAGTGATGCACCAATCAATACAAGGAAAAGTAAAAGACGTGGTGAATGGAGAGAAGCTCTAACCTCTTTTCCTAAGGAAAACGTTCTCTTGTTATGAATAGATAAGTTGGTAAAGGAAGGAGCTGATGTTGAGTCTTGTCTTGGTATTCCTGTCTGTCACCGCTACGGTTGAAACACAGTCATTTCTAAGAACTTGAGAGGTATACCCCAGCAGTCACCATAATGTTTACCCAGGGAGTTGGGCCCAACAAGTCCAGCAACCAAATTGGCTTAAAAACATTTCATCTCGAAAGGTCCCTGTCATGTTCAAAAAGAGCAAATCATCTTTAATCTACTGTTTAAATTGAAAGTGAAAGACAGTAGACATTAACCTGAGGTCTCCACTCCAGTCACATTGCAAAATTGCATTAAAATGCCCCGGGTAGAATGACAGTCTATAATAACACTCTGTGCTGCTGCTCTAAAATATTAATCATTCTCTTTGTAGGCCTGGAAGATGGTATGCCAGTGAAAAAATATTATAACAAATGCAGATGGTAATAGGGACCTTCCCCTTGAGCCTTAGGAAATGTTCTAAGCAATGAGGAAAAATATTCAGACCAGAAAAAGACCCTAATTATTGTATAATCAGATTCCTCTGTACTTAGGCAACACGCATTGCTTCTATCTCACCCAGATTCTCTAATGTAAGTATATATTATTCCCATTTCAAAGATAAAAACACTAAGACACATTTCTTTTTGCCATGGCTCGATACATTAACATTCTTAGTAAAACAGAGCCAAAGTTGAAGAGAAGATGGACTAAACCACCAAGGAAGGCTCAGAAATTAATTTCTGAGGCAGGTTAATAACACTGAGCTCTTCAGTCTTAGGCTTTTGCTTATTCTGTCACTTCCTACCGCTTCTTTCTTTTAATCAGTCATGAATCCTTCTAAAAGGATTGTGTTCCGGTTAAAGATGTTCGCCTAAACAGCGTTGTTTCTGAAACCATGTGGGCATAAAATTGAGTCATGGTACAAGGTGAGGCATAGGCTCTCATGGTGTCCAGGGGCAAAGGACCCGGGCGCTTTGTGGGCTGCTGTGAGGCTCACTGGAGTCACAGTCTGCTTTACCAACTTAAGCAGCTTCTAGCGTTTGCAGTATCAGCCACTTGGACTATTGCCATCCATTCGGCATCTTCCAACACTCTCAAATCACTCCTGAGACAAAGGTAGAGAAGGAGTCCTAAGAGAAGAGGAAGAAGCTTAACAGCACGTCACTTGAGCTCCTGGGCCTTCTCTAGCTTTGCGCCCTAATTTGTAACGACCAATTGTTACCTACCCTTTCAAGCACGGCTCCAACAAGGGCCCTCCTGCCCGGTGTCACTCTCGCCAATAGACAGAGTTCGGTTCAGAAGCAAAGGACAGCGTTTTTCTTTGATCAGAGGATGGAGAGGTGCGAGCTCACGCTCTAGAGCACATGCTGTTCCCTCAGGCGGAGCTGCTTTCCCGGGTTCTCCTCCGCGGGGAGGGGGTGGAGCTCTCGGCGGGCACAGTCTCGCAGCTCACAGCGCCGGCGCCTGCGCGCAGAGCTGACGCAGCGTCTCTGTGCACAGCCGGCCGCCGCCATCTTGGCTTGTGGTGGTGTGCGCAGCGCTTCTCTACACAGGCGCCGAGGTGTGTCCCCGCGGCGGTTCTGCGCCGGGAAAGCCAGTCCGACGAGTCAGGTCCAAGGCCTCTGCACACGGCCCATTACAGGCAAGTGAAACTGGACTAAGGACAAAACAAGAGGTTAGACCTTATTTTATCATTTAGATTCCGTCTTATTTTTCCCGGAGACCTCAGTGGGCTTTGCCAGGAACATAGGCTCCAAACTTCCAGCTACTTGTGGTGTAGAAGCAAGAATGTGGGCTGTAGTTTCACTGAAGTGGTTGCCCTCGACAATTTTCTTAACCTCTCTGAGACTTACTTGCTTTATATGTGTTTTGACACGTACTATAAAACCCAGTTCGCAAGGTTGCTTTGAGGACTTCATATTAATGCTCCTGGCACAGCCCCCGAGAGTGTGGAGCTCACTAAATGTTTGTTCTTTGTTTGCAATAACTGTACCTGAGTCTGAACGTTTGTGGTGGTGGCAGAGACTGTTCGTTTTCAGACAAAATCTCCAGCTCCCAGAAAATTGCCTAGAACGTGACAGGAACTCAGGAGATAAGAGGTCTCATTTCGTAGCCTCGCCTCATGCACAGCGCTCCACGCACACTGCCCTTTCCTCTTTCCCTTGAATCTTTCAAGCTCCTTGCCACATCTTTTGCATTTTACAGCTGCTCTTTTCTTTTCCACAGCAGTTCCACAGCTCTAGATACTGTGGCCTCCTCTTTGTTATTTGGGTGCCAGCTTAACTGCCTAACTCCTCGGTGAAGCCTTCCCAGTTATATTTATATACAAACAGCTTTCCTCTAAGTGAGGAGTCCCCTCCAGGTCCACACCTTCTGTGTGATCTTTCAGACCTAACCACAGACCATAACAAGGGTGGGGTGACAGTGGACCAGTCGCCCTCTGCACACCACAAGTGCATTGCAGTTTTCTGGAGGGAGTTGCAGACAGGAGTCAGCCCCTCCCTCCCCCCGACCAGGTCAAGCACGCTCATACTCTCATCTGTGTGTTCCTAGCCCAGGCTTCTCCATTCTAAGGTCTCTTTCTTGGGGACTTTGGCTGAGGCACATGTACTTTGACACAGCATCTTTCTCCTCCTAACCCTTCCCCCTCTACCTTCTCCCAGCCCATGGATCTAGAAAGAGAAAGAAGCATTTCTGTATGGGCTCCTCTTCAGTGAGATGATTCCCTCATCTGTGCTTCATCCATCTGACACTCACCCTGTGCTTTCTGTGGGGAAAAATGGAACATTGGTAAATTGATGCTTCTTTTTGCCTCTTGCTTGCACTGTTTCATTGGGTGAATAAAGGCTTGATTGTTATTTTATGTTTGCTTCATTGCCCATGAGCAGTTGACACTAAGAACTTATCAATATTTGAAATTATCTTGTTTGTTTATTGGTCTTGTTTACTGCCTCCATTTCCTGACTTGAATGCAAGCTCCACGATTCTAGGGACTCTGTCTGCTCTGTCTACTGCTACATCTGCAGTACCCAGACGGGTACCTGGCATATATTAGGTCTTCAGTGGAAATATGAACACTGAATACATGGCATACATACCTGGTAAACTCTACTTCATCTGGGCTCTTCCCAGCAGGCAGATCTGTGTGCACCATGCTTCTCACAAGGATAGGAATAAGATTCAGGCTGTTAATGCCAGTTCTCTGGTCTTCTTCATTTTCCTGATATGATCAATATTATACAGTAAATATACTCCACCTGCCTAGTTTTTTCATCCACTGCATCTTGTAAGACAACTTCAAACGACATTCTTTATAACATACAGTGGTCTACACTTACAGTTTCCATTGCCTTGTCTGCTACTGATGACTGGCTGGGACATTCCTCAGTTGCTTATTAATTGTTGTTTCTTTTATTAAATAACCCATCTCTATAGGTCTTTCCTCTCCCATGTCCAGGGAATCTTACACTTGACCCATTTCACTTGTTACAACAAATGCTAAACTCTTAAGACAGAAGTCAGAAAATTATTGACAATGGGTCAAATCCAGCAAGTGGCCTGTTTTTCTATAGTTCTGGAGCTAAGAGTGGATTTTACATTTTCTAAAGGGTTGTTTAAATAAAAGTGATCAGGGATAGAGACAGTATTTGGCTAATAAAGCCTAAAATATTTACATTCTGTCTGGCCCTTTGGAGGAAGAGATTGCTGAACCCTGCTCTAAAAGATATCCAGCCAGCCGGAATGGTAGCACCCACAGATCTACTTGCTATCAGCCAAAAGGCTGCACCAATATGGCTAGCTAGCCTTCAAAGAAGGCTATTTACCTAATTATTAGAGAAATTAGCTCTTCTGTCTTTGGCTTCTGTACCAGGAATTTAATCTTTTCAAAGTGACTTCCTTATATAAATCTGAGGACAAAGTTTCAGTTGCCACTTCAAATAGTAAGCCAACCCTACTATTTATCTGTTCTTCTAATTACAGCAGAGCTTGAGGCCTCCTTTGCACTTGATAGTACAGTGTTTGTCACTTTTGCTCTCTGCCCCTAGGTGCTGGTGGCAATTATTTGCAGCAGTTTACTATGGAGTATAGAAGATCATTAATAAAATAGACAGTGCTAAGTTTCTAAATTTATGCTGGCAAATAAAAGAAGGGTGGGCCAAGGTGGGAAGCCAAGGGGATTATAAAAGTGAGAAAGACAATTTGCCAAGATTCATCCATCAGGAATATAAAACTGTGTAGACCTCCACTAAGTCTTCTGTTGTTTTGATGAAAATGCCTGAAAAAAAAGAGTTGACTGCATTTGGAAGGCATAGAATCGTCCTTTTGGCTGCAAAGAGCAGTTACCTTCATATATTGTTTACCAAGCATTGTTCTAGGTACTAAGATGAAACGGTGAACAGAATAATGTTCACACCTTGACACATCATTTTAGTGTGGGAGGCTGGCACATGTTAGGTGATGGTAAGTGTTACGGTGGTAAATAAAATAGAGTAAGGGAGATAGGAAGAGTCAAAGAGGGAATGTTGCTATTTTACGTGGAGAGTTTAAGGAAAGCCTGGCTGATGAGATGACAGTAGAGTAGAGAGAGGAAGGAAGTATGAGCATTGATATTGGGACAGGAGCATTTTATGCAGAAGGAACTGCAAAAAGCCAAGATATCAAGGTGGAAGCATGGTCTGTTCAAAGAATAGCAAGGAAGTTAATGCAACCAAGTAGTTAATGCAACCAAGTAGTTAATGCAACCAAGTGGAGAAGGTGAGGTCAGAGAAGTGGCAGGGAACCAGATGTAGAGGATGTTTTTGACTTTTATTCTGAATGAGACAGGAAGTGATTGCAGGCTTTTAGCATAGGATTAAAATAATATGATTTAGACTTTAAAAGGGTAGTTGGGACTTTTCTCTATGGAGAATAAATTTGAAGGCAGGGAGTTGGGAGAGCAAGAGCCAGGACATGGAAGCAACCTAAGTGTCCATCGACAGATGAATAGATAAAGAAGATGTGGCTCATATATACAATGGAATATTACTCAGCCATAAAAAGAAACAAAATTGAGTTATTTGTAGTGAGGTGGATGGACCTAGAGTCTGTCATACAGAGTGAAGTAAGTGAGAAAGAGAAAAACAAATATCATATGGTAACACATATATATGGAATCTAGAAAAAAAATGGTTCTGAAGAACCTAGGAGCAGGACAGGAATAAAGATGCAGACGTAGAGAATGGACTTGAGGACATGGGGAGGGGGAAGGGGAAGCTGGGACGAAGTGAGAGAGTGGCATGGACATATACACACTACCAAATGTAAAATAGATAGCTAGTGGGAAGCAGCCGCGTAGCACAGGGAGATCAGCTCGGTGCTTTGTCACTACCTAGAGGGGTGGGATAGGGAGGGTGGGAGACGCAAGAGGGAGGGGATATGGGGATGTATGTATATGTATAGCTGATTCACTTTGTTATACAGCAGAAACTAACATAACATTGTAAAGCTATCATATTCCAGTAAAGATGTTAAAAATTAAAAAAAATAAAAAACTTCAGTGGCTGTAACAGTAAGCTTTCGATGCCCAAGTGTCTGGGTTACTTTCTAGTTGTATCTGTTGAACTTTGCTGCACTCCCTTTATTGGCATCAGGCTTACCTAGGCCAGCTTCAGTTGGGACAATTGGAATAAATTAACTCTACTACATGCCTCCTACACTCTAGCAGGCTGTAGACCAGGCCTGGTACTGACAGCAATGCAAGAGAGAGGGTAAGCTTACTCTTTCAAGCACTTCTCCAGCTTCTACTTAGTCACGTTTGCTACATGTTACTGACCCAACCAAGCCCCATGGCCAATCCCAGAACACTGCAAAGCTAGATTAAAAAGATTATGGATGCACGATGCAGGGAAGAATTGAGGCCAGTTTTTGCAATCTATAGCAAAAGAATAAAGATGTTAAATACATGACAGTGCAGCTTGGTACTCTGCTTATTGCTTGCTTGCTTTTTCTTTTTCCAAAACATAAACAAAGACAGTTGGAATTGTGGCACCAATTAATTAACTCTTGACTTGGATTTTTATGTTCAGTTGGAGGTTTTATATCATTTTTTATTAATTAACTTTATTTACTGAGTTCAGCCTCTTTGTAAACATCTGTATAAAGCTTTGTCTTTTGTGCATGGCAGCTACTTAATAAATGTTGGTTTCAGTAGCAGTCTTGGTCAGATTCCTTGTCTACGTAGCACCATTCCTTATTTGTCTCCATTATCCTATATCCAAGAGACGTTTTAGGTGAAGCAAGCATTAGTCTGCTTCTCCAGTCCCTGATGTTTCCTTGCATGGGAAAGGATCACTCATTGGCTAATATTCTTGCCCTCTCTAATCATATTTTGACTCCAGTTTAGGTGGAATTGATTTTTCTAACTAGTAAGCATGGGAGAAGAAACTGGGTACTTACAATCCCATCCCTCTATTTCTCTTTCTCGTAAGAGAACAGACTTACATCAAAAATATTTTCACTCCACTCTGTTCCTCTAGGAAGTCTGTCCCTATGGGAAGAATTCTAGGTAACTTGTGGTTGAATTTAAGAAGCCCTCTTGCCTTCAGATATAAACCAAGTCCTGTAATTCTCACAATCAATAAGTGAGTTATTTTGGTTTCTATCTGTCTGATTCTGGTTCAGAACTAATGTGTGCAAAAAACATGCTATTTATGACTCTTTCCTGAAAAACGTCTCCAACAAGTCATATTTTAATTCTACAATGACAGGTTGTATTTGTGATTAGAGGGTTGGTAGTCATGTGCATTTGATGTAATCCAAAGGAAAATATGTTGCCCAAACTACATAATCTGTGGCCCCATCAAACATTTTTTCCAGGATGGCAGTGAATGCACAATACCAAACATTAGACTGAAAGTGAAAAATATAATTAATTATCTGGTCTATAAAATGTTTAATATCCAGAACTTGAAAATATTAAAATGACTGCCTTTCATGTGTTTCTTACAATGTCAGATTATTTCACAGAGTTTAATTCAAAATCACTTTCAGACTGAAAATTTCAGTAACCTCCATTTCCAATAACATGTTTCTTTTTATTTCCCAAATGATATACTAACTATAGTTTTTATAATGTATTTTTCTACAAGTATTTTCCCGAACAAGTTGTATAATATTTAAAAAGTCAAAGATGGCTTGCTAATCTTGCAAATAAAGATGCTGGATATAAAAATTTAAAGTGACATTAGCCCTGCCTCATCCTTGAAAATAAAGAATTTCTGTGATTTGATATGATTTACACTTGTTTGCTAAAAACTTATATTAAAGCTTATTTGTAACCATCAAAAAATATTTCCTGCTGTGTACTATAAGGGTTTGTTTAAGGATAATTAAATTATAATAATTGGGTTCAAGGATTACTTACTTGGCTCCATGCAGAATGATGAGTACTATCAAACTGAAGTAAACGTTATGAATTGTGCTGTACTTTTTCATGACCTACGGTTCTTTCCAGTGGTAAGCAAGGGTATAAGAAAGATAACATCTATCATATGTTATGCTTCACAAACTCTCCATAGAAATACAGAGTTCATTTTCTTTTCTGGTCAAAATTGTTTGGATAGGGTTTGCTACTGACCTGAAATTTAAATAAAATTCTTCTCATGAATGGGAGGATTTTGTTTGTCAAGCATGTATTGTCTTTTTTGCTGATATAACCTCTGTTTTCAAGTGAATGACTCATTCCTCTTCAAAAGCTGATGGATTTTGTGAGGGGGAAAATAGCTACTATTGCCTTGAGAGACAACTGTTTACCTTAAGTGCTTATTTCAGTATTTTCTGATGCAAAGCTAAAATGCATCAAAAACAATTTTCCTGGTTTTATTTGTATCAGGTTTACCATTTTAGAAATGCACTAGGTATAGCAATTTGATGAAAGAGTTGTGGCTTTTCACAAAATCCTAAACTTGGCTTTTGATTTCAACATACTGAAATATGGAAGAGTGTGAGATAAAAAGTAATGTCGTTTGCTACATGATATTTCATAGTGGGTTCTATAGTTGTACTGCACAGCTGAGCAGCAAAACAAATACATACAGTACTTATATTGCATTCTTTTCATATTACCTCTTTTATAGTATGAAAGTGACTGGTGTCTTTGATTAACCCAATTTCGGCTAAAAGGAGTTACAGCTTGTTTCACTCTATCTAAAAATGGTTTTAAATGCTAACTTCAGTCCAATATGTAAATAGCTGTTACCTATGTACTAGGGATAGCCTTCATTGTCATCAAAATTAAACCTTCATGTAGCAGAACGAAACAGACTTGTTCATCTTGTAAAGTAACACTCTTTCACGCTACGTAAGGATCCTAGAGGCTAACAAAAATTGCTGTGGATTTAAAGTCAAAATTTTTTTTGTTCATAGAAAATTATATTTATAGACCAAAGATTTAACATTTTAATCAGTGTTGTTAAGGTTGTTTTTATTTGAATTCACAGTTACTATTCTGCTCAGATTATTTTATAGCTCATATAATTCAAAAGATAAGCATAAATTTTAAAAGCTTAAAAAGTTTACCATTGGGCTTCCCTGGTGGCGCAGTGGGGGGACGCGGGTTCGTGCCCCGGTCCAGGAGGATTCCACATGCCGTGGAGCGGCTGGGTCCTTGAGCCATGGCCGCTGGGCCTGCGTGTCTGGAGCCTGTGCTCCGCAATGGAAGAGGCCACAACAGGGAGAGGCCCGCGTACCGCAAAAAAAAAAAAAAAAAAAGTTTACCATTAAAAAATTCTACAACTGTTTATGTACAATGGGTAAAACTGTAAAACAAAAATCACTTTTTAAAAAACAAATTATTGTTCTTTTATTTAATCACTGAACACATATTAAGTACCAACTTGTATGCTGGCTACAACACTCAGTTTATGAGATACAAAATAAAATGTATGAGTGCGTTTAACCTTTTTACTTATTTTAGGATACTGGTGTGGGTACTGTTATGATATCAGTTTTATAGATGAACACACTGAAGTTTAGCAATGTTAATCAATTTCCAGACAGTACAACTGAAACGTGGCAGAGAATGAATCTGGACTCATGTGTTTTTTTTTTTTTTTTTTTGTGGTACGTGGGCCTCTCACTACTGTGGACTCTCCCATTGCGGAGCACAGGCTCCTGACGCGCAGGCTCAGCAGCCATGGCTCAGGGGCCCAGCCTCTCCGCGGCATGTGGGATCTTCCCGGACCGGGACACAAACCCGTGTCCCCTGCATCGGCAGGCGGACTCTCAACCACTGCGCCACCAGGGAAGCCCCTGGACTCAAGTTTTTGAGATTATATCATAAACACCTTTTTTACTGTATGCTTTATTTGTTCATTTTTCCCACCAAACTCTAATCTTGAATTTTAAGATTGTGCTTCTGCATTTTCCTCCTCTTGCAGATGCTTCACATGACACATTATCTGACACTCACTAAATGTGTTACAATAAATACTTGAGCAGTCTCAGTTGAAAAGTCCTTTTATCGGTGGGCCTTCCCTGATCATCCTACTTTAAATGATTCCTCCACCCTACGCTACCCCAGTTTTCCCTAAATTTAAACCCTGCTTATTTTTCTCATTCCACTTATGACTATTCAACACGTATACTATACTGGTTTATAATTGTCTTTCTTCTGTCACTAGAAAGTGAGCTCTATGAAATAAAGTAGTTTTGTCTATTTTATTCACTGCTACCTCTGCTGAAGCAAAATAGTGCCTGGAACATAGTAGACATTTAAAAAATATTTGTTGGGGCTTCCCTGGTGGCACAGTGGTTGAGAGTCCGCCTGCCGATGCAGGGGACACGGGTTCGTGCCCCGGTCCAGGAAGATTCCACATGCCGCGGAGCGGCTGCGCCCGTGAGCCATGGCCGCTGAGCCTGTGCATCCAGAGCCTGTGCTCCACAGCGGGAGAGGCCACAGCAGTGAGAGGCCCGGGTACTGCAAAAAAAAAAAAAAAAAAAAAAAAAAAAAAAAAATTGTTGAATGAAGTAATTAATGAGCAATCTGTTATTGGAGTTTAGTATAGATATCACCAAAAAAGCAGCTTGGAAGCCAATGCAAAAGTCCAAGTGCTTAGTTCCACAAGTCAAGTAGTGTCAATGAAAGGAGGAGAGTAAATAATGAATCTAGGAGACGTTTAATTGGATAGGGAAAGTTTAATTGGTCTTGCTTATCAATTAGGTAAATATTAGACAACTCTTTTAAATGTGCAAAGACTTATTACATAACTTCAAATGGATTCATGGGATCTTAGAGTCAGAAAAGCTTAGATTCCAAAGCCATCTCATTTATCCCCTCAGTGTACAAAAGGACACTGAGGGTCTGGTCAGTTAAGTAATATACGGAAGGTATACCAGTCCCAAAATTCTCCCCATATGACATTGTTCTGAGATAGACAGCAGCAACTAAATTTATAACACATTGTAATTTTTAAAGGTACAATTTAGTGGGAAGATTTGGTTAATTTTGGTGCACACCAAAATCAATTGAGGGGCTTCCCTTGTGGTGCAGTGGTTAAGAATCCATCTGCCAATGCAGGGGACACCGGTTTGAGCCCTGGTCCAGGATGATCCCACATGCCGTGGAGCAACTAAGCCTGTGCACCACAACTACTGAAGCCTGCACGCCTAGAGCCCGTGCTCTGCAACAGAAGCCACCGCGATGAGAAGCTCATGCACTGCAACGAAGTGTAGCCCCCACTCACTGCAACTAGAGAAAGCCCACGTGCAGCAACAAAGACCCGACACACACAAAAATAAAATAAATAAATGATTTTTTAAAAAAAACTTAAAAAAAATCAATTGTGAAGTAATGACTCCTACTTAAGCCTTATATGATACTAGCCATTCAACAACAACTCTGTAATTCAAATGTCAATACAACAGGTGGAATATAGAACTTTAGAATAGCAAAGTCTAACCCTGAACAACATTCTTATTAGGTAGTGAAAAAGTAAAATTACAAACTATAAAATAAAAAGAAATTCATATCAAGGGTTTGATGAGATCATGTCTTTTGTACTTACATCTACTAAATGTTAAAGATTGATCTTTAGAGCCAACTGAGTATAAAGGCTTTTCTAATACTTAAAAATGTTACGAGAAAAAGTCTCATTTAGCATGATTGTAAATGAAATTAAAAAGGTCATTTAAGTGTACAAATTTAAAACATAGTATAGGGCTTCCCTGGTGGCGCAGTGGTTGAGAGTCTGCCTGCCAATGCAGGGGACATGGGTTTGTGCCCTGGCCTGGGAGGATCCCACATGCCGCGGAGCGGCTGGGCTCATGAGCCATGGCCACTGAGCCTGCGCGTCCGGAGGCTGTGCTCCGCAGCGGGAGAGGCCACAACAGTGAGAGGCCTGCGTACTGCAAAAAAAAAAAAAAAAAAAGTATGGTAGAAACTCTAGCATTTTATTTTTTTAATTTCTTTTTTACACAGCAGGTTATTAGTTATCTGTTTTATACACATGAGTGTATATATGTCAATCCCAATCTCCCAATTCATCACACCACCCACCGCCCGCAGCCGCTTTCCCCACCTGGTGACCTGGTTTGTTCTCTACATCTGTATTTCTGCCTTGCAAACTGGTTCATCTGTACCATTTTTCTAGATTCCACATATATGTGTTAATATACGATATTTGTTCTTCTCTTTCTGACTTACTTCACTCTGTATGACAGTCTCTAGGTCCATCCACATCTCTACAAATGACCCAATTTTGTTCCTTTTCATGGCTGAGTAATATTCCATTGTATATATGTACCACATCTTCTTTATCCATTTGTCTGTCAATGGGCATTTAGGTTGCTTCCATGAGCTGGCTATTGTAAATAGTGCTACAATGAACATTGGGGTGCATGTGTCTTTTTGAATTATGGTTTTCTCTGAGGATATGCCCAGTAGTGGGATTGTTGGGTCATATGGTAATTCTGTTTTTACTTTTTAAGGAAGCTCCATAGTGTTCTGCATAGCGGCTGTATAAATTTACATTCCCACCAACAGTGCAAGAGGGTTCCCTTTTCTCCACACTCTCTCCAACATTTGTTGTTTGTAGATTTTTTTATGATGGCCATTCTGACTGGTGTGAGGTGTTACCTCATTGTAGTTTTGATTTGCATTTCTCTAATAATTAGTGACGTTGAGCGACTTTTCATGTGTCTCTTGGCCATCTGTATGTCTTCTTTGGAGAAGTGTCTATTTAGGTCTTCTGCCCATTTTTGGATTGGGTTGTTTGTTTTTTTTTAATATTGAGCTGCATGGGCTGTTTATACACTTTGGAGATTAATCCTTTGTCCGTTGATTCATTTGCAAATATGTTCTCCCATTATGAGGGTTGTCTTTTCATCTTTTTTATAGCTTCCTTTGCTGTGCGAAAGCTTTTAAGTTTCATTAGGTCCCATTTATTTTTGTTTTCATTTCCATTACTCTAGGAGGTGGGTTAAAAAAGATATTGCTGTGGTTTATGTCAAAGAGTGTTCTTCCTATGTTTTCCTCTAAGAATTTTAAGAGTATCCGGTCTTACATTTAGGTCTTTAATCCATTTTGAGTTTATTTTTGTGTATGATTTTAGGGAGTGTTCTAATTGCATTATTTTACATGTAGCTGTCCAGTTTTCCCAGCAGCAATTATTGAAAAGACTCTCTTTTCTCCATTGTATATCCTTGCCTCTTTTGTCATAGATTGGTTGACCGTAGGTGCATGTGTTTATCTCTGGGCTTTCTTTCCTGTTCCATTGATCTATATTTCTGTTTTTGTGCCAGTACCATATTGTCTTGATTACTGTAGCTTTGTAGTATACTCTGAAGTACGGGAGCCTGATTCCTCCGGTTCTGTTTCTCTTTCTCAAGATTGCTTTGACTATTCAGGGTCTTTTGTGTTTCCATACAAATTGTGAAATTTTTTCTTCTAGTTCTGTGAAAAATGCTGTTGGTAGTTTGATAGGGATTACACTGAATCTGTAGACTGCTTTGGGTAGCATAGTCAATTTAACAATATTGATTCTTCCAATCCAAGAACATTTTATATCTCTCCATCGGTTTGTGTCATCTTTGATTTCTTTCATTAGTGTCTTATAGTTTTCTGACTACAGGTCTTTTACCTCCTTAGGTAGGTTTATTCCTAGGTATTTTATTCTTTTTGTTGCAGTGGTGAATGGGATTGTTTCCTTAATTTCTCTTTCTGATCTTTCATTGTTAGTGTATAGGAATGCAAGAAATTCCCATGCATAAATTTTGTATCCTGCAACTTTACCAAATTCATTTGATTAGCTCCAGTAGTTTTCTGGTGGCATCTTTAGGATTTTCTATGTATACTATCATGTCATCTGCAAACAGTGACAGTTTTACTTCTTCTTTTCCAGTTTGCATTCCTTTTTTTTCTTTTTCTTCTCTGATTGCCATAGCTAGGACTTCCAAAGCTATGTTGAATAATAGTGGCGAGAGTGGACATCCTTGTCTTGTTCCTGATCTTAGAGGAAATGCTTTCAGTTTTTCACCATTGAGAATGTTTGCTGTGGATTTCTCATATATGGCCTTTATTATGTCAAGGCAGGTTCCCTCTATGCCCACTCTGGAGAGTTTTTATCCTAAATAGGTGTAGAATTTTGTCAAAAGCTCTTTCTGCATCTGTTGAGATAATTATATGGTTTTGATTCTTCAATTTGTTACTATGGTGTATCACATTGATTGTTTTGTGCATATTGAAGAATCCTTGCATCCCTGGGATAAATCCCACTTGATCATGGTGTATGATCCTTTTAATGTGCTGTTGGATTCTGTTTGCTAGTATTTTGTTGAGGACTTTTGCATCTATATTGATCAGTGATATTGCTCTGTAATTTTCTTTGTTTGTGGTATCTTTGTCTGCCTTTGGTATCAGGGTGATGGTGGCCTCATAGAATGAGTTTCAGAGTGTTCCTTACTCTGCAATTTTTTTGTAAGAGTCTGAGAAGGATCGGTGTTGGCTCTTCTCTAAATGTTTGATAGAATTCGCCTGTGAAGCCATCTGATCCTGTACTTTTGTTTTTTGGAAGATTTTTAATCACAGTTTCAATTTCATTACTTGTGATTGGTCTATTCATATTTTCTATTTCTTCCTGGTTCAGTCTTGGAAGACTATACCTTTCTAAGAATTTGTCCATTTCTTCCAGGTTGTCCATTTTATTGGCATAGAGTAGCTTGTAAGTAGTCTCTTAATGATGCTTTGTATTTTTGAGGTGTCTGAGGTGTCTGTTGTAACTTCTCCTTTTTCATTTCTAATTTTATTGATTTGAGCCCTCTCCCCCTTTTTCTTGATGAGTCTGGCTAAAGGTTTATCCATTTTGTTCATCTTCTCAAAGAACCAGCTTTTAGTTTTATTGATCTTTGCTATTGTGTTCTTTGTTTCTATTTCATTTATTTCTGCTCTGATCTTTGATTTCTTTCCTTCTACTAACTTTGGGTTTCTTTTTTTTTCTTCTCTGTCTGGTTCCTTTAGATGTAAGGCTAGATTGTTTATTTGAGATTTTTCTTGTTTATAGAGGTAGGATTGTATCGCTATAAACTTCCCACTTAAAACTGCTTTTGCTGCATCCCATAGGTTTTGGATTATCATGTTGTTGTTGTCATTTGTCTCTAGGTATTTTTTGATTTCTTCAGCTCAGGTTATTTAGTAACATATTGTTTAGCCTCCATGTGTTTGTGTTTTTTAATTTTTTCCCCCTGTAATTTATTTCTAATCTCATAGTGTTGTGGTCAGAAAAGATGATTGATATGATTTCAATTTTCTTAAATTTACTAAGGCTTGATTTGTGACCCAAGATATGATCTATCCTGGAGAATGTTCCATGTGCACTTGAGAAGAAAGTGTCATCTTCTCTTTTCAGATGGAATATCCTATAAATACCAATTAAATCTATCTGGTCCATTGTGTCATTTAAAGCTTGTGTTTATTAATTTTCTGGATGATCTGTCCGTTGGTGTAAGTGAGGTGTTAAAGTCCCCCACTATTATTGTGTTAGTGTTGATTTCCTCTTTTATAGCTGTTAGCATTTGCCTTACATATTGAGGTGCTCCTATGTTGGGTGCATATATATTTATAATTGTTATATCTTCTTCTTGGATTGATCTCTTGATCATTATGTAGTGTCCTTCCTTGTCTCTTGTAACATTCTTTATTTTAAAGTCTATTTTATCTGATATGAGTATTGCTACTCCAGCTTTCTTTTGATTTCCATTTCCATGGAATATCTTCTTCCACCCTCTCACTTTCAGTCTGTATGTGTCCCTAGGTCTGAAGTGGGTGTCTTGTAGACAGCATATATATGGGTCTTCTTTTTGTATCCATTCAGCTAGCCTGTGTCATTTGGTTGGAATATTTAATCCATTCCCATTTAAGGTAATTATCAATATGTATGTTCCTCTTACCATTTTCTTATTTGTTTGGGGTTTTTTTTGTAGGTTCTTTTCTTCTCTTGTGTTTCCCACTTAGAGAAGTTCCTTTCGCATTTGTTGTAGAGCTGGTTTGGTGGTGCTGAATTCTCTTAGCTTTTGCTTGTTTGTAAAGCTTTTGATTTCTCCGCTGAATGTGAATGAGATCCTTGCCAGGTAGAGTAATCTTGGTTGTAGTTTCTTCCCTTTCATCACTTTAAATATATCATGCCACTTCCTTCTGGCTTATAGAGTTTCTGCTGAGAAATCAGCTGTTAACCTCATGAGTTCCCTTGTATGTTGTCATTTTTCCCTTGTTGTTTTCAATAATTTTTCTTTTTCTCTATTTTTTGTCAGTTTGATTACTATGTATCTTGGCATGTTTCTTCTTGGGTTTATCCTGCCTGGGACTCTCTGCACTTCCTGGACTTGGGTGGCTGTTTCCTTTCCCATGTTAGGGAAGTTTTTGAATATAATCTCCTCAAATACTTTCTCGGGTCCTTTCTTCTCCTTCTGGGACCCCTGTAATGTGAGTGTTGGTGCATTTAATGTCCCAGAGTTCTCTTAGGTTGTCTGCATTTCCTTTCATTCTTTTTTCTTTATATTCTGTTCCATGGCAGTCAATTCCACAATTCTGTCATCCAGGTCACTTATCTGTTCTTCTGCCTCAGTTATTCTGTTATTGTTTCCTTCTAGTGTATTTTTCATTTCAATTATTGTATTGTTCATCTCTGTTTGTTCTTTAATTCTTCTAGGTCTTTGTTAAACATTTCTTGCATCTTCTCAATCTTTGCCTCCATTCTTTTTCTGAGGTCCTGGATCACCTTCACTATCATTATTCAGAGTTCTTTTTCTGGAAGGTTTCCTATCTCTACTTCATTTAATTGTTTTTCTGGGGTTTTATCTTGTTCCTTCAACTGATACTTAGTCCTCTGCCTTTTCATTTTGTCTGTCTTTCTGTGAATGTGGTTTTCGTTTCACAGGCTGCAGGGTTCTAATTCTTGTTTCTGCTGTCTGCCCTCTGGTGGATGAGGCTATCTAAGAGGCTTGTGAAACTCTAGCATTTTAAAAATTTCCTCTTGTTCATAAAATTCAACTTGAAGGAGTGATTATAACACTATGTTCTTCCGATTATCAGAGTTGTTACACTTTAAATAAAAAGCCACAAGGATGATAACTAAATTATTAAATCCATAAAACATTTGTAGTTAAAACTAAGCATAGCTTTAATTTCTATATCCATGTCTTAAGAAAATAACCAACAACCAACAATCAACAATGAAATGACGATGTTAAACAGGTGGCATTTGATGTGTTTTTCTTAATTTTAATAAACCATGGGCAAATTATTAACATGGGTCCCAGAGAGGTGACTAAATTAGGTCTAGAGAGATTAACTGTAAAAGAACAAAGTTCACAGAAGAGCTAAGATCTTACTTTTCCTCCCCAGATTCTTTTAGTTTACAAGATTTGTTGCTCCATCAAAACAGCACAGGAAAAGTTAGGCTTGAAATTTAATTAATTACTCACTACTTACATATAGTTCCCCACAGTCCTCACACCATTGCCATATCCCCATGCTTATTCCCAATAATGAAGAAGACATTAAATTTGACTGACTCCCATGATTTGGGAGGATTAGAGAACCAACAACCATCTCACTCTATTCTAAGGCCTTTCAAAATGAGCATAGGTGCTATTTTCTGCTCTTAAATGAAGAGTTTGAGTTGTCATATAAGTGTTCACGTTTGCCTATCTACCCTAGTTCAACGTGTAACATCACTTGAACCTGAAGATTAACAGTGGTCTGACCCCACCTAATAGGTGTAACACCTTGGTTTGTCTGCTCTAAATACACTACTTCAGGACTATAGCCCCATAAGCAGCTACACTAGCCCTTCTTCTGATCTGGTCCTAGCTCACATTCATTCCAGAATCACTCTTTGAACCTGCAATATTTTTTCTCCCATCCTCTTTCTTGGCTGATAACCTTTCTTCCTATTTCACTGAGAAAACAGAAGCAATCCAAAGAGTTTTCACTCACTCTTACCACCACATTTCATAGTCTAACTATATTTGTCCTTTTATCATGGATGCACTCTCCATGCACTTATGGAAGTCCAATTCCTCCAGTCTCTGGATACCATGCATTCAGAGACACCATTCCAGCCATTGATTGTCCCCTTTCTCATCTGCTTTTTAGAATATTTCCTTCACTTCCCATTAGCATCCAAATATACTAAAATATCTCCCTTTACAAATGTTTTCCTTGGAGATACATGCTTCCTAGTTGTTAGCTAATTTCTCTTATGCCCCTTTACCATAAAATTCAGAATAACTTACTCAAGAGAGTAATTGGCTTTAACTTGCACAACTAAATGTTGGGTCTTATATTCAGCAGGCTTCACTCTGTTGGCTGTAAGTATAAGTAATTTCTTTAGGTCTGCCATAGAATCTGATTTAAATAGAGTTAAAGTCCCAATCTTGTCTTCTTTTTGTAAAGCTGTCTAGTGCAATAAGAAATATCTATCCTTCCTCACAGCTTTGAAAGTCACCATTACCACCACTTTACAGCTGTAAAGTGCAACAACCATTTGATCTCTTAAGGTACTTACTTCAGTAGGCACTTTGTTACAAACAACTGCTTACAATTTAATTTACCATGATGACTCTGAATACGGTGGATTGCTAGAATCTTATTTCACATTGACATGGAATCTAGCCTGCATTCTAACACATTGCCAACCAACCCAGTAATCTTCTCAGTCAAGATTCATACTGGAATAGAGCAACCAAACTAGGTATTTCAACAGAAGGAATTTAATAAGTGAATTGATTACACAGGTGTTGAAAGTCTGAATGAGAAACGGAACCCTTGGGTAAGATGATGATAATAACTGCAGAAAATAACTACTACATTTACAGGCAAGAGCTTGAGGTTATCAGTACATAGACGATTAAGGGAAGGCATCATGTAGTTATAATTTAGAATTTCTTATGGGACGCCTGTCCAACTGCCAAGGATAGTGGTGAGTGGGGACAATGGAGCAGTTCTGGGAATGCTCAAGGCAGTTAGAGTCTGGAAACAACTCCTACTGTTGTGTTGAAATGTCCTGACTAGGGCATTTCTATCAGGAACAGTATGAAGAGAGGAAAAGAATAAATTCATTCTCCCCTCCTCTGCCTTCAAGTCCTAATACTATTGATAGAATGTAATGGGTTGCCATTTGACGATAGTTTGCAGAGTCCCAGATTCAGCATCAAAGGGGAGAGTACAGAAGGACAGATTTGAAACTAAAGGTTGATAAATCAGTGACTGGCACGATTACCAGTTTTCTGTTTTCTTAGTTGGGGAGGGATATGTGCTCCGGCTTCACATCTCTAGGGCTCCTTCCTCTGTTGTTAACACTAAGTGTTCAACAATATAGACATGTGTTCTTTGAGATCTGTGTCATCTGCTTCTCTCCCTCTTTTACGTGGAACTTCTTTTTACTTTGCACCAGTGTCTCCTTCCTGCTCAATGAAGTTTCTCTTTCCAGGAGTTTTTTTTTCAAGATGGACTGAATCCTTTAAACCAGCTACATTTGGTTGGTTTCTAGAGTTTATAGGGTCCGGACTGCCATGTACTGTCCACATTTTCCAGTGTCTCCTTTATTCACCTGTGAAATTTTGCATGCTGATCAGACTCTTTTTATTTGGGAAAGAGTATGGTTGATAGTTTCCTTCCTGATGTCTCTGACTCTTGGCTAGTGGGAATCTCTTTGGCTTCTTTCTGTGTCCTCCTGCATGGTTGCTGCTACCACACAGTCCTTTTGGCAGTTGTGCTTCGGCCCCACCTTCGTATGTTGTTATTTGGAGAATACTCTGTCATTGATCTTGCTGTAGAAGTTGTCTGTCGGATTTTTTAAAAATTGAAGTATAGTTGATACCTCTATCTTACCCTTCACCCTTTCCCTCTCCCCACTGGTAACCTCTAGTTTGTTCTCTATATCTGTGAGTCTGTTTCTGTTTTGTTGTATTCATTCGTTTGTTTTATTTTTTAGATTCCACTGTAACTGATAACATACAGTATTTGTCTTTCTCCGTCTGACTTATTTCACTAAGCATAATACCTTCCAGGTCCATCCATATTGTTGCAAATTTCATTCTTTTTAATGGCTGAGTAGTATTCCGTTGCATGTATATGTGTGTGTGTGTGTGTGTGTGTGTGTGTGTGTGTGTGTGTGTGTGTGTACATCTCACATCTTCCTTATCCAGTTATTTGTTGCTGGACACTTAGGTTGCTTTCATATCTTGGCAGTTGTAAATAATGCTGCTATGAACATTGGGCTGCATGTATCTTTTCTTTTTTTATTGAGGTATAGTTGATCTATAATATTATATGTTTCAGGTGTACAATATAGGGATTCTATATTTAAAGGTTATATTCCATTTATAGTTATTATAAAGTAGTGGCTATATTCCCTGTGTTGTACTGTATATCCTTGTATCATATTTATTTTATACAGAGTAGTTTGTACCTCTTAATTCCTTATACCTATCTTGCCCCCCCCTTCCCTCTCTCTATTGGTAACCACTAGTTTGTTCTCTACATCTGTGAGTCTGTTTCTGTTTTGTTATGTTCACTAGTTTGTTGTATTTTTTTGATTCCACTATAAGTGATAACATACAATATTTGTATTTCTCTGACTTATTTCACTTAGTGTAATATCCTCCAAGTACATCCATGTTGTTGCAAACAGCATTATTTTATTCTTTTTTATGGCTGAGTTGTAGTCCATTGTGTATATATACAACATCTTCTTTATTGATTCATTTGTTGACAGACACTTAGTTGTTCCATATCTTGGCAGTTGTTACCAATGCTACTCTGATTGGGGTGCATGTACCTTTTTCAATTAGTGTTTTTGCTTATTTTGGATAAATACCCAGGAGTGAAATTGCTGGGTCATAAGGTGGTTTTATTTTCAGTTTTTATGAGAAACCTCCATACTGTTTTCTACAGTGACTGCACCAATTTACATTCCCATCAACAGGGTATAAGGGAGCTCTTTTCTCCACATCCTCGCCAACATTTGTTATTTGTGGTCTTTTTGATGATAGCCATTCTGAGAGGTGGGAGGTGATAGCTCATTGTGGTTTTGATTTGCATTTCTTTGATTATTAGTGATGTTGGACATCTTTTCATGTGCCTGGTGGCCATCTGCATGTCTTCTTTGTTTTTAATAGCTTTATTTCACATACCATACAATTCATCCATTTAAAGTATACAATTTAATGGGTTTCATTATATTCACAGAATTTTACAACCAGCACCACAGTCAATTTTAGAACATTTTCATCAACCCCAATGGAAACCTATTAGCAGTCAGTCCCATTAAGTATGATGTTAGCTCTGGGGTTTTCATAGATCCCTTTATCAGACTAATAGAGTTCCTTTCTATTTCTAATTTGTTGAGTGATTTTTATCATGACAGGGTGTGAGATTTTGTCAAATATATATCCTGTGTCTTTTGAAGTTATCATGTGTTTCTTGCACTTTTTTCTATTAATATGGCATATTATGTTGATTTATTTTGATATGTTAAACCAACCTTGCATTCCTGGCGTAAATCTCACTTGGTAATGGTGTATAATTCTTTTTTACATGTTTCTGGATTTGATGTTCCAGTATTATCTTGGATTTTTTCTGTCTATATTCATAAAGCCTATTGGTCTGTAGTTTTTTAAAAATTTGTTTTGTTTTGCTTTTCTTGTAATATCTTGTTTTGATTTCATGGAAATACTAGCCCCATAGAATGAGTAGGAAAGCATGCCATTCTTATTGTTTTTGAAAGAGTTTGTGAAGAATTGGTCATAGCTTTTTAAATTTTTGGTAAAATTAACCAGTGATAATATCTGGGTTTTGGATTTCTTTGAAGTTGAAAGGTTTTTAATTATTAATTAATTCTCTTTACTTGATATAGGTCTAGTCATATTTTCTAATTCTTATTGAGTTAATTTGATATTTTATGTCCCTTTAGGAATAAATCCATTTTATCTGTGTTACCTGATTTGTTAGCATACAACTATTCATAGTATTCCTCATAATATTTTTTATTTTTGTAAAGTTAGTTGTGATGTCACCTCTTTCATTCCTGATTTTCTTAATATGGATTTTTTTTTTGTCAGTATAGTTAGGGTGAGTCATTTTTGTTGATCTTTTTGAAACCCAATTTTTGTTTTTGTCGATTTATCACTATTGTTTTTCTATTCTCCATTTTATTCATTTCCAGCGTAATTTTTATTTCCTGTGCTTGTGGCCTGTGCTTTTATTTGTTAATTTTAGTCTAGTTATCTTAGTTGCTCTGTTTTTATAGGAGGGTATGGAGGGATTTAAAAATGACTTTGGAGCCACTTCCATTTTAGGACCAATAGAAGACATTTTAAAGCGACAAGGGAAAAAAGCTTGTTTATACATTTTTTAACAGCGCTTTCAGTAATGCATACTTTATCATGAGCTTTCTTGAGTAAAGAACAGCAGTGTTATTGATCCATCATTAAAAATATACAATTTCTTAGATGTTACTTTTAAGTCACTGACTATATTGTGAAAGTCATTTTGATCAGTTAAAAATTATTTAATTTCCAAGTTTTGTAGACCTGAGTTTGTTAATAATTAAACCAGGTTCTGCACATATGTATTTATACATATGTGTATATATATGCATATAGATATCCATATCTATATATTGTATATTAACATATATATTTGTATGAAAATATTATATATTCATATTATATATATTTACATGTATATACTTTATATTTATATATTATATACATTTGTGTATATATGTTTACATATGTAAATAATTTGCATTATTATATGACTGCTATCCTTTTAAAAGACTGAGCTCTGGGAACTTTGACTTCTTAGAATGTCACATGAGGAAACAACTCTGAAATGTGTCATTAATAATAATAATAAATTTTAAAACTAAAAAATATAGGGTATATGCTTCATAAACACTGTCTCACAGAGCTCTTACTACTCTGAAAATTGGTATTAACATGTCCATATTAAGGAAACTGAGGCTCAGAGAGGTGAAGATCTTGTTCATAGCCTCACAAGAAATAATTGGCAGAGCAAAGATTCAAACAATGTTTAGAGGATTTCAGAGCTCTACTCTGCTCCTTTTTAAATATAGCTCTGCAGTTTCAATGCAGAATTAGAAGTGAAGTACTTTTAAGTATAGTTATCATCCCTTTGAAGAGTAAACACACCATATTTAATGGGAATAGATTGAGTTACATATGAGGTGAGCTAACTAGACTCATTCTGTCTGTATAGAGAAATCTAGCCATCTATGTGGTAAAAATAGGGCAAAAAAATATGGTAAAAATAGAGAACTGACCTTGCATCAAGATTTATTTCTGTAGTTTTAAATGTCTGGCACACATATCTCTTTCTAATTTCTAAGATGTGATTCTTTGGGCAGAGGTTGCCAGGTTATGCCATGTCAAAATGGCTACAGGGCCTTTCAAAGAACAAGTCATTGATGTGATTTGCAAAGCCTTAGAATAGGCATAAAGCTCCCACAAACAATGATGAGCAGAAATATAAAGAACCTAGTGATGTCTGACTTCTCCATTCTTGATATGATTGATTATGGAAAGTCACAAACAATACAGGAGTGATCACTAAATGGAATAGCCTCAAGGAGAGAGGTCCTTTGTCCAAGAAGATTAGTCTAAGAAGAGGGTACAGCACTGAAAACATGAATTATGGTTTGGATTAGGAAGTGATAAATGAGATCCTTCTGTTGATATTCAGTGGAACCCAGGGGCTATTTGAGATGGTTAGGAAATGTAACTGCATTAGGAGATAGACAGCTGCATGGTAAGAAGGGTCTTCAAAATACTTTAATTGACATAACCTATATCTCCTTAGGAGTAACACATTAGCTAAATTTTTTAAAGTCCTGGGGTTACCTGCATATCACAATTTTGTTGTTTCAATCTCTCTCCAATCCACCCCCCTCAGTGGTCAATTGCATATTGACCATTTCTGAAGAAGAAAAGAAATATTAATATTCCAGAAACTGGCTATGTGAAAGATTAAGTCACATCCTTTTTTTGTTGTTATTGTAATGTAAAGGTTGTAGAATTTTGCCAAGATTGGAGAGAGGGAGAAAGGGGAAGAGAGAGGGAGAGAGGGAGAGGGAGAGGGAGAGAGAGAGAAAGAGGGGGAGAATAAAAACCTATAAGCTCCACTTACTGCAAAGATATCCCATTAAGTGGAATGATGACTAATTTTGATTTCAGCTTATGAAGTTTGTTGAGTATTTGAACTACTGTCATGTCTCTCCCTTTTCCATACTTCCTGCCACCACACTACTGCCCATGATCCTCACACCCAAGGGCATGGGGGTTTTGTTTCTGGATTTTTGTTTCTTCCTCTGCTGCAGGAGGTTTGCCTGTCTGCCCCACTTAGTAGACACTGAGGGACTCTAGTACAAATTAGGAACAAGGCAGTTCTATTTTCACCTTTCTGAGATTCAAATTACAATTGTTGAATAAATTTATTCTCCTTGTTCAGAACTCCCTTTTGACTTCTGAGTGTGATGAAAGCTGTCAGTTGATCTTAGGCTAAACTGTTTCTCCCATTACCCCCTTTCCTTCTCTCTTCTTCGCACTGCTTCCTGCAGTCCAGCGCCTTCAACCACACAGGTAACTCTCCTGAAATTTCCTGCTGAATTTTCTGAATTTGCTTCAGCTATTAATTGAAGCATTAGGAACTTAAAAAACAAACAAATAAACAAACAATGTATTTTCCTTTCTTATTTTTATTCTTATATAGTACAAGGTAGGATGCCTTCCTCTTTTTATCTGGGGTAGACCAAATTAAAATAAAATGAAGAGCTAACTGCTTAGATGTGGTTGTAGAATTACAGAAAAGAAAAATCTAACTATGCCAATCACTGTGTCATGCACTTTT
Organism: Aethalodelphis obliquidens; assembly: GCF_003676395.1. NCBI lineage: Eukaryota > Metazoa > Chordata > Mammalia > Artiodactyla > Delphinidae > Aethalodelphis > Aethalodelphis obliquidens. The sequence goes on from NW_020837961.1 coordinate 13,832,508, forward strand.
CTATATGCTTAAAGAAGACTTTTAGCTTTGTGGGCTAGCTGTCACATTAGGATAAGCAAGAAGACAGGAAACTAGATCAGAAGCTCTGGATGTTATTGAACTGTCTGTTAATTTCTATTCTTCATGGATTGATGGAGGAGCAATTATGGTACAAGATGATGAGTAAACGTAATAACAGTTTGTTAACTCAAGAAACCTAAGATTAACTGCAGTATAGACATGTTCTGAATAGTCTCATAATTCAATCAGCAAGATGAAATTTTAACAATAAAATTCAAGTTTTCAGAGCAGATAATTTTCCTTCCTACCACTAGGTACACTCATACTAACTGAAGATGATGTTGTAGAAAGGATTCATTTTTCACTTGTTCTTTCCTTTCTCATGAGCTTGGATTTAAGAGAAGTAGACAGTGTGTATGTGGGAGGGAGGCTTTGGACTAATGTTTAATTTTTCTGTCCTTCAGTTACACCAGTGTTAAAATAATCTCACTAATCACCAAGATTTGTGAGAACATGAATTAGATAATGCCTGTCAAGTTCCTGTAGCTCCTTAGAGAAAGGTATTGTCATTTGATTCAGGCTCACTTGTAAATGGCTAGAGATGTAAATATAAAGAATTTACTTGCCTTCTTTTAATTTGTATTATAAAATTTCAAGTATATAGGTATTTTGTGTTCCCACTATACATAGGACTCTGAACTCAGGTTCAAACCTAAGACAAAGCATTTATTATACAACATAGGCAGGTGTTTCACAATGAATGAGTGACTATAAAATAAAATTATTCACATTTTTAATGTGTTACATGATTAAAAGAATAAAGGCATTTATTTGGTTAAAATAGAGAAGGTATTCCAGTATTAATCTTTTTACTATAGCCTGCCATTTTGTCTCTACAGTCTCTTTTCTTAAATGTTTCACATTCAAAGTTTTAAAACCCAATTTAATTGGAAAAAAAATTTCACCACAGTTTTCTCAAGCAAATTGTTTTCCTTTAAGTTGTAGTTCCTACCCTTTATTGGGTCACTGATCCTCTTTGGTATCTGTTGAAAGTGGTGACTCCTCCGCTTAGGTAAAAGTGCTATGTCAACCAAAGTCTTCACTGTGAACCACCGGGACCAATTCTGGTTAGCTAAAGTAGAGACACGACTTACTAAAAGATTGTAAGTAGCTTACAGAATCTTTGAGTGGGTCAGAGAACTAGGCTAGGTGGCTATGTAGTTCAGAACAGTGCCCCAAACACACCACTGTATGTCATTGCCCACCCAGGGCTTGTATCACCAACACTGCAAGCTACTGCAGAAAATTTGACTTTTGCTGCTTTTGGAAACTAGGTTGGGTTGATGCTACCTTTGATAGCGAGAGAAGGATGAAAAAGCATACTCTTTTGTTTGTTCATTGATTTAGCCAATATCATGTAAGATTTACCATGCTGTTAGGCACTAGGGAAATCATAGGGAATAAGAAAAGGAGATAGTCTGTGGATTTGATAAAGTTTCTTAGAAGCCTCAAAATAATCGTGGCTGATTCAACGGGATTTTGTAAGAATTTTCTCTGAAAGTATTTGACGTTGTTGCCAAAAGCTGTAGGCCTGCTTTGGGAAAATGAACTAGGGGAGAGTCAAGAAAAAAGCAGTGCCATTACTCATAAGACTATAATATAAAATGGAAAATTCCAAGAAAATGTAAGAAGCCCGTAGAGTGGTGGTATGAAAATAATGTCCACAATGGAATTAAGCAGTGACTTAACCAATAAAAATTATAATGAGACAAAATTGGAAATAAGCATATATATGTACATTTAGTCTGAAGAGCCAAGTAATTAGTTTGCAACATTATATTATTTTGCAACAAAATACCACAGACTGGATGGCTTAAACAACAGAAATTTATTTCTCATATTTTTGGAGGTTAAATATCCTAGATCAAGGTCCAGGAGGGTTTGGTGTCTGGCGAGAGCTCTCTTCCTGGGTTGCAGACAGGTACAGACAGGTACTGTCTCACTGGGTCCTAACATTGAGGCAGGAGATAGAGGGGCTTCAGGCCAGACACTTAAAACTAGCCTTTGGTTTGTATTTCCTGAGACAGGAGATAGGTGGGTTCCAGGTTAGGCATTTACAATCAGCCTCCTGTTTGCCCTCCGAAATGGAAGTAACAACAGAAACAGGGTAAATAGCCAGGATTTGTCTCCTGTGGACACCTTAAGATAACAGTCAAGGCAAGAACAAAGAGAGGCAAAACCTTGTTTGAGTAAAGGATCAAGAGAACACCACTCCCCCCGCCCTTCCTTGGGGCAAGGGAGACATTACACATGCGCAGAAAGGCTCCTTGGGTGTCAAAAGTTAGGGGACAGCACCAGGCCATAATGAATCTTGCTTCTCCCAGATGCCTTTGCATCGAGATCCACCTTGGCCGAGAGATGAGTGCACACCTAGGGGAAGGGTCCTGAAACAAATTAGGCACGGGGGACAAAACAAGTCAATTGGCCAGAAGGAAGACAAAGTCCCAGAAGAACTGCCCTGTATTAATGGTAGACACTTTTCATTTAAAGCACATAGTAGACTTTTAGCACTCTATAATTCATACTAACTTAAGTGAGATTGAAAATTTTCTTTGGGGAACCACTCCTACTCATGGGGACATAATGAGTAAGATTTAATAAAATATGACTTTATTTTATTTTATTTACTGTCCCAGGGGTTTCTTGAGAACTCTAAACCACAAGAACTTGCCTGTAGTTGGGATGTCATTGTATAAGATTGGAACTCAAAACCCAATAGTTGTTGAACACCAGAAGGGCTACAGCAGAACAATAATTGCTCTGAGACCTATAATTCCACACCATTGTTTAATCTAGCTAGACTGTAGATTTAAAAAGCCTTTGATGTCATCTCTCAAGGTATTTTCAAATTTCACATTTCAAATCTGCATGAATAAAGCAAAAAGGCATAATGCAGTATTAAAAATAAAAGCAATCAAGCAAATACGCAAACACAAAACCATGCCACACTCATCAGAGACTGCAAACTAGAGCATTGTTTATAATGATCATGTCAGTCTTAGAATACGAATTTGTCTTCCTCTAAGATAGTATTTGTATAGTTTAAATTATAATGAATCTCGTATTTCTTCCCTCTTTGCACCTACTTTGGAGTGTACAATCTGAAGTAAGTTTTCCTTTGCCTGATATGCTTGATAATATTTTAGGTACTATGTATTATTGAGATATCCCCAAAGGTTGATACATGCTTCTTGTTTGCCTGTGGCTAGGACCACAGGGATTTGTTGAGCTAATTGTATATCTTTCCTTGAGGTAACTAGCTTACTTTGACCTATTTAGAGCAAAAGCCCCATTGTCCAATTTGTTTTCATCAAAGGATTTATTTTATTTCATGAATGTATTTATTACGAAACACTGTTTGAGCTAGAGCAGGTTTTGCTTATGATGTGTTATGAGCATAGTTAAACTGGTGCACAAAGACGGACAGAAAAACCAAGCTTTCTGATACCATGTATATGTATTCAATAATGTTAACTAAACAAAAATTTTCCACTAGGCTTTGGAAACAATGGATTTATAGTTTTATAAAATAACAAATATCATTAGTGCTAAGTTTAAGTAGTATTGACTTGGATCTTTTAATTTTTAATGAAGGAAAATTCTGGAGTAATAACATAATACATTTTATTCCTATTCTTTTCACCATAAATACTTTATCTTAAGGAATCCAAATTAATGGTTTATTTGGCTTTTCATTTAAACAGCTAAGTGATAATATTGTTATTACACAGTTACATTTATTAATTTTCAATGAAAAAAGGAACATTTTGCTGAAACATGTACCTACCAATATTCCTAATTACTCTGAGCAATAAGGAAAGACTTTTGGTTCTATTACTAAGGTACACAAATCAATTGGAAGATAATAAAGTTAAATACTAGTTGAATTTTAAATATATTTCATTTTTGTTAAAGTGTTATAAACATTATTTTTATTTATAATATTGGTTTAACTTATTAAAAACTATACCAATGTAGAGTAATTTACATAGATATGAAGAAGTTTCAGTTTTGTTGCATTTCAGTAACTTACAAAATTTTCTAAATATTCATCCTAGCAGTGTGATTAAAATTTTAGAATAAAACGTTAAAATTAATGTTTATGTTGTTTTTCTTTCATCATTCTAATGCCCATTTTTTGTTGAAGTATTTGATAGCCAGAATAATGGTCCCCCAAGGATGTCCACACCATAATATCAGGAATTTCTGAATATATTACATTACATGGCAAAGGAAAATAAAAGTAACAGATGGAATTAAAGTTTCTAGTCAGCTGACCTTAAGATAGGAGGCTCTTCCTGCGTTATTTGATTGGGTCTAATGTAATCACACAGATTTTTAAATGTGAAGCGGGGAGCTAGAAGAGGAGGTCAGAGTGGTTCAGTGTGAGAAAGGCTTGACCCATCCACGCTGGCTTTGAAGGTAGAGGAATGGGCCACTAGCCATGGAATGTGAATGGCCTCTGGAAGCTGGAAAAAGTACGGAAACTTATTCTTCCTAGACCCTGAAGAAAGGAACACAGCTGTGCTGACACTCTTGTCAGCCAGGAGTCACTCCCAGTTCCTAGAGGCTGCCCTCAGGTCCTAACCTTTTGGCCCTCTCATAACACAGCTTAATTCTTCAGTTAGCAGGAGAATCTTTCCAGCCTGCTACAACAGTGTTTTGTATAATGTAATTTAATCATCAAAGCAATTATCCCTTCATAGTCATAAGTCCTGCCTACGCTCAAGAGGAATGCATATACAGGGCGACTACACCAGGGGACAGGAGCCTTGGGGGCACTCTCAGAATTCTGTCTAGGTCTCTCTCTTTCTTTTCTATGCAGATGTATACACACACACACACACACACACACACACACACATTTGTTTATTTTATCAATATAGACATATCACCTTCTTATATGGATTTTAAAATGTTTTTTACTAGTTTAGTCATAATATTTCTGTTTTAATTATCAGATCCCATCTGATTCATGAAAACACCGTAATGAAGATAGAATTTCTCTGCATTCTTTCCCTTATGGCATTCAATTACATACCCATAATCATAAAAACCACACCGTTATTGAGACTAACATTTCAGATAATCTGTTTTAATATTAATTTATTAAAGAATTTTCTTCATCTGTGAGAGTTATGTAAAAATTAATTAACAGCTCTATTTCTGGTGACAGAAGAAACTGTAACTAAAAAATCTTCACACGAATCTGTGCTTTATATTCTCAATGTGTCAGGTGATTAATTAACTCCTAACACTCTTATGAGGGAGATTGGGTATTTTTATAAAGAGAAAAACTACAGCTAAGGTCTTAAATCAAGGCATCCGGATTGTCCAGGAATGCATGCCTCCAAATTGAAGACTTATAGGAATATAATTTTAAAAATTTCACTGATAGCAAATGATATAATAAAATATACTTATTTCTACAGTAAATTTCTAAAAGTATGTGATAATTTTGTGAGTTAAAAGAGGTTACAGAATATGTAAAATACTGCGTGTGTGTGTGTAACATTTTTAACTGCACTTAGAAAACATGAATGAGGAGCTATGAAGCATTAGTTCTGTGCATATATGATAGACTCCTCTCCCTTGAGCCGAACCCTGTTTCCTGACTCAGTTATGGTAACTACAGACTAAAAATGAACCTCTTTATCGCTGTGAATGATTTGTTTTTTGTTAATGCAACTTATAGTTTTTGATATAATAGTAAAAAATATATGTTTAATGTATAATGTTGAGATTTTACAGGAGAAATTGTAGTTTACATACATCTTAGCATTTTTCTAGAAGGATTGCAATCGTTCTTCAGTGTGAAACCATCCATCATCTGAAAGAAACTTATGTAGTTAACTAAAAAGAAATAATTCATTATGATCTGCAGGCCCAGGCAACCATGCACTACAAATCCCATTTGGTTACAGGATAAAAAACATCTTATTGATTTTATAAAAATCAAAAAGAAAGAAAAGAAAAAAGTCACAAGTAATCCCATTACTATCTTCCCCAAATATTACTGCTAATAAGGGTAGATTTCCTTCTAGTCTCTCCTCTTTATTTCAGATGTAACTGCCATGTGGATCAAGCATGTCTTGTGGGATATAATCACAAAGCACATGTATTCTTGTCTCTTGCTATCTTTCTTCATCTAGTGTGTTGACTAATTTTTCTCCTAGTCCTAGTTCTTTTCCTGGATGGAATTTAGGGCAAGTCCCCAGGCTTATCAAGTCATTTTCAGATAATGAAATCTTCTCCAAACAGTAATATTTTCAGTCCACTGTAATATTCAGCATTTTAAGCTCATTCAAAATACTAGATACTCTCCCTTTCCCAACTTGTGCCAGCTGTAGGGTAGGCAACTGCAGTGGGAGAGAAGGATGCTTTCCCCTCTTTCCCTGACTGATGTCTTTACCCCTTTTTCTTAGCTTTGTCAGTCACAGCGTTTGATCCCTACAGGGGAATGGGAGAGAGGAAGAAGAAAGGAAATGAGACACTCTTTTATCTGAATGATACTGTTCAGAGGTGGAATGTGCTCTTTATCAGGGAGATATTTAAAACTTTCCCTCATGGAAAACTTTCTTGGGTTCTTTGGAGACTGCTCTGCATGACGTCTCTGCCTAATGGGAGTTTTTACCTGAAATTCCCTTGCCCAGGTAATGGCCTCACCTCTCCCTCTTGCTTTCTTTTTCTCCCTGGTTCTCAGTGTTCCACTGCCACATAAACTTTCTCTCACTGTTGGGGTCTCCTTGTCCCTCTGGATTGCAATGACTGCAAGCACAACAGGCTATCTCCCACTTGAGGGCCATATCTGGTCAGGACAATCTTGAGAATACAGGCAGATACCCATGTAAAAGCACCCCTACTTCCCTCAGCAGATAAACTTGTCAGGGAATTACTCATCCTCAGATTTCTCAAACTCATTCTGATATCGGCCCACCGTGTACAGTAATTGCAGGTGACAAATATTAAGTCCCTTGATAGTTTCCTCATCGTCCACTCTCTCTAGTTGACAAGGGAGAATACTATTCATTGTCCTTCCTTTGGTGTATGTACTCCACATACACCAGCACCCCAAAGACTCTAGCTAACTCTTCTAATCTTCTACTTCTCCTCTTGATGTGAATGAGAGGGTTGGAAACAAATTGTTTTGCACAACCTCCTTTTGCAACTTCTACATGATGGTCTCATGCTTCATTATGGAATCTGTTTTCTGGGTCCTCAGCAAAAACTAAAATATTTTTATTTTAACATTGTGTTATACTAGCTTTAAAAAATGAACACAGACTTACCTATTTTAAATATGTAGTTTCCTTAACAATCTTGTGATTCAGTTGTGTATCATGTTTTATTCAATTAGTAAATTCTAAGCACTTTCTATCTTGCTGCCTTTTGTTTGAAAACATGATTTTAATAGTGGTGTAGTATTTAGTATTATAGACGTTTAACCATATTCCATTGTTGGGCATCTGTATGAAATCAGATTTTTAGGTATTATATCGTACATATAATGGGCATCTTTTAGCCAATTTTTTTGGTAAAAGGGTGTAACAATTTATATTATCACCAGTATTGTTTAAGCAGGTCCACTTTTTATAACCTTGACCACAATTTTTTCAATTTAATAGGTAAAATGGTATTTCATTGATTTGTTCATTTGCACTTACTTGATAAAGTGGAATGAAATGTTTTTGTGTGATTATTGCTCTTCACCTTATCTGATAGGCTCCATCTTTTAATAAGTGGGTTTATTTTTGTCACTTTTATATTTACATTTAGCAAATCAATTTATTTCTGTTTATAATCTTTTTTTCCTTTTCCTTTCTATTTGTCTTTCACTTTTTTTTTTTTTTTTTTTGAGAAAGCTTTCTACATTCCCTCTGCTCTTTTCCTTGAATGGTGTAAAGCAGTCTGCAGTTGTTCTTTTAGAGGTTATCCTAAAATTTTTAATATAAAATCTTTACCAAAAAGTTTTTTTTTAAAAACAAGGCCTGTATTTAGCAGCAATGCTTTCTCACCTAACTTAGGATAATTTACATGCCCAGTGAACAGGCCCCTATCACACACTCCTAAAATTTTATGCCAAGGGTTATTTAAATATATCAGTGTTTTAACAAAAAATTTCATTTTACCGGATCCCACTAGTTTCAGATTTCTTCTTATCGAAGGGCATCTTTTGTAGTTTTTCATGAATGAGTGTGAATGTTGAGCACTTTAGGTTAGCACTGCCCAGTAGAAATACAGTGCAAACCACAGATGTGAGCCAGATATGTAATTTTAAATTTTCTAATAGCCACACTAAAGAAAGGAAAAATAAATAGCAAAATTAACTTCAATTTTAATAACATTTTATTCAATGCAACATATTCAAAATAATACCATTTCGACATATAATTAACAAAAATGTTAATGGAAAATTTTACATTTTTGTACTATCTCTTTGAAATTCAGGGTGGATTTTACACATACAGCACTTCTCCATTAAGAGTAGATTTCAAGTTCTCATTAGCCACATATGACTAGTGGCTTGTGTATTGGACAGTGCAGTTTTAAGTCTTTAAAATTCTTTAATATTAAAAGCTCAAAGGCAAAAGTTGTTTCATTTTTATTCCCCTATATTTATCCATTCTATTGTTCTTCCTCCCTCCCTGATGGTTCAGGTTTCCCTTTGTTATCATTTTCTTTCTGATCAAAGAACTTCCATTAGCCATTCACTTAGTCTGGTCTGCCGGCAATAAATTATCTTAGTTATCCTCATGTGAAAATGTCTTTTATCTCCCTTTCATTCCTGAGGTTTATAGAAATTTGTTGTGGGTTGAATTTCTTTCCTTTCAGCACTTGAAAAATGTTTTGCCAATTCCTTCTGACCTTCATGGTTTCAGATGAGAAGTTCACTGTTTTTTTGACTTGTTGTTCCCTTTAGGTAATGTGTCATATCGTGCTAGCTGTTTTCAAGATTTTTTCCTCTATCTTTAGTTTTCAGAAATCTTATTATATATATTTTGGTGTGGATTTCTATAAATTTATACTTTGTGGTATTTATTCATCTTCTTGAATATGAAGGTTTGTATCACTTGCCAAATTATGGAAAATTTTAGCCATTACTTCAAATATTTTTTGAGACTGACACTTCTTTTTCTTCTCTTTCTACGACTTTAGTACATAAGTTTTAGATCTTCTTTATCATCTGCATGTCCCTGAGGCTCTGTTCATTTTTTACTTTTAAATCTATTTTCTTTCTTTGTTCAGATTGGGTAATTTTTATTGATTGGTCATCAAATTTATTGATTCTTCTGTCACTTTATTCTGCTATTGAGCATATACAATGAGATTTTAATTTTGATTCTGTGTTTTTCCATTCTGTAATTTCCATTTGATTCTAATTTTTTTTAAACTTATTAATGAAATTTTGTACTTTTTCCCCTTGTTTCAAGAGTGTTGGTAATTGCTCATTGAAGTATTTGTAGATGGCTACATTGCTGCCGTTATCAGATGAGCCTGATAGCTGATTCACTTGCAGGTTGCTGTCTATTGTCTTCTTATTCCAGTTGTGATTTTCCTGTTTGTTGACAAGCAATTTTCAAATATATCCTAGACATTTGGGGTATTATGTTATTAGATTCTGGATCCTGTTTAAATCTTCTGTTTTATCAGATAGTCACCACATTTAGGTTTGGCATACAGGTCTGTTTAGTTTTCAGTCTTTGCAGTGCTAGTCTGCTATGCTTTGTCTGTGTGGTGTCAGAGGTTAGTCTGAAAACCTCAGTGGTTTTCCAAATAGTAAACCAGCTCTCAAATATTCTGCTATGCTAAATCTGGTCAGTTTCTTATGTGGGCTACTCAGGAGTGTGCATAGAACTTCATGTATAGGTTTAATAAATCCCTTTCACTAGCTCCCTCCCCTAAAAGCCTGGTTGGGAGTGGAAGCAGGTTCCTCCTGCCTATGCAGGAAGGTGGTCTAAGTTCTCCATTTGGCCTCGGTGGACACTAGCATAATTAAGGTAGTGTAATGCCACCCACTAAAGCTGGGCAGGGTTGAAAGTCCAGACTCCCCACTTAGCTACCACTGACACCAGCTCAGCAGAAGAGGCAGAGCACTGCCTACTACCACCTGATGGTGGTGGAAGCCCAGGCTCTCTACTTGGCCTCTGATGATGTCACAGGGGGAGAGGGAGAAGGTAGGAGAAAAGGAAGACATGGTGGTAGTGAAGTGGTAAAAATATGTTTTTCTGTGTGTGGTTGGTTAAAGAAGTTTTCTCTTCTTCCAGGTAACTCTTTTTTTTGTTTGTTTCTTTGGCTAGAGAGAGCAGTCTTTCCTTGGGCCTTTTTTGTCTGTACCTATCGGCATTTCTGGGTTGCCATCTTCTCTAGACCACTGTCTGGAATATATGAAAAGCAAAAATATAACCCAGAAAACACACTACTGTGTTATTCCTCAAATCCCAAGATCTGTCTTCTTTTCTTCACCTTTTACACTCTTATGTTATTTGTCTTATTATGTTCAGTGTTTTACGTGTACTTAGCAGAAGTAATAGGGTGAAAGGATTCTATTCCATTTTATCTGGAACTGGAACTCCTATTGTTCAAATCAAATTTACCTTCATTGATGTTAAAGTACCTCTCCATAACTAATTTTGAAACAACTCAAATATATTAATATTCACGAATGTTATTTCCATTTAGTGTACATATTTATTTTAAAAGTACTATACTCTAATAGCTGATCATGTTAAAGAATCCTAATTTACATAAAATATTATCCTTTAAGGTAAAACTTTGATTTATCAATTTTGTAACTGTTCTTCCCAGACAAGGAGTGATTTTCCTTTAGTTAGCCTTTCTTCCCAATAATATTTAAGTCAACACTAAAAATAAGATTCAAAACTTGAAAATAATTCATTACTATATATATATATATTTTTTTGTGGTACGCGGGCCTCTCACTGTGTGGCCTCTCCCGTTGCGGAGCACAGGCTCCGGACGTGCAGGCTCAGCGGCCATGGCTCACGGGCCCAGCCGCTCCGCGGCATGTGGGATCTTCCCGGACCGGGGCACGAACCTGTGTCCCCTGCATCGGCAGGCGGACTCTCAACCACTGCGCCACCAGGGAAGCCCCATTACAATATTTAACCTTTCAAACGCTTTAACAATTTGAAAGAAATGACAAGGATTATTCAGGGTTTATGTTGTTAAGGAGCTCTAATTATGTTTAATCATGTTCTACTAGAGTTAATATTACTTGTTGAATGAACAGACTTGTGTATTGGAAGGGCTTATGCCAGTTCTGCAAACATTTTTGCACTGATATTTGCAAAGATATTTAAGATGTTTCAGGGGTATGTCCATGAAGCACTTACATGTTTTTATGATTTTTCTATATCTTTAAAAATTGTACATAAAGTTATAAAAGGAGTAATATATTATCATATATTTAAGACAGACTAATACTTTATAATGCAGACTTTTGAAATGTATGTTGTACCTGAGCAGTTGCCTCTTGATAATGTACATATTTATAGTTTTTAAATTTTATAGTATTATTTAACATATGTGCTATTATGTTGCTGACAGAGCTTTTCCAGGTGCTCATGTAAATATAAGATAAATATCAAAATGTATTTAAGCAATTAAGTCTTTTTATAGTTGCATTAAGTATCAGATCTATTCTGTTTACCTTTTGTTTGCCTACGTAATTTAGTTGAGAAAAATGTATACATTATGTATGTTGTGGATCATCTCAGAATTAGGATTTATGAGTTCATAAAGCATATTTTTGTTACTTGGGAATGTTTATTGGCTATTGATTTTTAAACTTTATTACATGTCTGACATAATACTTCAAATGCATATATTTTGAATTAATACATTGGTTAAAATGAGTAAAGTTAGTAAAATGAGTAAAAAAATTACAGGTGTGATGCTTTTCAGTACTTTACATATCCAGGGTTTATGACAGTTATGCTAAAATAGGTGATGTAGAATTGTGGCTGGCAAGCTATGTTCTCAAGTTGGTTCCAAGAATGACTTACTGACAAGTTATCAAGCTGCTGCTTAGAGCTACATGAGAAGGACCCGTATATGATCTCTCTCTTTTGACGATATTGTGAGATATTGCCTCAAAAGCATTATTAGTGGCTTAGAAATGGGTATTTTAAAATATAAGGAATTATGTTCTTAAGTAATTTGGCCTCCTTGAAGAAAAGAAAATATACATTCTCACATCTAAATGCTCTTCAGGGATCACATCACAATGTGTAGCTATGTGCAGAGGCGGGAGTGATACAGTTCTACATCCTTAGCAGTAATGAAGTGGGAGATATACAGTTAGGCCATAGTTAATGCACACAGTTGCAATATGGGAAGCCATCTGCCTCAACTTCCACAGCACCAATACAAAAAGAAAAAAAAAGAGTCATAAAATCATGTCTGGGATAATAATTACAGCTCTTCATTGTCCAGTGATAGCCAAATTGACATTTAGAGTCTATCACTGTGAACATTAAGTCACTGGTTTTGGGAGTATAAGGGAATGGTATCCTTTAGAACTATTGAGGAATGCCAGTTAATTTCACCTTGATTCATATTTAGCCACATCTCGTGATATTTCATGGGATATTTCAGTATCTAGACAGTAGGAAACTCCCTTTATTCTCAGCAACAGCTTTCATTTGTTTTTTTCCCTTATACATCCTTTGTTTGAAGATATTTTCTCTACCAAATCACCATATTAATTTGCAGTATTTATTTATTAAACAAATACTGTTGATTACCTACTATTAACCAGCACTATTTGAGGACCTGTGGAAATAGTTCTTTTGGAGGTAAAAATATTTCCTCATTTCACAGTAATCAAAGACATGAGCAAATTTCTAACAGCTTCTCATTATTAAATAAAAACCAAGGTTATTATACTGGCTTGATATAACACTAGGCAAAAGCAAATTATCACGGTGATTTGCTTTATTTTTTAGCTTATATATCTTATGTTTCTAAATTTAGAAAATAGCCCAACAGCCTTTCATTACTAACTCCTGTCTCCTAAGGGTACAGAGAATCCTTCTAGGGCAGTTGCCCTGTAGCTTGAAACTCTGCTGATTTTAAACACTAAGGGCATTGACAAAAGTTTATCTTGATCTATTTTCTACTCTATTTGGTTATTTATATAGTTGCTATATTTGGCTGAGCACTCTTAGGAATGAAATCGGACAAAGTAAAACTCTAAAATTGCTCGTGTTAATATCTCTCATAATTTGTCTTCCTATTTTTCATTATATTCTGAATTTTTAAATACTATTCCTATTGTTGAAACCAAGTTCATGTGCCTGATGCACAGTGAGGTCAGACAAACCTAAACATCAGAATTTGGAACAGAGAAAAGTTTATTGCAAGGGCCAAGCAAGGAGAATGGGCAGCTCATGCTTAAAAAGCCCAAACTCTCTGATGGGTTTCAGGGAAGGGTTTTTAAAGGCAAATTTGGGGGGAAGGCTGCAGAGTATGTGACTTCCTTCTGATTGGTTGGTGGTGAGATAATGTGGTGGTGGTACAAAAGTCTCAATCATCAGCCTTCTGGTTCCAACTGGTCTGGGGTCTGCATGCTTATGCTTAGCCTGAAGTTACCATCCTCCACCTGAGTGGCGACCCCAACTCCTGTAGAACTCAAAGATATGTATCAGAGTGCTATGCACATCCCCCAAGGAAGAACCAGGACCCTGCCCCATTGCTACACTATTGTTTCTTGACTGTCTTTCCTTTGTTTCTGCATTCACTCACTTCCCTAATTAGTAACTGTTTGAATCTGCCCTTTGGAGCTCAGGGAAGGTCTAGGAGATGGAAGCCTTTTTCTTACAAACAAGAAATGGGAGACATGGAAAGGCTTTTTTACCCAAGTGGGGTCCATAGGGTCCTGCTTGGTCTCACTATTCCTTACAATTTTTAATAAAATCCAGTCTACATAGAAACTGTATGCCTGATATTATTATTGTGTGAGATTCTCAAGGAACAAACTGTGTGTGTGTATGAGTGTGTGTGTCTGTGTTTTAGAGGTATTTGACAAAACTCTCATTACTCTGGACATTTCCCCAATAAGCATGTTCTTTAAGTCTTACTGACTGAGATTTATGTCACTGTCATGCAAAATTGATTATATAATTTTAAAATGTTATATATAATAAAAAAGTAGTGACCTTCAAAATCATATAGCCTATTCTCTTTTTTCAAAAAAATTTCAAAATCTTTCATCTTTATTCCTATTTTATCTATGCTTTTGTTATATCCTTGCAATTACTTCAGGAATATAATTTTGATGGATCACTTTTCCCTGTATTATCTTAGCAGCGTGTGGGAGACTGAACTTTGGAGGCCCCCAGTGACAATGTCCCTTGATAAGTCATACCTTTGTAAGTCCCCTCCCATATCAACTTCAGGCATGGCCATGTGACTGTCTTTGGCCAGTGCAGCACTAACACTGAACATTAATTTGTCCTCTTGGAATATTCTTCCTGGATTTCAGATACCATATATATGAGGAATGCCAAATAGCCATGTGGAATGGTCCACATGAAAGAAAACTGTGGTCCCTTGCTGACAATCTCAGCTGTCAACTGTGTGAATGAAGCCATTTAGACCTCTAATTTTTCCCAGGGGCCTACCTGATACACATTGTAAGGGAGGAAAAATTCTCCTCTATCAAATAAGTGACCAGAACAGAAAGTTTTTATATCTTTTAGATAAAGAAACAGTAAATTTGTGAAGAAATGGCAAGACAAAAGTGATTAGGCTGGGGAAGTAAGTTGTGGAGAAGTGACTAGGCAGTGTATGGGGTGGGTACAAAACTAGTGGAAGACAAGTGTTATTTTAGTAAGTTTGTATAGATCTATTTCAGTGTCGACTCCCAGTCTCTGGTGGTAGGGGATGTTCTCTTCCTCATGCAGGGAGTGTACCTTTCTCATGGGAAATTTTATGACCTGTTTTAGGTAGAAAAGGATAGGTCAGAGAACCCTTCCTATATCCACTCTTTCTCAAGTACCTTTAGCTCAAAATAGTCAATATACCAAAATGTCATATTTCAGGCTGGCATGTCCTGAAGTCCTTTAACATGAAGCTAGAAGTAGAACTTATGGGAGAAGTTAAGGTGGATGGATCTTTTGGATCTTTTGTCTAAAGAGAAGTTAGGGGAAGCTATGTGAGTTGATGGGAATGTTAATGATGAGAGATTAGAGAAAGAAGAGCAGCCAGAAATGTCTGATGAGTACTTCAGTTCAATACTTAAGCAATCAGAAGAGGATTTATAACAAGAGAAGAAGCATTGAGAATGAGAAAAATGCTCATTTAGCAAATATTTATTGAACATATACCATTTTCTAGCCTGGGATAAAGAGTAAAAAATAGAAAAAAATGGCCTCCATTAAGAGTCTTATACTTTAAAGAAGTTCAAGAAACAGGCTTAAGGATTTTTAACACTCATTAATAAATGGGATCTTTTAAATATCCTTATGCTCATACTTTATATTTGGTCACAGGAAGGATCCTGTGCCATCACATCACTGTAAAATGAAGACACTTCTCTTATTTGTGCCATTATTGCCAGATTCAATTTACAGACATAAAAACCACTCATGTTCTTGATTGGAAAATGTGAAAGCAATTTACCTTTGGTGAGTTAATATACAGCTGCTGGTATTTATATTCTTATAAAGGTTTGCACCTTTTTGGAGTTTAAAAAACCCATACCTATCTCTTAGAATATGTGAAAATTTCCTAGCCATATCTTTGATGACTTGAAGACCTAGTCATTCTAAAGCAGATTTTTTCTTTTAAATTAGAGTATAATAGATATGGTTGCTATATCTCATAGAATGCTATTTCTTGGACCTATGTTTCTATGTTCTTCCTGCTTTCCATCTTACCCAGGCATATTGTCAGACACAACTAATGATCAGCAAAAATATTTAAATTATCTTCATAATTAACTTCCTTAATTTATAAGAAATGATTTACTTAGATTTAGAAGGTTATCCAGACATTGTCTTCCCCTCTTCTTTAATTGTTTTTTGAACAAGTACAGTTTTTGGTACATTCTCTAAGTTCCCATGAATCAGACTTAAGAAGATATAATTCTATCATTACTAAATTTCTAAATTGTTCATATTTATGATTTCAAATATAAAAATGCATACACACACATATATTTGCACACATATACATATGCCATGCATATAGACATATTCTTATTCCACAGTACAGCTGAGTCTGCAAATAGTATTTTCTGTAAATTAAAATAATCACACACACACACAAACACACACATACACCCACTTATGTACTAATCTGAAATTAGGGCTTCAAATAGTAAAATGCTATAAAAACCTTAATTGCAGAGGCATTAACGGGAACTTCTATAATGCTAGGAAACTATCCACTGAATAATGCCTCTCCAGAGAGACTTGCTGACTACACACCTGCTTCAGGAAATGAATGCAGAACTCATGCTTCACTTCATATCTTCAATCTTAAAACTGCTTAGAGTCCTCACTCTTCTCATTTTGATATATTTTCTGTATGAGTGACAGGTATATACATGAGAAAATAAAGTGTGTTAAAATAGTCTGCTTGGGGCTTCCCTGGTGGCGCAGTGGTTGAGAGTCTGCCTGCCGATGCAGGGGACATGGGTTCGTGCCCTGGTACGGGAGGATCCCGCATGCCGCGGAGCGGCTGGGCCCGTGAGCCATGGCCGCTGAGCCTGCGCGTCCAGAGCCTGTGCTCCGCAATGGGAGAGGCCACAACAGTGAGAGGCCTCTGTACCGCAAAAAAAAATAGTCTGCTTGGTAGTGTTTTTGCTGATGTATTAATTCATTTTGTTTCACATGCTATATCACCATCATGTCCAACCAGATTTTATGAGAGGGCTCACTGAAGTGAAAATCAAGCCAATGAATCGTTTAATATGAACTAATGAAAACCAGATATAAAAGGCTTTAGTAACTGTTTTGGAGACTTAATTGTCAAGAGGATGTAAATTCTGAGCACTACTAAGTAAAGGAAAAGACTGTAATGAAGAAATTGGGATCACTTTGTGATAATTGGTTTAATTAGAGTCATGTAGCAATGATGTCCTGGATGAAGCCACTGAAATAGGAAGGAGCAAATGTTTTCTCCAAGGTAGGAGAGAGATGCCTTTTGTTTATTTTTATTTTCCATAATTTGAGAGAAAAGCATTATTAGCATGTAATAGTCATTTAAACAAAGCTCAATTCAGAGAATTCTATAAGAATATTTACATTTTTTGATATAAAAGCTAACAAAACGTTTCTAAACTTCCGTTGTGTGTGTTTATGGTATTGATGTGATAACTTTGTGGATTGGCATGCGATTACCTATTACAATGTACAAAGAGGCACCATAAATAAGGTAGCTGTAAACACAATTCATTGGTTGTCCCTGGACGGTGAAAAAATATCTTTATTGTATTAAACCAGGCATTATCTATAATAATTGATTCAGTGAAAGGCAAGAAAGTAGATGATAAAACCATGGGGTGAAAGATTTTTAGGGAATAGGTATTGGTATGATGCCAAAGTATAATCCAGTAGAAAATTTACTAAATACAGATTTAAAACATTACAACTTTATGATGAGGATGTCTATAGATAAGACCCTTAAATAGCTCATCAAATTTAGCACCATCACTGATAATGCTTCTTGATATGGTACAATAAGAAATATATAGCATCACAGGTAATATTTGTGCTGAAATATATAAGATCACTTAGGTAATATTTGTGCTGGATTTAATCATAAGGAAGCAAGCAGGCAATTCCAGAAAGTACAGCACTCTACAAACAACTGGTCTGAATGCTAAAACAAAACCCAAATCCCCCCCCCCAAACTGTACAATGTCATAAAACACAAAACAAAAGAAAAATTCCAAAATATGAAAAGGGAAGGTACAGTTCTAATTTAAGAGACAGAACACCAAAGGCAATGATTAATTTTTGGATACAGAAAAAGAAAAGAGATTATGAAATATTTCTTCTGGAGAAAATTGAAATGTATAGTGTATTTTGGATAGTATTGCATTAATATTGATTTTCTTAATATGATAATGGTATTGCAGTAACACAGGTGATTGTCTTATTCTTAGGATATGTATGCTGAGGTAGTGCTTAAGTATCATGATGTCTGCAACTTTCTGTCAAATGATTCATCTCCAAAATACCATCCCCCAAAACACACATACACACACACAAACAGGAAGAGGAAGAGATAAACAGATGTTTATAGTTTGATTTATATATCTAAAGAGTGTATAAGTGTTCATTGTACTAATATTTCAACTTTTCTGTAGATGTAATATCTTCAAAATAAAACTTTGGGGAGTATTGGCATTCCATATGGTATTCCATAAAGATAATTGTATTTAAAAAAAAAAGATAATTGTATTTGGGACCTGCAGAATAGGTAAGTACACACTTCAGTTGAAGAATTTAGATCTATTTACCTTCCCAGTGTTACTAAACTCGAGGTTTTGAATAGTTATATACAGATAAATTAAATAATTCAAAGTGATAATTATTTTCTGAGATGTCACAGCCCAAATTTCTCCTGATATAAAAGACTCAATGATGTCAATTATTTTTGCTCAATATCACAGTTAGGAATTATAGTTAGCTATCTTAAATTATAAGGATGTAAAACATTTCAAAGAATTAGTCAATGCATCTCTATAATTTAGATCAAGAAATATTTTATCTTTGTGAATTTTAGAGAATGCTGAAATAAAAAGAAACTCCTTAAAAAGGCACATTCACGTGCATTTTCTTATATATTCATTTAAACAGCCTTGGCGAATGAACAATCCAGTCATTGAGTTATTTTGCTCACACCATTATTTGACTCATTCTGTTCAATAACTTGATTTCCCTTATTGTTGCAAATGGATACATTTAGATGTTTGTCAAAAATCAACAGTTAGTACTCATGAATATAGAATTGAAAATACCCATCCAGCTATTTATCAAAATAATGAAGTTCCTAAATGTGGTAGTGGCAGTTAATGTGAGTTTGATTACATGGACTATACGCTTTTTTAACCTAGCTCATTATCATACAGGCATGCTATGGAGAATTCACATGTTTGGTTCCATAACACACCAATTAAGCAGATACCACAGTAGTGTGAGTCACAGGAGCGTTTTGGTTTCCCAGCGCATATAAAAGTTATGTTTACACTATACTGTGGTCTATTGAGAGTGCAATAGCCTCGTGTCTAAAAAAAACAATAATTCAAAAATACTTTATTGCTGAAAAGTGCTAACCACCATTGAGACTTCAACAAGTTATCATCTTTTTGCTGGTGGAGGGTCTTGCCTCTATGTTGACGGCTGCTGATGGCTCAGGGTGGTAGTCAGTAATGGTTGGGGTGGCCGTGGGAATTTCTCAGAATAAGACAACAAAAAGTTTTCTGAATCTATTGACTCTTCCTTTCACAAACGATTTCTTGTAGCATGCAATGCTGTTTGATAGCATTTTACCCACACTCAGACTTCTTTCAAAACTGGAGTCAATCCTCTCAAACTCTGCCACTGTTATATTAACTAAGTTTATATAATATTCTAAATGCTTTGTTGTCGTTTCAACAGTCTCCACAGCATCTTCACCAGGAGTAGATTCCATCTCAACAAACCACTTTCTTTGCTTATTGATAAAGAAGCAACTCCTTATCTGTTAGGGGTTTGTCATGAGATTGTAGCAAATTCAATCACATCCTCAGTTACCAGCTACATTAGCCCCTAACAAGAGAATCAGCCTGTCCTTTGAAGCTATGAAGCCAGGCATTGACTTCTCCTCTCTAGCTATGAAAGTCCTAGATGGCATCTTCTTCCAATAAAGTGCTGTTTGGTCTACATTCAAAATCTGTCTAGTGTAGCCACCTTCATTTATTATCTTAGCTAGATCTTCTGGATAACTTGCTGCAGCTATAGCAGCACTTAGTGCTTCATCTTACACTACTGTGTTATGAAGATGGCTTCTTTCCTTAAACCTTATCAACCAAACCTCTGCTAGCTTCCCATTTCTCTTCTGCAGCTTCCTCAACTCTCTCCACCTTCACAGAGAAGAAAGTTAGGTCTTTGCTCTGGATTAGTCTTTGACTTAAGGGAATGTTGTGCTTGGTTTGATCTATTTAGACTTTTGGACTAAGCTAAAACTTTCTGCAAAACAGCAATAAGACTGTTTCACTTTCTTATCATTCATATGTGCACTGGATTAGCACTTTTAATTTCCTTGAAGAACTTTTCCTTTACATTCAAAACTTGGCTGTTTTGTGCAAGAGGCCTAGCTTTCAGCCTGTCTTGGCTTTTGACATGCATTCCTCACAAAGCTTAATCATTTCTAGCTTATGATTTAAAGTGGGGGACATGTGGCTCTTCCTTTCTCTTGAACACTTAGAGGCCATTGTAAGGTTATTAATTGGCCTATTTCAGTATTGTTCTGTCTCATGGATTAGAAGCATTCAATGTGAGGGAGATAGATGGCAGAATGTTCAGTTGGTGGAGCAGTCAGAACACATACAACATTTATTGATTAAGTTAGCAGTCTTATATATGCATGGTTCTTGGAGCCCCAAAACAATTGCAATAGTAACATCAAAGATCACTGATCACAGATCACCATAACAAATAAAATAATAATGAAAATTTTTGAAATATCATGAGAGTTACCTAAATATGACAGAGAGACACAAAGTGAGTAAATGCTTTTTGGAAAAATGGTGCTGATAGACTTGCTTGACACACGGTTGCTACAACCCTGCAATTTGTTTAAAAGAAATGCAGTATCTGGGAAGCACAATAAATAGAAATGCTATAAAAAGAGGTATGGTGATCCCACCCCTCTCCTCGTGGGCCTCCCAATAATGAGGCCTTGCCTTTCTGGAGGGCCCGGCTTCTTCCTAGTACACCCTCAGTTAACACAGCCTGACCTCTTCAGGCTGTTTCCCTACCTAACCCTGGTCCTCTCCCTGGGACTGAGCTCTGGAGTCTGAGCTTCAGCACCAGACCCCAGCACGCACTGACAGAGTAGTGTCTCAGGTTGGGGAGCACAAGGTGGTGTTCCGACCCTCTGTGCAGGTTACTCTTCGTTTTGCCTTCCACAAACCTGTTACTGCTCTCTCCTCTTAGGCTCCAAATCTCCCCCTCCTTCCAGTCTGATCTCCCCACTGGTGAGGAGACTTCCCAAGGTGCAGGAAACTTTCCTTCATAGCTCCCTCCCCGGGGTACAGGCCCCACCCTCATTCCTTCTTTTTCTTTTTCCTTTTGTCCTACCTGGTTTCATGGATGTTTTCCTGTCTTTTCGGATGTCTCAGGTCTTCTGTCTGCGATCAGTAGCTGTTCTGTGTAAATCGTTCCACTTGTAGCTGTATTTTCAATGTTTCTGTGGAAAGAGGTAAACTGTGCTTCCTACTCCTCTGCCACCTTGCTCTCTCTTATCCACCTCCTAGAGTAATGAAAATAAAACCAAAAATAAACAAATGGGATCTAATTAAACTTAAGAGCTTTTGCACAGCAAAGGAAACCATAAACAAGACGAAGAGACAAGCCTCAGAATGGGAGAAAATATTTGCAAATGAAGCAACTGACAAGGGATTAATCTCTGAAATATACAAACAGTTCATGCAGTTCAATATCAAAAAAACAACCCAATCAAAAAATGGGGGGAAGATCTAAATAGACATTTCTCCAAAGAAGACATAGAGATGGTCAAAAAGCACTTGAAAATATGCTTAACATCGCTAATTATTAGAGAAATGCAAATCAGAACTACAATGAGGTATCACCTCACACTGGTCAGAATGGCCATCATCAAAAATCTACAAGCAATAAATGCTGGAGAGGGTGTGGAGAAAAGGGAACACTTCTACTATGTTGGTGGTACTGTAAATTGGTAAAGTCAATCACTATGGAGAACAGTATGGAGGTTACTTAAAAGACTAAAAATAGAACTACCATATGACCCAGCAATCCCACTCTTAGTGATATACCCAGAGAAAACCATACTTCAAAAAGATACATGAACCCCAATGTCCATTGCAGCACTATTTACAACAGCCAGGGCATGGAAGCAACCTAAATGTCCATTAACAGAGGAATGGATACAGAAGATGTGGTACATATGTACAATGGAATATTACTCAGCCATAAAAAAGAACAAAATAATGCCATTTGCAGCAACATGGATGGACCTAGAGATTGTCATACTGAGTGAAGTAAGTCAGAAACAGAAAGACAAATATCATACGATATTGCTTATATGTGGGATCTAAGAAAATGGTACAAATGAACTTATTTACAAAACAGAAGTAGAGTCAAAGAGGTAGAAAACAAACTTACGGTTACTGGGGGATGGGGGGAGGGATAAATTGGGAGATATATACACTCTATAGAAAATAGATAACTAATAAGGACCTACTGTATAGCATAGGGAGCTTTACTAATACTCTGTAATGGCCTGTATGGGAAAAGAATCTAAAAAAAGAATGTATATATATGTATAACTGATTCACTTTGCTGTACACCTGAAACTAACACAACATTGTAAATCAACTATACTACAATAAAAAATTTAAAAAATAAATAAAAAGAGGTATGCCCATATGTGACCTGAGAGAATCCCAGGAATGCAAGGATGGTGTAATGTCAAGAAATTGATTAATATTATATAATTCATCAGTAGATCAAATATATTAAAATCAGTTTTTTCAAGAGAGCCCCTAAAACAGTTGATAACATTTAAACTATTCCTATTATAAACTGAATCCATTCTACTAAAGAATAAACCCACCCAGGAATGGGATTCTAAACTAACATTATGAAAAACATTTGCTTCAGATAAACATCTAACATCACTTTTAACAGTACAACTTTAAAGGCATTCCCCATAAAATCAGCAATATATAATGACTGACAGTAATACCATTATTTTTTATACTTTTTTGGGAGTAGATTTTGTAGAATATAATTTAGCTTGAAATAGAAACAAGAACTATAATTTTGGAAATTAGGAGAAGAATCATTACAGAGTATATTAATATATACTTATAAAACAAGTGATTTAATTGAAAAAAATAGACACAATAGGAAAATTTGGTGAACCATTTGGGTCAAGTATAATAAACAATAGCTCTCATTAAAAATATCAAACAGAACATTAAAACATTAAAAAAATTTCATTCATAACACCATAACTTACAAAACATTAAGAAATTTAGCAGGAAATTGATAGGGTATATGTGAGGCAAGTTATAAAACTTCTTTTGATAAATGAATGATTTGAAAAAAACAAAAATTTCCAATAACAGGGAAATAGTTAACTACCTAGCCAGCACCTTATTCTCAGACTTCCCAGGCTCCAGAAGTGTGAGAAATACACTTGTTTAAATCCCTCAATCTGTGGTATTTTGTTATGACAGCACAAGTGGACTAAAATAGGAGAGAAGGAGAAGGGCACCAAAATCTGCTCTCTGGATCTTTGATACGTTACCCTTATCCACTTGAGAATTTTGGGCCATGGGCAGTCAACAACACCCATGCTCATGGCAAAGGTTAATTCTTCCAATTGTGCAAAATACTATCCTCTCACTGACTCTAGGATGTCTCTCTCCAGCATCATTAATTCACCACTTTCTACTGTATTTTTACCATCAGCAAATATTCAGAATCCAACCACCCCTCACCTCCCCCACTGCTAATATCCTGGTCCATGCACAGCCTTCTCTCCCCTGGCATATTGCTATTGCTTCCTAACTGGGTTCCCTTCAGATCATGTTGTTCATCTATATAACGTCACCCAATGCCCTTTTAGTCTATTTCACAATAAAAGCTAAAGTTCTTACTGTGTCCTGAAAGGCAGACCATCTGAGCCCCTGCTAGCTCCCTGATCCAGTCTCCTACCAATCTCCTTTTTTTCTCAATCTTTTTCAGTTATTCTGGCTCATATTGTTGATATTTGTACATACCAGGAGTGCTTCTGCTTCAGGACGTTTGCATTTCCCATTTTCTCTGCCTGGAACATTATTCTCCAAGATATACCATGGCTCATCCTCTCACTTTTTTTCTGGCCATTATCCAAATGTCAGTTTTCTTCATGAGGTCTCTTTTCACTGCTGTTGAATGGGTTTAATAGCATCCTCCTGAAAAAAAAAAAAAAAATTGAAATCCTAATACCTAGTACCTCAGAATGGGACCTAATTTGGAAACAGGGTCTTTGCAGATGTAATTAGTTAAGGTGAGGTTATACTGGAGTAGGGAGGGCCCTTAATCCAATATGACTGGTGTCCTTATAAGAAGACAACCATGTGCACACAGAGACACAGAGGGAACGCCATGTGGCTATGAAGGCAGTGACTGGAGTTAGGCTGCTGCAAGCCAGGGAACACCAAGGATTGCCGGCAAACCACCAGAGCTTTGGAAGAGGCAAGGAAAGATTCAGAGGGAGCATGACCTTGCTGACTCCTTAATTTCAGACTTTAGAACTGAGACAATCAATTTCTGTTTTAAGCCATCCAGTTTGTGGTGCTTTGTTACAGCAGCCCTAGGAAACAAATACAGCTGCCCCACCTGAAACTGCAATTCCTGGGGTCCCCTGTCCCCTTAACCAGCTTTATTTTTTGCCTTAGCACTTGACATCATCCAACCTACAATATTCTACTTATTTATTTTGTATTTTTTTTTCTAAACTACCGCCAAACCCTACCCAAATGCCAGCAACATAAAACTACAGTTCTTTTCTATTTTCTCCGTTACTCTCTTCTTGGCTCTTGAAATGGTTCTTGCTGTTGTACAGATCCTCAAAACATATCTCTTGACCGAAGCAATGAATATATGAATGAATGAGGGAATGAGTCAGGTAATTTGTTCAATCTCCATGGAGAAGAGTAAGAGGTGTTTCCAAATGACACAGTGTTTTGGAAAATTGCTCCACTTACTATACAAAATACTGTAAGTGGAAAGAAGCATTCCTTTTTATAAAATATTATACAGTAATTAAATGTAACTTTTGAAGAGCTTAAATGACATGGGAAGTTCTTTTAGGAAAAATGTGGTTTATAAAATAGTTTCTACAATATAATAGCTGTAAAACAAACTTTTGAATAGACTAGAGGAAATATTCTAAATTTCTAACAGTGGTGTTTTATTTGATGACACTATGTAGAATTATTTTGGCTTTATTATTCTGAAATTTCTGTACATTATGAAATTTGTGTAATTATAATTGGTTTTTTAAAATTGCTTTTATTTCCCTCCATTAGCCTCATGGCTGCCCATGCTTTTGCATGATATCAGGCCGGAGCCCAGGAGTAAAGTTGTGATAATTCCATGATAAACTTTCAAAACCATATCACAGAACTAAGCCACTAAAGTTGCCACTTCTTCTGCCATGTTAAGTTTAGAAACAGAAGCTTCTGCCAGACTTTTCTGCACCAGAGCCTTGCTACCTTCGTTTCTCTAATCCTTTAGCGTGAAGCTGCTATTGGAAGCTCCTTGTTAAATCAGAGACCCCAGCTGATTCAAGAACCTCAAATTTCTAACCACAATCCATACTAACAAAACAGACATGTTATATCCTACCTCTGTCCTCTTGTTAATTTGAATTAAATCTCACGTATGTGATCTAAATAGCAGTACCTGTATAATATCCAGATTCCTAACTGCATGGGAGACTGGGATATGGTGTTTTAAACTCCACTGCCTTTGTGTATTAGAACCTAATTGGAATGCATGATGATTGCGCATTAGATGAAAAATAATTTCTCGTAGTGGGGAGAGTGTTTATTGTAGTCCCATTTCTAATATATATTCAGGGGGAATGGTATGTCCAACATGTGGGAAATGGTGAAATAGAAAATAAGACTTGAGAAATTACCCTCAAGAATTAAAGAAACCTTCTTCAGCTCTGGTTCATAGTGAAGAATATCTTCCCTAGTGTCAATACTGTGAAAGAGATCCAAATTACTGCCAGAGAATATACAGGAGTAGAATTTAATAAAATAGAAGAACAAGTTCTATTTGGTTCCTTTCATTTATTATGTTCAGTTTTTCAGGTTTGCTGTATGCAAAATTTTCCTTTTCCCCTCATGAAGATGGAACTAAGTCACTCACTTAAAAAACCATTTGGTCAGATGGGGACTTAATCATTAGATAGATTTTTGAAAAGGAGTCTTTAGGTTGTAATTCAAAGGAAGTGAAGCCATTAGATTAACAGGAATCAGGCCTATGATAAATTGATTTAGGCCTTCATTATAGATGAAGGGGAAAACCAGGAATGACTGCTGAAGATACCGTAGACTAGTCTTAAAATATTCTAGCCATAGAAATGGTAAAAAACCTTGTAATTTGTGAATAAGGGCATAAAACAGGTAAACTAAGGTAACTATATTCTACTTTTTCCCCTACTACCTTACATCATTTGTGTCCTCAATATTCTTTTGTTTCAACAGTGTAACTAGTTGGCAGACTGGCCAAGGGTGTATGTTCAAATAAAGTGGAGCACTGGAATTTCTTTTAATTTATTTCTGTTTTTTTTAATCTTTATTTTTTAGTTGAATGTTGATTAGGCGTCCCAGGCAGGCTATCAATGTGAAAGATCAGAAAATACTGTATATTATGAAAAATAAATTTGACACTAAATATATAAATTTCATGCATCAGTGAGTGGTGAGTTTAAGATACAAAGGGCTGTGTTTATTTTAGGAGGATGTCCCATTAAATAAAGAAGGACCTCAGGGTTAATAAGAAATTTGAACTTTATGTGAAGGGGGTGATAGAATTAGAGTTTTATTTTAGAACTAGGAGAGGTGTGGCTACAGCCTGAGTAACTAGTTAGACACTGCACAGTATTTTTGGGAGCCACACGCTGAGCTTCACAAATAATAGAGTAGATGTTATGAAGAATAACAACCAACTTGATATCCTGAACTACTCTATGTTATCTGCTCCATACTCTTTTTTTCTTCTCTCTTGACTTCCACAGTTCCTCACTACATCTTGCCTCTAACTCAACTATTCATCTGCCTTATGTATCAGCTTCATGAAAATATAGACTCTCTTGGACTTTTGCTCTGGGTCTCCCTCCAGACTCAGTTTTTAACTTTGTCTCTTAACATGGAGTATTCTTGAATTACCATCTACTTCAGGACAATTTTCAATGGGTCTCTCATGTTTCTGCATGTCTTGTGAATGAGGCACTGATTGCCCTTTGTTTTGGACTATCTTTACATGTATGTATTTACAGGAAAAAGCCTTGGAAACTATATATAGTGTCTCCCTCCAGAACAAAAGGCAAGTTGTCTTACAGCCTTGGGAGATGGAGATAATGTCTCTCTAGAGCAAAGAACAAAGAAGCCAGGTTTAATGCCCCATTATAGAAAATTCAGGTTTCCTGAGCTCAGGATTCCACTCATGTAATGCAATTCACATTTGTAGGTCCTCCTGTGTCACTACATGGAACTCAGGGTTGAGAAGAATTAAGGCAGATACTATGATACTCATTCTGTTTTCTGCACTGTGAGTAATAAAGGCCTTTGTCTCTCAAAAGATACAGGAAGACTGTATCTTTTGCCAGCATCCTTGAGACTGTGGCAGGCTAATTTTCTAGTTTGCAAGTAATGTGAAATTTCAGATTATTCATTTTTTTTCTGTCTTGGATTTTATTTTAATAGCTTTATTGAGATCTAATTCACCTTTATAGAGCATACAAGTCAAAGGTTTTTAGTGTATTCACAGTTGTGCAAACATCCCCACAATCTAATTTTAGAACATTTTCATCACCTGAAAAGAAAACCCTGTACCCTTCAACTATCACCACCCAATCTTCCTATCCCCTAACTCCAGTCTAATTTTTGTCTTTACATATTTGCCTATTGTGGACATTTCATATAAATGGAATGGAAAAATGTGGTTATATATATATATATATACACACACACACACACACACACACACAAACACACACATATTTTTCATTAATCAGCCATTTATTATGCTCATGGATTCTAGGGTTTAGGAATTTAGACAAGGTACATCAGGAAAGGCTTGTCTCTGCTCCATGATGTTGGAGTTCTCAGCCAGAAAACTTGAAGCCTAAAGGTTGGGATCACCCGAAGCCTCCTTTACTCACATACATCACGTACTTGATATCTGTCACTGGGAGCTTCAGATCTTCTATGTGTGACAAGTTGGGCTTCCTTACAGGATGGTGGCTGCCTGGATTCACTACTGTACAGTTACTACTTCTCACTTTGTTATTAATAAGTAGCTTATAGGGAGATAGTTTGAAACTGTATAAATACTCTCTCAATCATGACTTTTCCACTCTTTAGCAACTACTGATTTTTGCCTGCGACAATTATAGTTGTAGTATTGTTGCAAATTCTTTTTTTTTTTAACTAAATCTATTTATTTATTTTTGGCTGTGTTGGGTCTTCGTTGCTGCGTGCAGGCTTTCTCTAGTTGCAGTGAGCGGGGTTACTCTTCGTTGCAGTGAGCAGGCACCTCATTGTGGTGGCTTCTCTTCTTGCAGAGCACGGGCTCTAGGCACATGAGATTCAGTACATCCAGCATGCAGGCTCAGTAGTTGTGGCTTGTGAGCTCTAGAGTGCAGGCTCAGTAGTTGTGGTGCATGGGCTTAGTTGCTCCGTGGCATGTGGGATCTTCCTGGACCAGGGCTCGAACCTGTGTCCCCTGCATTGGCAGGCAGGTGTGCCACCAGGGAAGCCCTATGCAGTAGACTTTTAATATTTCTTTTAGGGCAGTCTGCTAGCAACAAATTCTCTCCATTTTTGTTTATCTGACAAAGTCTTCTGTTATAAAAGATAGTTTTCTAGATATAAGATTGCTGTTTCACAGGTGTTTTCTTTCCCCCAGCACTTTGTATATGTCATCCTGCTGCCTTGTGGCCTCCTCTCTTTCTGATGATAAGTCAGATATTGGGTTTCTTTTGGAGTTAATGAATGATTTTTCTCTTGTTGCTTTCAAGATTTTCTCTGTCTTTGACCCTTAACATTTTTATTGTGATGTGTCTGCATGTAGCTCAATTTATGTTTATCCTACTTAGAATTCGTTGAGCTTTTGGATGTGTGAATTGTTTTTAATCAAATTTGGGAATATTTTAGCAATTATTTCTTTAAATATTTTTCTTCTCCTTTTTCCTTCTCCTCTCCTCCTTGTATTCTCTTTATGCATATGTGAGTATATATAATGGTGTCCCACATTTTTCTGAAATTCTGTTAATTTTTTAAAAAGTTTCTCAGTCATGCTATTCTTCAGATTGTCTAATTTTCATGCTCTATCTTCAAGTTCATCAGTTCTTTCTTCCACCAGCTCAAATCTACTTTTGAATACTGATAGTGAATTTTTCATTTATATTATTGTAATTTTTAAACTCCAGAATTTCTATTTTTTCCTTTTTTAATATGATTTCTCTCTTTTACTGATATTTTCTATTTGATGAAACATTGTCATCAGATTTTCCATTACTTCTTTAAATGTGGTTTCCTTTAGCTTTGAACATATTTATAATAGCTTCCATGGTCTTTGTCTGTTAGGTCCCCAAGTAGGCCCCTTCAGAGGTAGGTTATATTGCTTGCTCTTCCACCCACTGTGTACAGATCATACTTTCCTGTTCTTTGCATGTCTTGTATTTTTTTTGTTGAATCTGGGGTTTTTAGATAGTATATTGTAGCAACTCTGGATAATTATCACCCTCTCCTAACAGAGATTTGTTTTTATTGTTTGTTTTCTTTTTTTTGTTTAGTGACTTGGTTGGACTGTTTGGTAAAGTCTATCTCCCCTGCAGTGTGCAGCCTCTGATTTCACTCCTTTGAAGGCACAGTATTGAGAATGTGTCCAATCTCTTTGGGATGACAGTGGTTTGCAAAACTCTTTGTCTCTTTCCCTGATCTCTCTGTTAAACTGTCTGTCTCTGTTGATATGATACCCGTAATTGACTGATGATGACAGTGGTAATTGCTGACTGAATGTCCATTCTTCTCACTACGCATAGACCGGGACTCATAGTGACTTCTAGTTGTTCTCTGGTGCTAGGAGAAACAGGGAAGCCTTTATTATGAGCCTTTATTTCATGACATATTTATTTATTTTAAAGCTTATTGGCTTCTCTTTTGAAAATTTAGGCTTCAATGATGGGAGAATTTCCACATAAACTAAGGTAATTTTTCTTTCCAGTATAGAAGTCTTTCAAATATACACACTAGAAACTCTACTAGCTATACCTGGTCTTTGAGGAAAACATTTAAGTCATAAAAGTGCAATTGATAACAGCTGAGGAGATGTCACTTTAGCTTTAAATTACTGTAAGCACCACTTGGTCTGCTAGAGAAGTAATCTTTGGGGAAAAAATTTCCTATTATACCTGTACTAAGTACTTAGTGTTTTTAAAAGGTATACTGTGCATTCATTTAAGATTAAAGTAATGATTGCAGTGTACCCAATCCTTCTCTATGTATGACACAGTTTGAAGTTTGTATTTTTTCCCCCAAGAATGGTTTGTTACCCTATATAATGATCAGCCTTTTTGCTGAACTTTTTGTATTATAGGTAGAAAATAGTACATTAGATGTTTTAAGTCCTCCTGCTTAAATATTATAGAAGAATAATCCCTAACCATATGGCATATTACATGCATTTTAATGTATTCCTCACAGTATAAATAGTTATTTTATTCTGCCATATACCCTCTGTTTATTATTATTATTGTTGTTGTTATTATTATTATTATTAACTTCCCTGAAAGTACTCTTACTCTTCGTTGAGCATTAAATGAGCTAGTTTGAATGTGCTAGAAGTTCTGGCTAAAAAAAAAATAGCCATTTACTTCAAAACATTTTGTCTATAAGGAAAATGTTTTCTTTTCAAGGGAGAAAATGTACTTCATGAGAAATTCCTAAATTACTGAAATTTTACTTCTAGCTATGCATAGTAAGTAGTCTGAAGTACACTGGAAGATATTCTGGAGAGAGCATGCTTATGGAACCATCTATGTTAAATTAGCATTGATAAGTTATTAAATGTAACAAAGACCTTGAAGTCCTTTAGTGAGATTTTACTATTCTTTACACATATACTTTTCCCTGGTTAGGTACAAACATGCACAACAGTGAACAGTAAACAGTTTACTAAAAGCATGCTAAATACTTAAATACTTCCCTATCCTACTGGCAGTGAAAATAGAAAAGAATCATGATAATTTTAAAAATAAACAGAAGACACATTTTTATTTTCAGAAAAAGCTAATGTTGTAGATGAATAAGAACCAACATAATAAATTATTTCCTCATATAGATCTGTTTTTCTTTCCTAAATGTTTCCACAATCTGTCCATTTGCCCAAGTTAGAATTCTGAAAATCATTCTCATTTTTTCCCTTAACTCCACGTGTATTTAATCAGTCATTAAAACCAGTCAGTTTTCTATTTTTAATACTCTAAAATCTAGGTCTTCCTTCTCTACTGTCTGTCACTGACTTGGTTCAGGCCATTACTGTTTCTCACCAGCTTATTAGGACAGTTGTCCCTTCCTGATCTCCCTGCTTCCAGATTTCTCCACTTGAATCATTTACCAGGGAGATATTTATAAAACATCAGTATCATTTTCTGGTCTAAGCAGTCCACGGCTCCCTGTTATCTTCGTGATTAACACACTATTCCTTAGCATGGTATGCAAGGCCCTTCATGACCCAGCTTCAAGCTTTGTCTTCTAGTTTCATCATACGCCCCTTCTCTACTCTCCACACATTGTTCCCCATTCTCCAGATAATTTCCAGCTCTCTAACTGTACCACATGTCCTTTTCTTCTCTTCTCCTTCCTGCCTTCCTGCCTCCCTGCCTCCCTTCCTCCCCTTCCACTATCCTCCCCCTCTTATGTCTGTTTCTCTGTCTCTCTCCTTTTCTCCTTCCTTGTGAAAATTACATCTTCTTTGCCAATAATGGCCCTTATTCTCAATCCTTGCATGCCTAATTCCTAAATTGATACTTATCATGCCACCTGAATTTCCCTGAAGTATTTTACTTCCCACAGCCAGAGTGGTATTTCCAAAGCACCAGTATCACTCCCCAAAGTTATGGGACTCTCTTCTAAATTACACTATTTCTCTATGAATTTACCATTTTTTAAGGCTTTATGACTCTATATTGCTATTGTTGGTTTCTTTGTCTCAAACACATGACTCTGAACTTTCTCAGAGCTAGGATTATGTTTCACAAAAGTTCTAATTCAATACCTGAAACACAGTTGGGGCACAATAAATGTTTAATAGACATGGTACTTTTGAATATATTTTACTGTTAGGAAAAAAATGGTTGCTCTTTTAGAAGTAGTCAGAAGTTTAAATAGTTGTTGAAGCACAAAATAAAATATCAATAAATATGACTACATAAAATTAATAATCCTTGACATAAAGCACCTGTAAAGAAAACACACACAAATGTGGAAAACAGTATTGAAATAAAGGCAACAAATAGCTATGGACCTTGTGCTCATAGCTGTAGAACTCTGGTGGGCCAACTTAAACTACTTTGAAGTTTATCAAAGTTCTCCACCATTTCTTGAGGCATATGAACCACTGGTCTTAGTATTAAATATTCATGTGAGGTTTTTTGTGTTTGTTTCATTTGTTGTTTTAGTGGAAAGCTTGGACAGATTGTAGAGTGCCAGCAACCAAAGCAATTTTAAACTATCAGGAACTGATACTGTGATTTTCTTCATTTTGTTTAATTGTCCCTGTGGGATCCTGGTACAATCCCGTAGTATCACATTTATCAGGTTATGATATAGTTAATGTTTTTATTCTCTACAGGAATTGTGAGCTCATTGAGGGAACATGTTTGTTTAGTCTTTTTATCTTTAGATCCTGACCCAGAGACTGGGGCTTAAAAGATATCCCAAGGTGTATTTGAATAAATGAATGGAATTCCCAGTTTGCCTGAAATAATGTTATGATTTATGGTATGCTTACAAGTTTTCATTTCATTATGAAAAAAACCCCAACAATACACACTTAGCCATTTGTTCTGTTTTGTCTGTTTCAGATGATTAAACCCTAAGGGAAAGGGACAGGAAGAGGGCAGCATCTTGCACATACTATGTATTTGTTGAAAAAAATAAACAATATATCACTTTTAGCACCTCAAACTTCCACTAAAGGTTCTAGTTACCATATTGTATCAAGGAAAAATCTATGATAAGTAATTCAAATCAAGTTAAAAATTGTTATCTCCTAGGTACTTCTTCAGCAGGTTGGTCTATTTGTGAGTTTTGGCTCTTACATTTGGACTGTGTTGTAGTAAAACTTGTATCATGGAAAGAATTTTATTGGTTTGATGAACTATTTAGTCATATTACCACAGGATTTTAAAGTATTTTGAAAGATAAAAGACAGTGTTTTATATTCACCTTTATGATAATCTATGGATTTTACCATAGATTGGTTGGTTGATAGCTGTATTATAGGTTAAATTTTGTACTCCCTCCATCCACCAAAAAAAAGAAAAAGATATGTTGGAGATCTAACAACCAGTACCTTATTTGGAATACAGCTTTTTCAGAGGTAAAGTCAATATGAGGTCATTAGATTGGGCCTTAGTCCAATTTGACTGTTGTCCTTATAAAAAGGGGAAATTTGTACACAGAAATGCACAAGGAGAATGTCATGTGAAGACAAAGATAGAGATTGGAGTGATACATCTACAAGCCAAGAAATACCAAAGATCGCTGGAAAACCACCAAAAGTAGGAGAGAGGCAAGAAACCGATTCTTTCTCACAGCCCTCAGAAGGAACCAACCTTGCCAATACTTTGATCTTGGATTTCCAGCCCCCATAACTGTGAGACAATAAATTTCATCCAGTTTGTGATACTTAGTTATACCAGCCCTTGGTAAGTAATAAAAGATGAATCCAGGGCTTCCCTGGTGGCGCAGTGGTTGTGAGTCCGCCTGCCGATGCAGGGGACACGGGTTTGTGCCATGGTCCGGGAGGATCCCACATGCCGCGGAGCGGCTGGGCCCGTGAGCCATGGCCGCTGAGCCTGCGCGTCCGGAGCCTGTGCTCCGCAACAGGAGAGGCCACAGCAGTGAGAGGCCCGCGTACCGCAAAAAAAAAAGATGAATCCCAAAGTATCCCCATATATCATTTGTTCATAGAGGGGGTCTGCATTAGTTCAGGTCTTCTGAGAAACAGATGCTAGGAAGGGATTGAACAGGCAAGGTCTTTTAGTAGAAGAAATACCTGTTTGAAAGAAAAGAGGGAGGAGTCAGGTAAAACTAGTGCAGCTGGGGAAGGCTAGGAGCGTCATCAGATCACCGTGCAAGTCTGACACTGGGTGAAAGGAAGATGGAGAAGACCATGGACAGATATATCCTAGATTGCCCTGCAGTCTAACGAAGGTTCAGGTTGGCAAAATCATTGTACTGTCTTCTAGTCAAAGTTAGCTGTCAGGGATATCTTGGGTTTTCCAGGAACAGGTTGGCTTAGTATTCTTGCCATTCTCATTCACTGACTTTGAGTAGCTGTGGCAGCTCCTCAGCTCAAATGAAGTGATGGATTTCCAAATGCTATTCAGGACGTTTGGTTAATTCCACTCCCTGGGGAAGGAGGTCTGTGAAGAACATGCTCATGGCCCTCAGAGATGCTGCTCAAGTGACTGAAAAATTGATACAGAATTCAGTCCTGGAAAGAAAATGAATTAAATGTAAATGTCTGTATAAGAATAGAAAAAAATCAGTCATCTAGAATATAGGTTAGGGTAGACCAGGCTGTGAAAATAAAGGGTCAACACAATAGAAACTTTTGTTGCTGACAAGGCAGGTTAGTGATAGGAAACTTGGCAGTGGGGGTGAAGAAATTGCTCTTCTCTGCTCCTCACAAACAAGGAGACACACAAGCAACAGTAACTACTATATTAAATATGTGGCTTCCAAGGGTGCCCTAGCAGGGAGATTGGAGTCACCACCCTAGTTAGTCAGAAGAGAAAAAATATGGAGAGATATATACGGGAGATTTTGATGATCAAGGCCTTGAAGTGGCACTTATTTTTTCCACTCACTTTCCATTGGCTAAAAGTCAGTCACTGGAACCAACCATTGACTGCAAAGTAGACTGGCAAATAAATATACATGAACTACATGTCCCAAAAAAGAGAAAAATGGATCCTGGTGTACAGCTGGCCATCTCTACCACACTTGAAAAAGATCAGATATCAGTATTTGATCAAGTGACATCAAGTAAAAAAAGATTCCAAAAGAGTGACTGAAATTTTCAGTTGTTATCCAGCTGTTTGGCATTATGCAAGTATAGAAAATGGTCATTTACAATGCTTTTAAGATTAAAGGTACCTACAGTATTTGGAGACACGTTACTGTAACATAAATAAAGTAAATAAATTAAACATACACCAAAGGATTACTATAATTCCTTGCTTCATAATTTAATAATTTTCCCCCAGTTTTTACAAATAAAAAATGCAATTAAGTATTCTAGAAATAGAATTACAGATGGTTCAAATGAAAGTGTATGGAGGTGGATAAACCTGACATGTTGAATCAGTCCTATAAATAAATTTCTCTTCAGTTTTGTTTTACTGGGTTTTGGTTTACTAGGTTTTTAAGGGTGTATTTTCAGGCTCATCTTTTTTTGGGTTATCTGTATTCTTGGTATATATGCATTCATAGGCTTGTAATAAAGTTATAGGGGACTACAGGAATCCAAATTATATTTTTAGTAACAAAACAGTAAAAAGATAATTAGGAATAAATGAGGACTTATTATCAGTGTAGAGATCTTTGTAGAAAACAATATTAATCAAATCTGAACAAGTCTCAAAGTTCACAATGTGCCTGGCTATCTACTTCTCCCTAGTCCCTACCCCATCCTTGCCCTACTGTGTACAGTGAGTATTCTGCTGCCTGTAGACAGCCTTATCATTTCCTGGATAGCTCTGAAGCCCAGCCTGAAATAAAGCCTAACAAGTATTAGTGCGGTGCATATTGTCAGGTGGACCCAAATAGGAAGGCCAGCGGTACTAATTAGATGAATGATCTTGGGAATTTGCAAATTCCTCAAACTCTCTATACCTCAATTTCTTTATGTATAAAATGGGAATGACAGTAAGTCCTCATAAAATTATTGTAAGGAATAAATGAGATAATCTATGCATAGTGGTCATCATGAAGCTGACACATGGTTACTGTTCAGTCATAAATTATTACCATTATTATTAATATTATATAGGTATGTTATATATATATGTATCTTATGGATGAATATAATATATAGATAAATTATATATGTACATATTTTTATGTACATATATAATTTCTTAAACCTTCTATTCTGCTACTAGTGGTATCCGGAAAATAGTTCTCAGTTTAGGATGAAATGTTTGAAAATTCAGTTGACCACTTAGTGTTTCATCTACATTACCAAATGCAGGTCCCTAAATAAGTTTGTAGGAGATTGGTCCCTCTGTTTAGTTTTTGGGGAGGTATAAATTTCACACCGGTCTCCTAGGTTTTGGCCCTATGATCCCTGAAAGTCAGATGGCACTTGCTCTGCAGCTGCATTTTTATGAAACAGTTTCTGGAGGCCACACAAAGTTCAAGAACTTCTCCTTAATTTACAACTGGTCCCAATAGTCAACCGTACTGCGTCCTATCAGAAAAAGTTTCCATCTCAGAAGAGGCTGCCAATGGACTGGAGTTACTAAGGTCCAATTTTTGGAACTACTCTTTCATTTAAAATCCTTTTCTGGGTCACTTGTTTTGCCCTGAGAGTGTCCTGAGTTATTACCCTAGTGTCTTCCATGTAGCTTGGTCTCCCTTCATCTTTTTGTAAAAGACACCAGTTTAGAAAAAAAATTATGTATATCTTTTACAAGTGTTATTATTGTATTCTCAATATAATTTTTTTTAGGTAATACCTTTCCATATTGTGTTTTTAAAAATCTGTATATCAGATTTAGTAACATCTCATCTCTAAATTCATAGGATAAATGGTGATAAAGTCATGCCTTTGTTTACCTCATGTTCTAATGGTTACAATAAATAGTAACATTGTATTCTAACTTTGATATAATTTTTGGTAAAAATTTGCGTTGTAAAAACAAAAATGACATGCAATTTTCCTTTATGTTCCCCCCAAAATGTGATATACATATTTTTAAAGTAAGAACACATCTGTCCTTTTATATACTATTTATTTTAATATCATTCCACCTTGAAACTGCTCACATCTTAATTTGAGGAAAAAAAAATTATGCCTTTTGCAAATACTTTTCTAAAAAAATTAAAAAAAATTTTTTTAACATCTTTATTGGAGTATAATTGCTTTACAATGGTGAGTTAGTTTCTGCTTTATAACAAAGTGAATCAGCTATACATACACATATATCCCCATATCTCCTCTGTCTTGCATCTCCCTCCACCCTTCCTATCCCACCCCTCTAGGTGGTCACAGAGCACTGAGCTGATCTCCCCGTGCTATGCGGCTGCTTCCCACTAGCTATCTATTTTACATTTGATAGTGTATATAAGCCCATGCCACTCTTTCACTTTGTCCCAGCTTCCCCTTCCCCTCCCCGTGTCCTCAGGTCCATTCTCTACATCTGTGTCTTTATTCCTGCCCTGCCCCTAGGTTCTTCAGAACCATTTTTTCTTTTTTTTTTTCTTTTTGGATTCCATATGTATGTGTTAGCATATGGTATTTATTTTTTCTCTTTCTGACTTACTTTACTCTGTATGACAGACTCTAGATCCATCAACCTCACTACAAATAACTCAATTTCATTTATTTTTATGACTGAGTAATATCCCATTGTATATATGTGCCACATCTTCTTTATCCATTCATCTGTCGATGGACACTTAGGTTGCTTCCATGTCCTGTCTATTGTAAATAAAGCAGCAGTGAACATTGTGTTAGATGACTCTTTTTTTTTTTTTTTGTGGTACGCGGGCCTCTCACTGTTGTGGCCTCTCCCGTTGCGGAGCACAGGCTCCGGACGCGCAGGCTCAGCAGCCATGGCTTACGGGCCCAGCTGCTCCGCGGCATGTGGGATCTTCCCGGACCGGGGCACGAACCCGTGTCCCGTGCATCGGCAGGCGGACTCTCAACCACTGCGCCACCAGGGAAGCCCAGATGACTCTTTTTGAATTATGGTTTTCTCAGGGTATATGCCCAGTAGTGGGATTGCTGGGTTGTATGGTAGTTC
Source organism: Aethalodelphis obliquidens (assembly GCF_003676395.1). Lineage (NCBI taxonomy): Eukaryota > Metazoa > Chordata > Mammalia > Artiodactyla > Delphinidae > Aethalodelphis > Aethalodelphis obliquidens. Next base: position 13,870,836 of record NW_020837961.1, read on the forward strand.
TATTTTCAGTTTTTTAGGGAACCTCCATACTGTTCCCCATAGTGGCTGTATCAATTTACATTCCCACCAACAGTGCAAGAGGGTTCCCTTTTCTCCACACTCTCTCCAGCATTTATTGCTTGTAGATTTTTTGATGATGGCCATTCTGACTGGTGTGAGGTGATACCTCAACTGAAGTTTTGATTTCCATTTCTCTGATGATTAGTGATGTTGAGCATCCTTTAATGTGTTTGTTGGCAATCTGTATATCTTCTTTGGAGAAATGTCTGTTTAGGTCTTCTGCCCAATTTTGGATTGCATTGCTTGCTTTTTTGATATTGAGCTGCATGAGCTACTTGTAAATTTTGGAGATTAATCCTTTGTCAGTTGCTTCATTTGCAAATATTTTCTTCCATTCTGAGGGTTGTCTTTTCACCTTGTTTATGGTTTCCTTTGCTGTGCAAAAGCTTTTAAGTTTCATTAGGTCCCATTTGTTTATTTTTGTTTTTATTTCCATTTCTCTAGGCAGTGGGTCAAAAAGGATCTTGTTGTGATTTATGTCATAGAGTGTTCTGCCTATGTTTTCCTCTAAGAGTTTTATAGTGTCTGGCCTTACATTTAGGTCTTTAATCCATTTTGAGTTTATTTTTGTGTATGGTGTTAGGGAGTGTTCTAATTTCATTCTTTTATATGTAGCTGTCCAGTTTTCCCAGCAACACTTATTGAAGAGGCTGTCTTTTCTCCACTGTATATTATTGCCTCCTTTATCAAAGATAAGGTGACCACATGTGCGTGGGTTTATCTCTGGGCTTTCTATCCTGTTCCATTGATCTATATTTCTGTTTTTGCGCCAGTACCATACTGTCTTGATTACTGTAGCTTTGTAGTATAGTCTGAAGTCAGGGAGCCTGATTCCTCCAGCTCCATTTTTCATTCTCAAGATTGTTTCGGCTATTCATGGTCTTTTGTGTTTCCATACAAATTGTGAACTTTTTTGTTCTAGTTCTGTGAAAAATGGCAGTGGTAGTTTGATAGGGATTGCACTGAATCTGTAGATTGCTTTGGGTAGTATAGTCATTTTCACAATGTTGATTCTTGCAATCTAAGAACATGGTATATCTCTCCATCTGTTTGTATCATCTTTAATTTCTTTCATCAGTGTTTTGTAGTTTTCTGCATACACAGGTCTTTTGTCTCCTTAGGTAGGTTTATTCCTAGATATTTTATTCTTTTTGTTGCCATGGTAAATGGGAGTGTTTCCTTAATTTCTCTTTCAGATATTTCATCATTAGTGTATAGGAATGCAAGAGATTTAGTAGCAAGATACAAAATATTTTTCTTTTTTCATCATATGAGTATTAATTCTTTCAACTGATCATTTATTTTCATTTTACTACTGTGTGCTAGGATATTATATTGGGTATTGTTTTTCAATAGAAAAGACAGAAACTACCCATATTTTCAGAGAACATATACTCCAGGAGTCCATGAATCTAAAATAGCTATCTTTAAGTGGAATATATTTCATTTGTGAGATTATTTCTTCTTTCATTAAGTAATTATTGAGCATCTGTCTGTGCTATGTGCACTATTTCTTAGGTTGGTGGAATACAGTGGCCAATAAGGAAGTCAGTTATTACTATTTTTCAAACCCATCCTAGGCAAAATCCATCTTTTCCCCTGTGTGCAATAGAATTCAGAATACACAGAAGTTTAGTTATACAGGACTAGGGCATTGGAGAGATGGGAGGAGGAGCGAGGCTTCCACTGATTCTTTTGCTACACTACGTAGCTCTCCTTCCTCCCTATCATCACCATTTTCCTACTTTTGGGGATTTAGGATTAAAATGGCAAAGTAGGTTTCTCTTCCCAACTCAGTTCCTCTCTGGCCATTTTGGTGGAGTGGAGCAATGAACTCTGCAAAGCAAATCCCTGGTTCTTCTCCTGGAAATGACGTAATACCACACCAAAAACTTCAATGGAGAGAAAAGTCCTGTAAGTGTCTAGAAAACCACTTCATTTCCTGGATTATCACTTATGAACATATGAGGTGACAGCAACGCTTTTATGAACTTCTCTCTAAGCATTAAGAAAAGAAAATGATAGAAAAAGTTCCTATTATGTAATGCTAGGTGCCTCATTATAAGCAAATGGGAGCACTAATCTCAAAGAATAATAATTGTTGAGGGTGTCAACAAATCAGGACTGAGGTGATCTCAAATTGGACCTAGTCTTGATTATTTTAAAAGGACTAGTGGAGAATGCTATATTGTTAGAATTTAATATGACTAATAATTTAATATGATTAATAATGATGTCAAGAATCAGATGTCAATGATGTCAAATGATAAAGGTCCAGCTACTTAAAAACTTTCCCACTGGAGGCATTTGTCCACAAATTTCCAAAGCTATTAAAGTTTGTATTTTAGCTATCTAAGAATAACTCATATTCTCAACTTACCATATTCCATTTGTTAATTAAAAATAAATTACATTGGAGAAAGCCAACAAGAACAAAGTTCTGATATTCACTGATTTTTTGATTTGGGTGAACTTTACCCTTAGAAAAATAAGGTAATATTTTAAATAAATTTAAACATTAGTGATATCGCATGTTAAATTCTGACATAGGAATACTATATTATTTTTCCAACTCTGGTCTCACATATAAGTTAAGTATATTTATGTGAAGTTTATACCAATGATAAGATTATTGTGTATATATATGTGTGCCATATATATACATATATGCCATATAGATATAGATTCAATTTGACTGCAAATTAGTACAGCAGATACAATGATATAAATAATAGTATAGGGTCTCTCCTGTACTCTTTCTTTTTTTTCTCTTTAGAACTGGCAGACAGCTGTTCTCATGTATTATAATTGTTCTCTAATTATTCATAGTTGTTAAAGAGAGGTAAGATTAAATAAACATGACCTTTGGTTCATCTCGTTTAACTTATAAAGTTAGAGTTCATTTTTAGGTCCAGGATGAAAGGGTACCACAGTTGACAGTAATCTCTGACACAGATTTGTGGAGCCAAGTAACACTGCATCTCTGTTAATGATAGTGACTTAAATTAGCTATGCTGGAACTTAGTGATGTTTAGGAAAATAGACAAGGGAATTACATTTCCCTTTAAATTCAGCAGGAAAAAAATCACCCTACATTCATAAAATGTTTCTCTGAAAATGCTAATCTCTCAAGAAAAATATTTTTTCCCTGGGCTATTTATTTTCAAATTATAAAGTGAGTTAAGAAAGACATAATTATATATGCTTGCATGTATAGTCATATTAATATATATCATATAGATATATACATTCATACTGGTATACTAAAAATCGTAGTAGTGGCAGCATCAGAGATGTTCATTAAGTCATCCACTATATTTCTTTGCTGAATAGAAGTTGTTCTTCATAGTTTGTTTCCCAATCCTTTGCCTACTTCATGTTAAGTTACTCAGCCACAGGGACTTTGAAGATTTCCTTTGAAAAAGTGTCCCATAGGCTGATACGTTAGTATACAGAGATGTTCCAAGATTCTCAACCTAAATTTTCTTTTACTCAATTTTATGTTGCTGTTTCTAGTCCTGCTTTATTTCTACTATCTTAAAATTGTTTTTAAGATGATCATTACCCTTATATCAATCCAGAGAAACTATAATTATAAGAGCATCCTAGTTGATTATTATTTTGCTTGCTATACCTATGAAGTTATTTGCATTATTTCATTTTAAAACACCTTCTTGCCCCTTAGTCACGCTTTGTGATTTGGGTAAACAGTTTTCATTACTGCTAACAAGTATTAGTCAAATAATTTGTTCTTGTTGTACTTTAAAAGTGAGCCTTATTTTGGAAATCTTTCAGTTCTTGGCATTCAGAAATCCCTATGTGGTTCAGTGGTTGTGGCTTACGAGGTGGGATCTCAGTCTTCCTCAGATCTGTATCCCTTACTTTAAGCAAGTGTGGAAATGAGGTACTTAGTGAGACCGTTACTGAATGAAATCAAAACCTTGTCCTCTCAGGGTGAGGATCTATTGAAAATACAGCGTTTGTTATTAGAATTTTAAAGATCAAACCTGTTCTTTCTTGAAAAACTGGCTCCTCTGTTAAATTCCATTTAGATTGTCTCCCATTTCAGGTCTCCCATTTCATTGCTTCTTGTATTGGATTTTAGCTCCATAATTTTTATTTATGTTCACTATTTAAGCATTCTTTTTTCCTATATCACTGCCCATTGGAAGATTTTGAGATAGTCTTGAGCAGTGCAATTAAAAAGGGGAACCAAGGATAAAATTGTGGGTCATGCCAAAATTTAGAAAAAGACCCTCTTGGCAAACAGAAATAAACTGAACCAGTAGTCATATAGGTTATCTTTCTAGATTTTTTTTCTTTCTCAGTATTTAAGTGATGAATTATGTTGAGATTAGATATTTAGTTACTAAATTTTGTACTTAAGTTCCATATAAGATGGAATGAAGCTATATAATTTTCAGAAAATATCTCTGTTTACAACTGAAGGTATTACCCTGCTGAATTAGCTCAAGGTCTTACAGATTTTTTGTATTATAAATTTCATGCCCATTCTGGAGGATCTTTTCAGTTTCTGTGTATTCAGAACTTGTGGCAACTATGTGGACATAGCTACAAACTCTTTGTGAATATTGATGCAGGCACTGTATTACCACTATGGTCATGATAGTACTTAATAATAATTTCTGTTACAACTTTATTATCTCATTGGGTGAATCTCCAGCTTTTGGACCCACAAAACTTAGAACATCTCAGATAATATCTTTCACAAGGTCTTTGTGGTCACTGATATGACACTATATTACCAGGGACCATGTGACACTAAATAATAAATATACATGGAACTCTTAACCCCAATCATTGACTTTGGATGAGAACTTTAGATTCTCCACAATTCTGACACAGGACTATGCCTTTCAACATCTTTCAAAATGTATTGTTTCACCAAGTATTTCATTATTTCTGTAGTCCTAACAAAAAATGTGTGAGATTGCTAGAGGGACAACCTAAGGCAGTACATGGAATTCCACTAAAAGATTTCTGCTTAATATTGTTTGTTCTTGGCAATGCACAAGGGATTTCTCTTCCCCAAACAGCACAAAGTCTTTAAGTTTCAACTATTTTTCTTACAGGGTTTCCCCAAAATTTCAAATTCCTCTTTTTCTCTATCATCCAGGGCAATGTTTTAACAATCTTTTACAGTTACAGTGAGACCTTGGGATGATATCCATCTACCATAAGTATGTAATTTGGTGTTTTTTCCCAGAAAAATTATTCCCAAAAAGGAATTCCATAAATTCTATCTTCTCAATATAACTACACATAAAATAAATAAAATCTAAGATAAGAGTGAGATTCAGTTTACAAGCCTTTGATATGATACCATGCCAGGCACTGAAAGAAAATAAGGTTAAGGGACTTCCCTGGCAGTGAAGTGGTTAGGACTCTACACTTCCACTGCAGGAGGCATGGGTTCGATCCCCTTTTGGGGAACTAAGATCTCACAAGCTGTGTGGCACGGCCCGAAATAAATATATAATAAAGTTAAAGGAGAGCAATTTCTGTCTAGTTTCTGTTGCTGCATGAAAAATTAACCCAAAACTCACTGGCTTAAAATGATTTTTATTATCTCACAATTCCTGTTTCAGGAATCCAGACTTGGTGTAGCTGGGTCCTCCTACTCAGGGTCTCTCACAAGGCTACGATCAGGTGTCGGCCAAGTTCGCAGATATCTCAAGTGTCAAGTACTGTAGCATAAGCTTCCAAGTTCACTAGTACTCCTTGGTGGGATTTAGCTTCTTGTGGGCTATTGTACTGAAGGCCTTAGTTTCCCTACTGAGAGGTCACCCTCTCAGTTCATCACTAAGTGAGCTTCTTCATGGGGTAGGGCAGCTGGCTTCATCAAAGTGAGCAAGACAAAGACGTAGAGGGCCATTAGGAAGTCACAGACTTTATAACATAATCCTTTTTGCCATATTTCGTTTGTTAGAAGCAAGTCCCTAGGTCCAACTCACACTTAAAAGGAGGGTGTTACACAAGAGCGTGAATACCAGGAGTCAGGGGTTATTGAGTACCGTCTTAGAAGGCTGTCTACCACATTTAATTGTACCCAGGATTAAGAAAATGCTAGGTAACCAAAAATCTAATATAAAATATAAATCACTCTTTATAACAGTTAATGCACTTTGTTCCTCATCTTTCCATTGGTATGAAGTACCTGCTGAATATTGAGCATTGCTATTGCAGTGGATGCCCAAATCACCAGCCTCTTGCCATATTGAAGACTAAAGTTCTCATTCCTCCAGTTGCTATGAGTGTTGGTGGATGACACCTCTCTACCGTGTCTTTTTGGAAATTGTCCTCAGTTGACTACAACTGTATTACCAAAGGTCACTCCCCTTCCTGGGGATAACCTACATCTAATGACTAATCAATGCTGAGTTTTAAAGGCCCAGCTCCCTTGCCTCAGTGTTGGACAGCTCTGAAGCCCCATCTTACCCTGCAGGGCTGCTTTTAGATTCAGCTAAAATCTTTGTTGTAACCTAATAGCTGTCCAACTCCTCTCTCCACTCAACCTGGCTTATTTCAGTGCCTTATAAATGGTTATCCCTTGAGCACTCCTCAATAAACTTTCTGGATTCAAATCTGTTAACCTACAGTCTAATTCCTAGGAAACCCAACCTGTAACAGCTATACTTTAACTTTTTCTATGTAAGGGGAAAATAGCTAACATATAAATATTGAATATTAACATAGAGACTGTAGAGATTTTATTTACTTATAAACCTCTTAAAAGGGATGTTTGAGATTCTATAAGAATCTCAAGCCGAGATGTCAGAAATGTGCACTGTGGCGTACTGCATAATTTAAGCAGAGTTCGAGAACATGCCCTTGATGTTCACTAATGATTATATAAGACATAACCATTTTTATTTACTATAAAAGCTATTTTAAATCTAGTTCATTATATTCCTTCTGTCCCTTATAAATGAAACTTTGGTTGCAAAACCTTCACCCAGTATTAGAGGTGAATAAGTTTATTTCCTCTTATGTACTGATTTGCTTCATATTTCTAACTTAGACCATGGGGCAAATTTTTACTTTTCTGTGGGAAATCACTGGGACAAACGAAAAGAATACACAAAACATCAAAACCCTTAGTACTAAATATGGAGATTGTTTGCAAGTAAAGATTATTACATTATATATCAATCACAACAATCCTTAAAATATGATTACTATACATTATAACTTTCCTACTTTTTAAAAAAAAGATTTTTAAAAATATTTATTTATTTATTTGGCTGCGCCGGGTCTTATTTGCGACATGTGGGATCTTCACTGTGGCTTGCAGGATCTTTAGTTGCAGCATATGGACTCTTAGTTGTGGAATGTGAGATCTAGTTCCCTCACCAGGGATCAAACCCCGGCCCCCTGCATTGGGAGAACGGAGTCTTAGCCACTGGACCACGAGGGAAGTCCCTTAACTTTCCTACTTCGTAAAGATGGAATCCACACAAATCTTTACAGTGCAATGTGGCAATTAAGATGATGAGAGATGGAAGAGAGTCTAGAAAGTGTCCTCAGGCAAAATTGAAATAAAATACAGAAGAATTAGACTTGAAACATGAGAACTGTTAGGGTTTACAATTTTCTTGTGATTCTTATCCTGGACATTTTGCACTCTGACCCCTTCCTCACTCTGGCTGCTTTGCTCTGAGCTCGATGGAGGAGAGCTGACCTCTGAAGTTTTCATTTTCCAGTCTCCTGTGTCAGCTGACTTGCAGAGAGAGACTGGAGGAGGCCGAGACGCTGGGGGAAAGGGTGCATCTTTCCTTCGCTCTCTGTATTGGGAGGTGTCTTCAGCAGCAGCTGCTCCTCCTCGGTGGCTCCAGCTCCTCTCTGCCTTTCCTGCAGACTGAGCTCAGGTAGCACAGCCAGCCTCCTAAGTCCTGCCAGCCTAGCAGTGGAGGCTGCTCTCTGCTGTTGTTAATCTTTGGTTTGTCCACCATCCCTTTTGGCTTTTCACCTCTTTTTTATTACCTGGGCAGTAAAGGCTCTACTTTATTTCCATCTAATTTAAATGCATAGCATGGTTTATGGTTGTATTTGAATGGCCACAACTACCTGAAGTATACTCTTGTTCATTATAACAAGAATTCACAAATACAAATGTCCGTAAGAAAAAAAAATTAGTCCTCAAAATAACCTAATGTGATGTTATTACCCACATTTTTACAGAAAAGAAAGGCAGGATCAGCAAGGATAAGTAATCTGCTTATGATCACATATCTAATGCATAGCTAACATGAAGAATGTGGCCTCCAAAGTCAGAAGACCTGGATTTGAATCCTGACTCCACCTCTTCTTAGCCAGGCAAATTACTTAACCAACCTGTGGTCAATTTTCTCATCTATAGGATAGGAATATTTGTCATATCTACCTCAAAAAGTGTTCTGAAGATTAACTAAAGTAAAAAACGTTAAAGTTGCTACAGCAGTTGCTGGCACATAGTACATGCTCAAAAAAACTAGCTATTATTATTAGCCACGTGGTTTCTGTATTGTTTTAATTACTTTGAAAACACAAAACAAGTTACAGTGATTGCTCCTGTGGCTTATTATGGACCAATGTGCAAGTTTTGAAAAGAATTCATTTGAAAAGAAACATTTACAAATGTATAACATGACATCATACTGAACAATAATTTCTAATTTGGTTAAAAATCTAGTCCTCTACTACTGATTATCAGAACAGTTTAGAAAAGCAAGATTGATTTATTTTGTGGCATAAGCAAGAATTTCACAATGGCCTAAGGCACCAAATGATCGCAAACCATCATCCTGCAATTAAAATGGCCAGAGCTGACCCTCTCTTTATTAATCATTGATCTCTGGCTTCTGAATGCACCAGTGAATTCAAGGTCTGGATGTGTATGACTCATGCTAGCTCTGTGCCATTAAACTGTTTTATAGGAAAAAATGATTCTTCAATGCATTGAGCCTGGCACTTGAGATTCTTTTTCTAATTTGAAAATTGGCAGTTCAGAGTATATTTAAATGGAAAATGCTACAATTTGTGACCATCATCCAGCTGATAGAAACAATGTTTTCACCTGTACAAAAAACACTGTGGCCAGAAACTATCATGGACATGGACAAATATTAATATTCTATATATAATATTGTTAGCACATATTTTTTGTAATATTTTTTATACTCAGCATTTACACTTGGTAACATTCTCAACAGTATAAAAATTATATGAATGAGTTAAATTATGCTATTTATTTGCAGTCATGTGAAGAATAAAACAAGCAAATGCATATATTGTAAACAAGGATTTTCTACTAATTACCATCACAACTGTATATTTTATAATATTTTTGAGGCATGACTGTGTCTCTAAACAATACAAAATTCAGTGGGGGTAAAATAATCTGAGTAGCTGGACAGATAATTGTACCAAATATTTTAGTTTTTGTTGTTTACTTTAATACTCATTATATGTTTTTTATCATCTGTAAATCCTTATTGCTTTCTATTAAAATTTCTCCCAATTTTTTTCTATTCTATAACTATACCTTTAATATGACTACAAAAGCTAACCTATGGCAATCTCGGTTATTTTGACAATTGAATAAATATTTAGGAGATTTTGAAATTAATTTCATACTGGGGTACCATATTACCATTAGATATTAATTTTAAACTTGTGGGTATATGTATGGCTTTTTTGCATTATAATACTTTATTTTCTTAGCTGAATCTTGACATATAAATGGATGAATATAGTATTTTTTTTCTGTTACTTTTTCAATTGACTTAAAATTACACTAAAAACACCTAGACCAGAATTATTGTCCTTTATACATGCTTTGTCTTTGAAGTTGTGATAGAGCTGTTTACTGATATCATTTTAATCCATGAAGTTTCTTTATTAGTGATAATCTGTTATAAAAATGTATACTATCTAGTCTTTATTATGCAAATAGCCAACGGGATATCCAAATTCACTGTCAATTTTGAATTAAACTTAAGTTTTTAAGTCAGTGTCTTTGAAAGGAAATATAATGCACATCTTGCCTTCCCATATTCCAGGCTTTTAAACTAAATGTGTAAGCAAACATGATTTATATTGGAGTAGAAAGATGTAGGCTAAGTTTACACTCAGTATTTCTAAGGATGAAATTTATGAGCACTTATGAGCACGGGGAGGGTTGAAGGAAACGTTTTAAAGAATATAATTTTATTCAAAATTTTAAATTTAGAAAGGAAGGAACTACTCTTCAATAATTCAAAATAAAACATAAATCTTTTGTGCAAATATTTTTATTCATCATGTATGTGGGTTAACATAATTAATGGCAGATTAACTGAAATGAGTGTGACATGATGACATACCTAAATACCTTATGTGAGATTAAACAACAGATATTCCCTTACTGCTCTTCTTATGCCAATCCTTCCATTTGAAGACTCGCCCATCAATAAGGACATCAGTTTCAAACAAACAAAAAAAAACCTTAGTTGAGTCTAACCTCTTTTTAAAAAAAAAAATTTTATTGGAATATAGTTGCTGTACAATATTGTATTAGTTTCTACTGTACAGCAAAGTGAAGCAGCTATATGTATACGTATACGTATATCCCCTTTTTTTCGGATTTCCTTCCCATTTGCGTCACCGCTGAGCATTGAGTAGAGTTCCCTGTGCTCTGTAGTAGGTTCTCATTAGTTATCTATTTTATACATAGTATCAATAGTGTATATATGTCAACCCCAGTCTCCCAATTCATCCCACCCCCACTTCCCCCTTGGTATCCATACATTTGTTCTCTATGTCTGTGTCTCTATTTCTGCTTTGTAAATAAGATCGTCTATACCAATTTTTTCAGATTCCACATATATGAGTTAATATACAATATTTGTTTTTCTCTTTCTGACTTACTTCACTCTGTATGACCATCTCTGGGTCCATCCACATCTCTACAAATGACCCAATTTCATTCCTTTTTATGGCTGAGTAATATTCCATTGTATATATATATGCCACATCTTCTTTATCCATTCCTCTGTTGATGGACATTTAGGTTGCTTCCATATCCTGTCTATTGTAAATAGTGCTGCAACGAACATTGTGGTGCGTGTGTCTTTTTGAATTATGGTTTTCTATGGGTGTATGCCCAGGAGTGAGATTGCTGGGTCATATGGTAGTTCTATTTTTAGTTTTTTAAGGAACCTCCATACTTTTCTCCATAGTGGCTGTATCAATTTACATTCCCACCAACAATGTAGTCTAACCTCTTTATTGGACAAGTGGGGAAAATACCTGAAGTCAAGAGGGACCGAATAGCTTTCCCTGAAACATTTGGTATACAGATCAAAAGTCTGCTCTTTGTGAACTGAATATAGGCCAACTCAGCAATGTAAGTCACCTATCATAAGTAAATTAATTCTTACAATTACATGTAAACTATCGAAGCTTCTAACATGGATATTTACATCTAGGTAGAGATGGGTTCACATTCAGGCTCTGCCCATTAAACTATTAGATTTTGATCAAGAGCCTTACATTCCTGAGAATTCATGTACTAAATATATAATTTATCTAAAATGAGGATCACTAGATATTTAAGAATTAGAGAATTAGAGATTCTAATAAAGTGAAGTGCCAGCAGTGCCTGGTTCACAGTTGTGGCTCAGTAATTGGTCATCTGGGAGAATCTACCATTTAAAGTAAATATAGAGAAGATCATAAGATGTAGAAGTTACTTGGTTTATTTTATATTTCCCTACATTTCCTGAATTATTTTCGAATTGTATGATGTATTAACTTCATCTTTTACATGTACCTCAGAGGTCATGTTGATATTTACATTTCTAGTCCTTTACAAATTTGGTGACCCCTCACTGTGTCTTTATTTTGTCATTATTGATAAAATATGCAGAGTGTATGCATGCCATAGAACTATATGTATTCTGGACTAAAAATTATTTATTAATAGCTGTTAAAACCCATATCTAATTTATGATCATTAAAACCATACTCTACAATGAGACTAAAACTTTTGGTTTTAAAAATGATTACTATTATGTGTTATTATTAATAATAGTAAAAACTGTTGATCATGGACATATAAACTTGGGAGCTAACTCATGTCCTGGAGTTCTGCATAAATTTGATTTTATTAGTTCTGAGAATAAGGTATATCCTCAGGTATATCTTAGGATGAAGATGCCATAAGGGAAATATGAGGATAATTACACCCTGACAGCTTCCTTGGTGGGATTGTTTCCAGCTCAAAGAGACCTAATCAGAGATTGTCAAGTAGAATTCACAGCAGTAGCTCAAGAATTCAATAATGTATATCATATATACCATAGACACACATAACATAAGTAACATATAACATTGCCCTTTGAATCATATTTTGGAGAAAAATAGCGCTGGATAATTTGTGATCTACTGCCTCTGTGAAGATATGATAAAGTTAATATCTTTTTTATTCAGTCCTCTTTAACTCATATGTTGGGGTCTAGTGGCTGCCCAGCAGACATTCTTGAGGGCTAGGGCAGCAACTACTGGCTTAACAGTGGTCCTGATGGGAGACAAACAAGGTCACACACAATTTCAGCAAACACCTTCTAATAGTAATAACAATAATATTTAATGTTTGTTAATTATTATGAGTTAAGGACTGTGCTAAACGATACAAATGATCTTATATAACCTCAATGTAAACATACAAAATAGGCCGTATTATTATATTACCATTTTACAGAAGAAAAAAATGATACTATTATTAACCTAACAAAAGGTCTATAGCTAGAAGTGGCAGAAACAGGATCAGGTCTATCTACTACCAAATCCCAAGATCTTGGTCACTACTGTACTGCCTCCTGCCCAACCTGTCTTTACTTTGTTATTTTTTTAATGAGTATTGTCTAAGTCAGGAGATAGATACATGGAACTGTGCATTACCTTGATGTTCAGTCTGAGATATCCCTGGTGAAATTGATTCTTGTCTGTTCTGAAGCGTAGCTTCTGAAATTTCACTTATTTAGGATACAATAACGACATATTTATTAAGTTCTGTGCTGGAGGCTTCTACAGGTATTTTCAGACTTGGAAAAGTGTTTTAAATTTTCTAAGATTTTGGGATATGATGGAATATAATTTTTTGAGCAAAGACTGCACTATAATTTTCTTCACATGCATGAACTAAAGACATAAAAGATGCAGACAGTATAGGAATCAAAGGAGCATCAGAGTAGAAAAGCTAGTGGAAAGTAAAAATTCACCTCCAGTAAATGAATGGCTGATCCATCACTCCTTTTCTTTGAAGTTTTGACCTGAAAGAATAACAACAAAAAGAGCCTGAGGAAGGAAAAAACTTGCTTCCAAAAGAGTAAAACGAAATATGTCAGGTAATTTCCTCCTTTTTTAAAAACCCCAAGGAAGCCAACTTATGGCTGGAGGACTTCTTTTAGGTTCTTCAATGAGACTAGAGGGAAACCATTTTTAAAATAGGTCAGTATCAAAGAAGTGTCCCTAGATTCACTCATGACACAAGTCTGATCATGTACTGTGATTATTAATGCCCTCCAGAGCAAACTCATTTGACAGTTCCTTCAGATATACAGAGAGATGTTTGGAATTATTTAGAAACAGCCTCTTTAAAGATAGTGGGTCTGTCTCGGCTCTGTGAAGAATGTTAATCGCACTCATTTGAGGAAATTTACTGACATGATGCATATAAATGGAATTCAGTTTACTGAATTATATGAACCCTTGAGACAGGCACAAATTTATAAACCAACTGAGGCTTTAACAAAAAAGCAAAGGAAAGTTAGTTGTAGATATTCCATTTATTTATCAAATATTTACTGAGCTCTATGTTTGACAATATGAGGGTGGCTTAAAAGAGGGAGTAACCCCAAAGTTTTGAAGAATCAATAGTTTTCCAGAAATATGAAGGTGAATCAGAATTCTAGGCAGAGGAAAGAACAGGGAAAAAGCGCAGAGAAATAATGAAGCGTCCAATCATTACATGAGGATCTTTAATCAGCTACAGTATAATCACTTGGAGTATTTGCTTAAAATGAGGTTACAGTGTCTTCCTTGCCAAGTGAGTCATACTCAGTGACAGCAGAAGGCAAGAATTTACATTTTACTAGGCACACCTAGGCTGTTTTAAAAGGCATGCCTAGGTTGTTTTTATAAGATTTGAGAATTGTTGGAATAGATGGTAGAAGTATTTGGACTCAAGCAACAGAATTTCACAATCTGTTTTACACTTATAAAGAATATGCTGATGGCCTATGAATAATGAGAGAGGTTTGAAAATGAAGGAAAGTAACCTGTTAAAATTCTGATACAGTGATCCTTACTTCCCTTTCCCTTTACAGTCTGCTTTAATCAGACTGTAGTTCCTAAACACTTGTCAAAGTTACCAAGAAACTTTAGCTTTCCAAATTGCTAATTTTCAACCTACATCTCAGCAGCATTTGAAAAAATGGAATACCCACTCTAAAACATTGAATGTTTTTGGTCCCTAAGAAACTACTTGGTATTCATTTTCATTTGCTTCATAACCCTCTCTCTCTACTTCTACTTTATTGCATCCTCCAGAATCTTTACCTCTTTTTTTTGTCTTTCAATATTTACTCTTTGAAATAGTAGCTTTAAATTATTCATATAATTAGACCTCAGATATCTATCTCCAGACCCTTTCTTTTCCTTTTACTTTATACTTATATGTTCAGCTATCTACTCAAAATCTCTGCTTTGATGTTTAGATGGAGTTTCAAATGTTTATGCTTTAAGGGAGATCACTCTAGATCCAAACTTGCTCCTTCTCTAGTATTACTCATCTTGGGTAATGGCACCCCTACTCCATCGGGCCAAATACCTAGTAATTCCTCCCTTCCTCCCTTCCTCCCTCCCTTCCTCCCTTCCTTCCTCCCTCCCTCCCTTCATCTCTCTCTTTCTCTCTTTTAATTTAATTTAATTTTTTTTTTTTTTGTATTTCTTGGTTGATCCATCAGCAACTCCACTGGAACTTCCCTTAAACTATATCCTGAATCTTACATCTTCTCACCAACTCCATGGCTACCATTCTAGTTCAAGCCGCCAGCATCACCTATTGCCTAGACAATAGCAATAGACTCCTACCTGATCTGCCTGTCTCTATTCTTGCCTCATATAGTAAATTTTTCATAGTGATCCTGAGTGACCTTTAAGAACGTAAAAATGCCACTATCCTCCTCAGAATCCTCCAATGGCTATCTTACTCAAAATACAATTTAAAGACCTTACCAAGGCTCACAGGGTCTTCTGTCTCTTCTGCCAATATATTCTGTAATTATATTGATACTTTATTTCCACTGCTTCAGTTGCGGTGGACTTCTTGCTGTTTAACATCAAGCTTGTTTTTCTTCAGAGATTGGAATTATGGCTTCCTCTAGTTGGTATGCTCTTCTCCCAGATATCAGCATGTTATTCTTCTTTTTATTCGGGTCTCTGTTCATATATAAGTTCCTTTGAATGTCCTTTTTATGAGCACCTTACTTAAACAGTTCTCTCGCCTCTATGTTACCCTATACTCCCCTACCATGCTTTATTTTATTCACAGCGTTATCACATTTAAATTGTATCATATAGGTATTAACTAGCTTATGTATTGTCTCTCTTCCACATGGGAATATAAACTCCTTAGAAATAAGTACTTTATCTTGTTTACTTTTTCTTAAGCACTGGGCTCAAAAAAAGCATAATAGTAGATAGAAGGCAGACAAAGAATATTTGTTAAATGAGTGAATCTTTTATACGTAAAATGTTGAAGGCTTAACAATGGCATTATGCATAAGGGTGGTGAGAAAAGAAAAAAGGATGATTCTGCTTTGTGAAATTGTCATTGTACTGACATTATGTTATATTGTACTATAATATGGTAAGATGAAGAACTAGAAAACATGAAAAATTTCAACATTTCTATTATCAAAAAGATAATAAGAAGGGTAAAATGGTTAATCTATTCAAAAGAATGAGATGTCATCAGCAGATCTGGGTTTGAAGGGTTCTTGAAAGTGGAGTTGCTGTGACAGAACAGGAGGTAAGAGAAGAAAATGGGCAGAGATGAGCTGAACAGACACTTTAGGCATAGAGATTGACATTAAAAATCAAGACTGTTTGGGAAAACTACAAATAATTAATCATACTAAACCACAGGATTGGAGATTAGGGAAGATTGCAAGGTAAGAAATAAAGGTGGAAAATGATCACATCCCAGGTATTTGTAGCTTTGAAGGCCATACTTAAATTATTGGGGATTAATCTAAGTAAGGGATGGGTGATATTAAAAGAGCTTTAAGCAAAGAGAAGACAGTGGATGTTTGTTGTTTTTTGTCACTACAGAACCAAAAAATTTTGGGGAGTCCCAAATAGCATGGCAAGATTTTAATCCTACCACGGTGGCTGAAATGGGACAGACTGTACTTCTCATTGCTCCCTGGCAGCCAAGGCAAGGACATACGGCTTAGCCAATTGGATGCTTTGACTGGGGATTTTGATTCCTGAGGAACAAACAATATTCACAATGGTAGTGGAAGAATCAAGAATTCAGGACTATGGTGGCCCATGAGTGTGAATTGCAGCAACACTATGAAGTACTGAGCACAGCATTATTAGTCGTTGGAGCTTTAAAAGGCCTTTTCAGCTTTCTGTATTTTTTGATAAGAAGGTGAATGTTACAAGTCTCAGAAGCCAGCAAAATCACAGATAGATACACATGGGGGAGAATTAGGGAAGGAAATATATGATGTTTGAAGATCGAAAGATAATTTTTATGGAGTTTTAAAGTTTTGTGAAACTTGCTGATAGGGGAAGACGATATTAAATGGTATCCTAGTGGTTTCAACAACTGAACTTCCTAAATTTGAGCACCAAGTTTTGTTATATTCATGGTGGTCGACTCATATTTGGTAAATGTATGTCAGATTAGATTAGTGTAGGCAGTTCTATATGATGGTTCTAACATAAAATTTTGATTGTCCAAGTTGATCAAAATACTTGGAATATTGTCATATTTACACTTCATGTTATATAGAAGTGAAGCTTAAGCGAAGGGCTCATCTCTTCAGGGTGAATGAACTTTTCCAGTTAACCTGTATTCAAATGGTTCATAAAGAATTCTTAGAAAAATTTAAATGAATTTGACTACAATCCCTTGTAGGACTGGATCCAGTAACAATAATATAAGTATAAAGTAGTCTTTAAGGGATCTCATCATACAATTAACTTCAATTAATACAAAGATAGAATTGAATAATTTAATATTCACCTTTTTGAGTAATAATATGATATTTTTAATGATTACACTGCTAGAACATAGATCTTTTATCAAAGTTTTATCTATTAATTTAATGATTCCTTTTCTGTATTTATGTTAACCCTAAATAACAGCTGATCTAAATAGCCTGAATTTACTTAAAATTTATGCTCAGAATTTTAAATACCATAAATGAGCTCATTTGCTTACAAACATTATGATCTACTGTATATTACCCCACCCATCGAATATTTCGGACATCTTTAATGTCTACTGCATTGAAAGCAATTTAATGAGCATCAGTGGAAAATTACTATCTGGCAAGAATAGAGTTATATAATGCTATTCATATCATACAAACTCTGTAAAAGCATGACATTTTATATTATTTGAACATTTTTTATATATTAATTATAGCTAAACTACTTTGGATAGTTCATCGCAAGCTTTCATCAAAAGAGACTAGCAACATTTAGACGTAATTCTAGAGGTAAAGAAAACTGAAATTTCAATTCAGTTGTTAGAAGCTTTGGCATCTTATTATTTTCATACAAAAAGGTATTGTGCAAGAAGCAGTTGTCTTCTAAATAAACTGACTATATTCATGGTTTAGCAGATCAGTTACTTTGCAACTGATTCTGACTACAGCTAATATTTGAACTTTAAGCACTGTGATCTCAGGATTTTACCTAATGGCACACGTGAATCACTCAGGGCTGAGGCAAAAACATGCAGAATGTACTCATTAATGATTCTGTTTGCATTAAAGAAACATTTTTCAAGGAAAGCTTCATGAAAGGGTCCAACCATGACCTTAAGATATGAGATTTTTCATAGAATACAGGGACTGGGGAAAATTCAACATCCTGTAAGGAAGCTCATTAACCAAATGGGTGATATAGCACATGGCAATAGGACTCGCTAGGCATTGGTGACCCAAGCTGAAAGTTTGATAGTGGAACATGTTACACATAATTAAATATGGATCCTTCCTAATCAATAGTGAGGGTATAATTACTTTTCTCAAGGTTAGTTAGGCAGGGTTATTTAAGG
Organism: Aethalodelphis obliquidens; assembly: GCF_003676395.1. Classification (NCBI taxonomy): domain Eukaryota; kingdom Metazoa; phylum Chordata; class Mammalia; order Artiodactyla; family Delphinidae; genus Aethalodelphis; species Aethalodelphis obliquidens. Next base: position 13,889,239 of record NW_020837961.1, read on the forward strand.
GGACAGAAGCCAGAGTGAAGGAAATCAAGAAGACAAACTAGAGAAACACACATTTTGGAGTTGAGAAGGCTATTAGGAACTTCGGCACACTTGAAAAACCAGACTACAGTTTTATCAGTAGTCTCATTAGGGAACTATTAGACAAGGTCAAGAAGGCCTGTGAGAACTGCTGGATACATTTAAGCAATGCCTCCCTGCTTCACCAAGTTGCTCAGTAATAGCTGCAACATTTTCATGTCTTGAGAGGTATATACAGAGAGACAGAGAGAGAAGCAGAGAGAGAGAGAGGGAGAGAGGTTTCAGGGAATTGTCTCACATAATTGCAGGATGGCAAATTTGAAATTTGTGGGGCAGGTTAGCAGGCTGGATCCTCAGGCAGGAGATGATGCTGCTGTCTTGAGGCAGGTTTTCTTCTCAGGAAAACCTGTTTTTGCTCTTAAGGACCTTAGCTAATCGGGTGAGGCACACTCACATTATCAAAGGTAATCTTCGCTTAAAGGATTGTAAATCATTCGCTACATTGCATATCTACAAAGTAACCTTCACAGCAACACCTAAATTAATATTTGATTAAAAAACTGAGTATTATAGCCTAGACAGGTTAACTCATAAAACTGACCATCACAGTATTGCTTGATATTTCAAGAAGGGGAAAAATAATCTAGGTCTGGGATCTGGTGGATAGCGTCCTGATGAGAGTCACTAGTGTGGAAATTCAAGGTAGTTCCTCCTGTTTCCAGAACTAAGGTTATTTATACACTCAGAGGCCCTCAGTTGAGGAGGGTTGAATCCCTTTGCAGAAGGATCTTGCAACTTGGCCAAGTGTGTATACTCTTCCTCCAGTACTTCACCAGAAAGGTCATTTATTAAGATGACAGCTTATTTGAGAAAATACCCAGATCTTCCAGGAATTGGTAGAAACATGGTTCTGAGGAGATGCTCATGCAAAACTCTACCATAGTCCATGGTAGTATGGAGATAAATGGAGTCTTGACTCAGGGTTATTGTAAAATAGGTCTAGCAGACCCACAGATATCCTGTCATTGTTTTTCTAGTTCCTTATGCATATTTAGCAACAGGATCTCCACACTGGTTCCCTGACTTATGAAATAATGATTGTAAAGGAAGGAAGAGTCAAGTATAAGTACCTGGAGTTGCCTCCTCTCACAGACTTATTAATGTAATGAACCAATACTAATCCTCTTTCCAGGGAGGGATTTTAGAGATTAGTTTCAGTGTAAAAACTTAGAAGACACACAGGTGGCGATTCCTATTATATCACCTCCTAATGTATACGATTAATCTATGAAGAAGCTAAATGAGATTTTGAGAAAGACTGTGGATAATCACAGACTTAATCAGATGGTGATAACAATCTCAACTATAAGGTATTATTTTTTGGAGAAAATCAACTCAGTTCCTTACACCTGGTATGTAACATTGACTTAGCAGATACTCAATTCTATTTTAAAAAGACAATAGACAGTCATTTGCCCTTACCCAGCAGTGGCAGCAATATCCTGAAATCTGTCATAATAGAGTCTGCAGGAATCTTGATGATCTTGATAATCCAAAGAACATCATACTAGTCCCTATGTTAATGGAATTATGCTAATGAGACCTGGGCATCAGAAACTAGTACATACCCTAGATGCCTTAGAAAGACACATGCTTGCCAGGGGTTAAAAAATAAACTCCAGGAAAATTCAGGTGCTATTAGGAGTCTCCAAAGCAACAGAGCCAATACGATACATATCCAGAAGAGAGAGAGATTTATTTTAAAGAATTGGCTCACCTGGATGCCTGCTCACTTTTTATTGATTCCGTTAAATCTATCCCTTTAAATATTGTTTCAATGGAGGCTTTACGGTTAAATCATCTGAGTAGAAATTTGTTTCCTGCAGGACTCAGATCCAGAGAATATGTCTTTCTGTCTATCTGTCTTTGTCTCATCCAGGCCTAATATTGAGATGAGTATTTGTAAGGCAGTCAGTGAATATTTGTTGACTGATAATTATCATAACAACCACCATTTATTGAGCTTGAACTATCCAGCAGAAACTATGCTAGGTATTTCACATTTATTTCACTTTAGTCCTCATATTAACCCTAAAAGGGTTTTACAGGCAAGAAAAGAAAAACTCAAAAAGGTTAAGGTGAAACAACTAGTAAGTAGTGGCGTAGGAATTTTACCTAGATCTGTTTGTAATAATATTCCATCATGCATAATAAAAATCCATTTTTTTTTTGCTATTAATTTTTAGGTAGGTATTGTAAATAAACAAAAAAATTCCATTCTTTTCCACATGATACATTCAACAAGTATGCAAGAAAGTCTAATTCCGTTATTTGTATTTTTTCCAGTTGCAGGGTTTTTTTGTTAATTTTTATTGGAGTATAGTTGCTTTACAGTGTAGTTCCATTATTTCTTGAACACTCAGTCCTTTTGCCCTCAACTTGCCACAAAATGTAGGTGATGTACTTGTCCCCAAATTATCACCACTAATTCACTGAGATTGAACAGGTAGCATTTAGAGCCACTTCATTAGTATATTTGCTTCACAAATGGAATTTGTGCTATACTGGAAGAAATGTACTGTACCTACTTCTCGAGAGCTCTCTTAGAATTTTTTAATACCATCACTAAAAATAGAGAGAGAGCCAATACGATTTTTAAGACATGGGGATATTATAGGAATTCCACCATCTGGCTCTACAAATTCTGAGGAAGAGTAAGACCTATTTTTCTGGTTTAATGTGGGAAATCTAGTGTTATGATTCCAAAATATTTCCAGGCCCTTCCTATAGACTATTATGTTTATTTGTAATACAGTAATAATTGTTTGTATACAGAGTCTTAAAAGCTATCCCATAGCTGCTGTCTCGTCACATGATACAATAGATAGTCATGAGTAGAAATGGAATAAAATCACCAAACCGCTGTCTCCTTTCCTGAGAAGTAACATAACTGTGGAGAGATCAGGACCATGTCTTTAGCTTCTCAGACCTGAGCAGAGGATCAAATTGGGAACTGACAATAAAACGTTCATTTTTTCCAGAAGACCTGGATCCATGTTTCCACCAGGGTGGTAGATTAAATTATGTCCTGAAGGATATGAATGACATCTACATAAGAAGGCACAGAAAAGTCCATTTTGAGTTGAGTACCCCACAATCAGCAAGCCTGTTTGAACAGAGGACCCATACAATAAGTGATTAACTATGCTTTACCTCATTTAAATTTAATCTTAGTTCTACCCTTCTCTTCTTCCATTTTATATAATCTTGGCACTTTATTTTTAAGAAAGAAGTTGCATTTCCAGGTGCATTTTCTTCTTTGAGCAAAAGTTTGGAATGAATTCAGCTTTTTTTTCCTCAAGATTTACTACATTGCGATTTCCATTAATATAACAAACAAGAATTTACAGATTTATGACAAAGCATGAAGGGGTAAAGTGACTTGTTCCAGGTTAGGGAGCAACTCAGAAACAAAATCAAGGAATTGCAGAAAGTAAGGAAATACTCAAAACAAAAGGCTGGTAGCATGTTAAAAGGATGTGGGAGATAATGTAAAAGTACTCCGAATGGCCGAGGCAGGAATAATTCAAGCAACAAAATAAAAAACATATGCTCCACAATAGAAAATGAATATCCATAAAACAAATCTCTATACTAATATAACAAATGATTAAACAAATAACTAAATGAGGAAGAAGATACAAATTTCCTATACAGAAGAATTCCAAATAATTTATGTACATTTATTACCCACAGTCTCCAGGAGATGGAAATTGACACCCCCAACCTCCCCTTCCTGATGTAGTGTGGACTGTGCTTAGTGACTTGCTACCAAAAAGGACAGTATGAAAATAGCTGAGAAACAAAGAATGACTTTACAGTGGAATAAGCTGGCAAATACTACCTTGACCAGGTGATCCGGATAAAGGTCATGAGTGATAAGTAATGTATCCTTGATACGATGTGCTAAGAATGGCACTTCACTTCTGTCATCTTCCTCTAAAAAATCTATAACCCTAGTCTAAAAAATGAGAAAACCGTCAGACAGACCCAGTTTGAGGAACATTCTTCAAAATATCTGACCGGTACGACTCAAAACTGTCAAGGTCATCAAAATCAAGGAAAATATGACAAACAGTCATACACCAGAAGACACGTGATGACCAAATGCCATGTGCTATCCCGAATGGGGTTCTGGAATAGAAAAGGACATGAGGAAAAAACTGGTGAATTCCAAATAAAGTGTGGAGTTTAGGTGATAATTATATACCAGTATTGGCTCCTTAGTTAAGACAAACATTTTGTAGTAGTATAAGATATTAAAATAGGGATATCTGAACAAGGGGCATATAGGATCTCTCTGTACTATCTTTGAAACTTTTCTGTAAAGATGAAACAAATCTAAAACTAAAAGTTTATCTTAAAAAATCAGAAAAAAAAAAACCAGAGAGATTACTAGAGGTCTTTACTGTCCTAACCAAATTTTTATAAGATAGGTTTTTTAAAAAAATGTATTACTGAGTAAACTCTTTACAAACTCCCAGTTTCCATTGTTCAGCACATTCTAGTATTAGAAAAGAATGTTTATAGAATGAAGTAAGTGAAACAGCACTCAGCACATTGCCTTGTATAAAGTAAACCCTCAATAAATGTTTATCAATTGATTGAATAAGATTGCAAATTATTTTTCACCTTGGCTTAAGGTACTTATTACTTTGTTCTGGTTTCTTATGTAATAAGTAGATGGGTATAAGTGAGAGGCTTTTAAAAATATGAAAGTATTAATCCCTAAAAACCATGCTAATAAGAATCAATAAATAATATAGTAGGTTAGTCATCCGGTGAAGTAATTCATCTGGTGAAATGGTCTCAGTTTATCCTGGAGGAGATTTGAGAAAGGTCTACGTAATCAAGTTGATTGGGAAGTAGGCTCAGGAGTGCATAACGGGAATAGAATTGTTATGAAAGAAAAATAGGTGGATCAATGACATTAACATTCCTGAAGACAGTATAGTTAGCCAAAGTGTGAAGAAGACAGACCCTGAGAAGGATAATTTGTCAGCATTTCCCCAGCACTCTCCACAGATGCCTCAGGCTATCATAGCTTGATGTCATTAACTATCAGATTCATTCAGCTAACTCTCCTTGCTCTGATTAATTTTATTTCCCTTGTAGATTTTTCAGTAGAAAGAGAATACTCTAGGGTCACTTTGCTAGTTATAGCTCTCATGGTAAATTCATAGATTTGCATTCTGGTTTACTCACTAGTTTCTTAGGCATTTGGTTAACCTAGTTTTCTTTTTTCGCCAAATACGTGTAATGTTATTACCCACCTTATATACTAGTCTCGAAATTAAAATAAGTGACAAAATGCATATCTTGTGCTTAGTGAAATGCCTTCTATAAGCAACCATTAATTTTTGAGTCATATTGTTGATATTATCATTGTTTTGTTGTTATTGAATCCTTTTCCATCTCCATTCTGAATTGGAGCCATTCTGACAAAATTGAATTCTTTAACCTGAAAATCTGAGAATTAGATAATGGAACACTTACTCTCTTGCTGGCCTGCCTAAGCAGTGGATTGGTTTCCCCTCTTACTCCTGTTTCTACTCTCACTTTCAACACCAGCACCTGAGAATTATATACATATCTCACAACAGCTAGTAATGGTAGGTAGGCTACTTTATAGGGATCTCTTAATTTATCACTGAAATGAGGCACCTCTGGAGTGGAACATAAAAACTATTTAGCCAGCAGATTGGGCAGCTGTGATAACTGGCGTATGTGATTTAAATTTGAGTAAAATTGTGTTTAATTGAAAATTTGGTCACTACATGAAACTTTCACTGCAAAGGTTAGTACGACATTGAAGGACTGCCAAGGGTGCCAAGAATGTAGAAGAAAGAGCCACTTAAGTTAATATTTCATGAAGCAGTCAGTGTTTTATATGGCAGAGTTCTAGAAGATATGTTCCAGAACCGCTTTCATCAGAATCACCTGGGGCATTTGTTAAATTGCAGATCCCTTGGCCTCAAAGACATTCTATTGGACCAGAATCTCCCTAAGGGGAATCCAGGAATTTGCAGCTTTTGCAAGATTCACAGGTAATTCTTATACACCCTACAATCTGAGGACCTGATTTTGCTTTATAAATTAAGAGAGCATTTCCTAATCAGTGTGCTCACAGATTTTATTCTCGGTGTTCATGCCTTTCCAGAGTCTTAAGTTAAATCTTAGTAGGCAAAAAGAGGGACAATATCAAGTATTGTGCCTTGCTAATCAACATTTACAGTAACATATTTTTAGAATATGTTTTGTAAACTAAAAATTGTACTCTGCATTTTTAAATAACAGGTATTTTAATTACAAAAGACTTTAGTTGAGAAAGTTTAGTCTATTTGCATATAAAGGGGTTTCTAGATGCACAGCAATTCTACTAAGCCTAATTTTTTTGTTTTGTATTTTCATTTGTCAGAATCCTTCTATATATGAGGTGGGTTTTCTTTCAATAAACAGTTTATGGGACACATATCAGAATCAAGCTCTATCAGCTTAACCTCACTGATAGCTCTTTGGATTGGATTAATTTTCCCAGATTTGCTTTGTTCAGTGTCCAATATTTGTGATCCTGGTGATACTTCTATGATGCCTGATACATGTTTGTGTTTCCAAAATTTACAAACATATCCCAGGGAAAATACACCAGACTGGTTTATTTGCAGTTAAATGTTCATCCTAACACCAGTCCAGTGGAACCCATTGCAACAATAAGCCAGTGGAAACAATCGTCCAAATGATTTCTCTCTGGTCACACTGAAGGAATAGAACTTTGAGTCACAGAAACCTATGTATCACCTGTATGACTTTGAATACATTCTATGGGCTTTCTGAGCCTCTGATTACATACCTATAAAATGGATTGAACAATAAGATAATATTTGTAAGTGCCCATCATATACCAGTTAAACAGAGAATAGTAGCTAAAAGAAAGCAGCCCTGAAAATAGTAGAACACAGATGGGAGGAGGCTGCCTCTCCTGGGGCTTTGCTTTATAGACATGATGCAGAACTCTTCATTTTGAGAACTGGACATCCAGACTCTTTGTGAGTACCAGAACTATTATAAAAGAGAAGAAGAAAAGAATAAAAGTCTCATTTTGTGGCGCAGCTAGAACTCATAGTCATTTTGTGATTTTTGAATTGTAAAGTGAGTAAGAATGTTATCTACTTCAAGAAACATTTCCATTGTACCATGGTTGCATGAATCTAGAATTCTTAATAAAGGCAGTGTGCTGTGAGAAATACCTCTTGATGCAGCTGACCTTACATTTCCTGTGCTACTTTTTATTCTTTGACTTCACATTTCCTGTCTCCCCCTTTATACATAATGAATAAAAATTGTCTCTACCTTTTATATTATTGTGCACATTATCATTTATTAACATTTTTATCTTCACAAAAAGAGAACAAATGCCATTTTCCATGAAGAAGAGGAAGAACTAAGGGTTTTTAAGCCTTAAAAATATTTATAGCTATTAAAATCATTACTCTGCCTTCTCAAAAAGTAACCATTTTAAAGGAAAGGGTCTTTTAACTGTCTCCTGATTACACAGTGATAACAGGTTACCTAATGAAATATGTTAATATAATTGGTTTGGTGACTTTAGTTTTTACAAAATAAGGTGAGTTAAAGGTAATATTTTCATGATATTGAACTGGTGAAGTTTTTACAGTATTTTTTGAAAAATCTGTATGCCCCCCACCCCTTAACTCAGGTTCAAGAGGCTGCAGGAGACTAGAAAACCCACTCAGAAAAAGTGTGCAGTGTTTGAAAAAAGGCTTAATGTATCAAAATAGAAAGAAGGCCTTCAATTTGATAATTAGTAAAAATATAAATTAGAATGTAAGTTATTTTCAATAAAAGAAATCTTGTTAACCCACATTGAAATATGGGCCCATAATGTTAGATAAAGTTAGAACAGAAGAAGGAACTGAACCTATGGGACTCTGAGAAGAAAAAAAAATATTCTGGAAAAACTCCATGGAAAGGTACTAGCTTGAAGATTTGGATTAGAAGATTTTCCAGTTTTTTCATTTTGTTTTTATTACATGTTTGTACATGAACTTTTTTCCAATTATTATTATTTCCTTAGATTTTCAGAACTAGATTGATTGCATTAGAGAAAAATATAAAGCTGTTGCTGGATGTCACTATGAAAACATATAAACATGTTGCATAGAAAAATGTTTAAGCATAATGTCTGAGAATGCCTATCTGACTATATAATCATTAGTATTTAGCATTACCATTTAAAAGTTATTGCAAACAATTAGATGGATAAAAATTGCCTCTTCTTTTTTTCCTATTTTTGTTTGATTGCTAATAAAATCTCATATATTTATTTGTGATGTCAGTTTGTTTATTTATGAGCAACACCCATTTGAGAATTAGCATTTGTTTTCATGAATCTCTGAGTTCTCTTCATATATTAAAGGTGTTCATTTTTATCACTCAAAATTGTTGCAGATGTTTTCTCAAGTTTGTCATTTACCATTTAAAGTAGTTTTGATAATTTTAAATACAAAAGTGTAATTTTTTATAAATTTAAATGTTCTCTTCCTGAAAACACAGAAAGAAAGAAAAAAAAACACCCTGTATTTCTGTTTCCCAGTTCCTGTGTGACCAGTTCTGGCCAATGGAATGTAGATAGATGTTATATATACCATTTCCTGGCTTGGCAATGAACTTTTCTACACTATCTTCTTTCAACTTCATCATTGTGACTGAAAGCAAATGACTTCGAGGTAGTAGAGACACGTAATGGTGAAGTCACAAATCTGAGAGTGCTCAACCTGTATCAAGGTGTACACATTAATAAATTAATTTTTGTAATGTTAGGTCCTTGATATTCAGAGATCATAGTTACCATAGGTTAGTCTAGCTTGCCCTAATATGTTACATTTGCTATTCTACAGGATATCTGTTATCCAAATCTTTACTATGAAAATTATTCATTTATCCTTCCTTCCCAAGATAATTTCCCAGAATCCACTTTTATTTGCGATTTGTTTCTTCAAAGTACATGAATGTCGAGAGTATCCTTGTGATCATCTCAACATTCTAGCATTGACTCAATTGTATATCACCATATGCCAGGTTAGAGGTTGATGAGATATCATTCTCCATATTCCAGTCTGTGACCATGTTTAAGGAAATGATTTCTATCAATTCTTTTTCCTTCTCAACAAATATGGACTGTGATGATACCTACATGTGATTTGAAAATAAAGGGAAATTACTTTTACAAATTGTAAACAATATGGTAAAGATCAAAGAAAGCCCAAAGCAGAAGATTATAGGTAGGAAGACAAGTTAATATGTATTTGTGTGGAAGTCACCTAGAAGAAGCCAGTCAGCCTGAGAAAATAGATAGTAAGCTTCAGAGGATAACAGGAGTGATTCCAAGAATATTGAGATCACATAACTTAATGAGGGCTTGGGAGAGGTGATTGGAAGAAATAGAAAAGAAAATACAAAGGACTATTCACAAGTCAGCGAATCTGGCTTAAAGGACTATAGAGCACCTCAACAGAGAGACATCTGGAGCAGAGCCATATCCTGTCTGCATTCTGGGTATATGGAAATTGGATGAATTTGGACAGTGAAGTTTATGCATCAATTGTATGTTCCAAGTAATTTACTCTTCTTTGTACCATATTAATCTTCATGATTAATGTGTTGTCATATTTTGAAATTCTTTCACCTTTGAAATTTTAAAAATGCCAAGATTTTACTATATAGCAAACTTTTCTCTTCTACTGCTTTTATTTTGATGTTCCCAGTGTTCCCATGAGTACACGCTCTATAGCAGACTTCCTGAGCCCAAATTGGCTTACTTCTACATTTACTATTGTTGTTGTTGTTGTTGTTATGTGACCTAGATTCTGTGATTCATTTCTTATCCTTTAATCTCTTGTAACTTGTTCTCCAGCCATGCCTATCCTAAATCAGGGTAGAAATACTATTTTATTTGACTCTGCATTTCTGGTACCTAGCATCCTAGATAGAATCACAGGAAAGATTAATTCTCAGAAGTTATTGAAACAATTTTTGTCAAAATTTAGAGGGAAAGATTCCAGGTTAAGATACTATAGCTCTTCTGTATGTCTAGAATCTTAGGAAGTAGGGGGAGGAACAGAAATGTAAATTATGCAGTATTTCACAAATCAGGAGGAGTAATTTTCATTACTATTAAAGGACAACACTGCTGTATTTGAGCAACATCAAAAAAATAATGAAGGTTTAGAAATCAGGAACACACAGTTCTACACTTAAAGGCCTAGGGAATGAGAACCGTCATATTTATAATGTAATGTATGTGATATATTTTGCAATTTGGTGAAACAAAAGAGTATTCTCTGACTGATGCATTACGGGAAGTGCAGCTTGGATGTCCTAAGCCAGGCTAGATAATGGCAACATAAAACTTGAGCTTGCTTCAATTTATCTCTTTTTGGACAGGTCAGTCCCTGGCTTTCTGTAAACTGATCAGCTTAGAAAAAAAGTAAAGACTCAACTAACTAACGTCCCTGAGATATTGTAAATTTCTAGCAGACAAAATACTGTTTTATTCTATTCCTCATATAACCTAACAAAAGCAATAATAGGTGCTTAACAAATATCTGTTTGTTTCATTTCTTTGGTTTAGCACAGTGCAAGGCAATGTGGGAGCTTAGAATTAGCACAGGACTCGATCTCTCATACCAAAGGCATTTAATCTTGCTAGGAAGACAAGAATTTAGAAGCATTTGCTGAGAACCAGAGGAGTCTTAGTTCTATTTAGAACTTTCTAAATGACCCTGAACTGCGAGCATAATGATCTTACATATGCGTTTTACTGTAGCATGTTGTTTGTTTCTCCTTAAAAGCCATGATAAAATACTTATGACTTTTAATGTTTATGTATTAGTCTACAGGTTGAAAAATGAGACTAGAGGCCACCTGCAAAGACTGATAATTTTCCATTATTAGAATTCTTAGTTCTAATCAATATTATGCCTGTATGTTATCTCACTATCGATTTGTCTGTTTGTTTTATGTTATCAATATTCTTAAAAGAACTCTTCAGGATAGTTGTCTTAATTTAGCATCTAAAACAAGAAGAAAAATCACGATATATTTTTTCTCTTTTAAAAAATATGTGATTACAAACTAGTGGTTACCAACGCAGAGAGGAGGGGGGGGAGGGGCAATATTAAGAGTAGGGGAGTGAGAGGTACAAACTATTAGTTATAAAACAAGCTATAAGGATATAATGTACAACACGGAGAATATAGCCATTTATAGTTTGTAATAACTATAAATGGAGTATAACCTTTAAAAATAAAAATATGAAATAATTTTTGTCACAAGTTTAAGTATATGATTAATCATAAGGTTTATGGTGAGAGCTTATTTTATTAATGAAGTGAAATCAACACTTAAACTTAATATTTTTTTCTTTTTTTGTGGTACGCGGGCCTCTCACTGTTGTGGCCTCCCGCGTTGCGGAGCACAGGCTCCGGACGCACAGGCTCAGCAGCCATGGCTCACGGGCCCAGCCGCTCCGCGGCATGTGGGATCTTCCCGGACCAGGGCACGACCCCGTGTCCCCTGCATCGGCAGGCGGACTCTCAACCACTGCGCCACCAGGGAAGCCCCAACTTAATTTTTGACATAAGATTTCATATATTTGTGTGTGTTCTCCATGTAAGCTTACTAATATTAAGGAAAACAGAATTTACATGCTACTTTTATAGTTTTGTGACTATAACATGTATGTTTCGTGTTCTGTGAAGACTTGAAGGCCATATCTAGCTGTTAAATGGATAAATAGATATTAAACATCTGAAGAGAACTTTGGTTTAGGCAAAATAGCAGCCACCAAGCCCAGAAAGGATTTCACACATTTCTATCTTTCCTCTCACTCCTCTGTGCCAAGACTCCAGGATCTCCAGTGATCTCAAGAAAAACAGGACATTTCCAGTGACTTGCAAACAGGATTTCTGTTATTGAATTTCTAACACAGTTGGCCCAGTTGTTAGTCTGGGCAGTAACCTAGACTAGTAAAAGCCACTCTAGAGAAGGAGGTGGAAGAGGAAGATCAGGAGAATCAGGTTAAATAGGCCTATTGCTTTGTGATCACAGAGGAAGGAGGAAAGTAAAGTTCGTTGGTTTTACTCTTCTCACTGAGTGTGGCTGTGTGCAATTTGGCTTTAGATATCTACTCAGCTAACAAAAATATAGTGTCTGTTGTGTTTCAAGACCACAAAGCACTCTTTGTGGAAAACATAGTAATAAGCTGTTCCATTGTGCTGGTAACAAAGTTCAGAACAATCTACAAACATTTCTTTCTCTGTACTCAAAACCACCCAGTAGAGAGGAGAGATGGGTGGATTGCCTAATTCCTCAAGAACCATATTTTAAATCAAAAGGACTTATTTAGACAATGTTAATTTGTTTTTGTTGCTGTTATTGTTGTTAATGTAGTTATTATATAAAAAAAAAGCTTTGGTAATGTTTCTTTGAGAACTGATCAGTCATAAAATTGATAAAAATAAAAGAGTTAGCCGTTTGCAACTGATCTTAATGGTTATATGGCTGTTCTGTTCTTATGGCTGAAACATCAGTGAACACATGGTAGTTAACGACAGCTATCAGTGACTTAGCTGAGTGAAGACAACTTCAGCAGTTTTCCACATGTTCCATGGTCCATTCTTGCTTGAAAATCTCTGCTTTCCTACTCCTGCAAGTGATCTGTCAACTAATGTGTTTTATGAAGACCTGATATTTGTTTGGCATACATTCAAGAAGTAAATTTAACATGGCATAAACAAAAAGAGGTTTTAATAGTCATTGTAGGCAAAGAGAATTCCTCCACCAACAAACTAAATTTCATACTCTTTAATAAATAAAATAGTCAAACGCTATAATTTGTTTCCCAGTGTAGAGATTGTCACTTAGTTTTGCCTGTAAAAGCAGGATATCTTCTGCTTATACTGTCTTTGAAAAGTGATTTAATATTAAATATTTGAGGATTTGCTACCAAATTTGCTGATGATAGTAAATTCTTCAAAGGGAGTCTGTTTTCCTCTTGGTCGGAAAAGAAATCTTATTTTATGCATTTAATGCCTCCATTTTATTTCGCCCCACTCACTCCACAATAGAGGGAACATGATACCGAGAAAAACCATTTGGTGTGTATATTTATTGGAAATATGTGGAGCTTCATTTTGTATTTTACATACAAAGTTATTGATTCGTCCATCCAAATTCACTCATATGTTTGGAATAGGGCATGCATTGTGTATGTCAGCTAAGTTCTGAGATTGGGGCCGACACTGCTATTTTCTAAAACACATAGAGAAATGTGTGTAGTTCAAACTTGAGATTAATAATCAGGAGTAAAATCCTCATCAGCACAGAATATCCTGACTTCAAAGGTAACATATATAATTTCCACGCTATAAAGGAATTTTGTCCTATGCTGGTATAAAAGGGTGAAGTTTGTTGTTAAAAAGTTGTTCTGAATCTTGGGAGAAGAAAAATAGTGCTGTTTTGAGGTACAATTACATGCAAAACCAAAATGACTTCTTCCAGCATTTTGGACATGACATTCTTAGAAGTGATCGTGTGATTTTAAAAATAACTTTAATCTTAATTAATAATAAACAAACCAAGAGGTAGAAATTAAAGTAACAGCAATAAATTACTCAAGTTTGAGAAATGTTAGGAATCATTATAGGGTCTAATAAATAATAGCCTATAACAAATATCAAGTTATCTGTTGATAGAGAACATGAGATGTATGAGGGCTGTGCAGTTCTTCTGAGTTTACAGAAGTGAAAGCTAATCTAAGACAATTTAGTTATATTTATCCCTTTGTATTTGTGCTTTAAAATATTTACAATTATTTATGGTTCATGATTTTCAAGAGTCATAAAATGATTTATGAATAGGTAAATATTATCTCTGGATTAAAGAAGAGAAATTTAATGAGGGATTCAATATAAGGGTTCTGCCCAAATTAAACTAGACTAAGGCATGAATAAATGGAATAATGATATATGATACCCATTGTGTGAAGGTTTCTCTGTGTATAAAGTAATGCTATATTTTGAACAATAGCATTTATATTAGAACCACAAATATCCAATCTGATTGCCTTCTGGGCTGGGAATTCTTAACCAGTGGTATTATCATCCTGATAAAGTTGTTCAAATTAAACCATGTTTGGGGGACTTACTGATTTTTACCATAATGCCACAGTTTTGTTGCCATGTAACCTTTACTTTGGCTCTTGTTCCAGCTATTACAGAGCATAATTCTAATTGTTACTTCATATTGATTAGTTTTGTATGTGCTATAAGTTTTGTTTAATCTTGGGGCTAAGATATCAGGGCATAGGGTAATTACCATCATTTTACAAATGAGAAGACTTAAGTTCTGAAATTTAGCCAACATACTCAAGATCACAAAAGTAGTATATGATAGAGTCAAGATGTCTGTTTGACCCCAAAGCCACAGGGATTCGCATTACATGTATGAAGAGAAACAGGCTACAGCGAGAATGTGTTGGGAAAGAAAGTGTTTCTCTACATTCCATAAACAAAACATAATTGAGATCTTAACAGTGGAGTTTTTTTCTTTTTTATGTCCCTATTTATTTTATTGTTTTTGCTTAGAACTGAATTGGATAAATAAAAATTTACTATAAAAGAAAGACCAACTTTTACCCCCAAAGCATTTTATATATTCCATGCTGATATCAAAAGGATTGCCTTATGGGAAAGAATAATGGGAAGGCAGAGAGGAACAAACATTTCATGTTTAGAACCCACTGGGAGCTTCAGAAATGTGAAACAATGACTTCAAGTGTAAGATAATTCCTCCCATTCTTCAGTTGGTTTTATTGGCTCAATACTCATGTGTCTAGTTATATGAGCACCAGTTTCTCACAAATAAGAATCTGTGTGGACCTTAAAAAAATTGTGTCTAGAGTGAAAAGATTATCACATGCTTCTCCTAGCACCAAACATACACATGGGCTTTTTATAATGGAAAACTTACTTGACTGCATTCCATCAGCATAAGATCTGCGCAGCCACAGGAAAAATTGATTCCAGTTTGGATGCAATAAACAATGTCTTAATTTTGGTTTGTGATTTACAACTTACAAAGTGTTCTTTTATACATTGTCTTAGTTGAATTTCCATTTTACGGAAAAAGACAGTGAAGCTTAGTGTTACTTATAAGTTTTGACAGGGTTTCGTCTGTAATGGCAGAACTCATATGAGTTTTAGAAGTAAGAAACTTAACGAAGATTATTTTTTTAACCTCAAGCCCAGAGTTCTTCCTACTCTATAATGCTAAATCATTTTAGTTAGGCCATGATCTTTAATGAGATTCCTTTCATAGTGTTTTGTTCAGTAGGTGAAAGTTAATATTAATTCGTTTTTGGATTTAATTGTTCAGCAAAATGTAGTGAGATTTTCATATACCAGGTATTGTGTTGAGAAGAGTAGGTGTAACAAAGGAGGAGGTGCACAATTTAGGGAGAAATGAGTGAATTAGTGGGAGATGAAAAAGTTTCTGTAGAGGAAACTGCCCTTTGTAGTTAATGCATGAATAGTTTACAATTGAAGACCTAAGAAATTATTCATAGAATCCGTGTAACACTTAGAACCCGAATTTTGTGACAGAAGATGTTTCATATTATTTTCTAAAAGGAGAATAAAGGCTTTAACTGAAAAAAAAAAAAATAAAGGAGGACTCCAATATGTTAAAGCAGATTTGCTCTGCTTGAAAGGATTGACTTGATTACTTGGTCTTCCCCTTTTACCTATAATTTTCCCTGGGGCCAATCGCTAAGAACTCTCTGGAAAACATCTAATTGCCACCAACTCTGGATGTATGATGTGTTTCTATACCATGCTTTGAGAGCTCAGATCAGTCAGTTTTCAACAGAAGTTAGTAGCTATGGGAGTTTTGACTCTCCTCTGAACTTGCTGAATGTGGCTGGCAATTGCCATATTCAATCAGTATAAGAAAATCATGATTAATGCAGAGTGTTGTATTCAATATGTATAAGAGGAAAAAAAATGTTGACCTCTGGCGACTGGTTACAAATAACTAGAAGAAAATAAAAATCAATGAAAAAATTAAGGATATATTTCAATCCTGAATTAGGTCCCAATATTTCACTCATCTGATTTACTTTCAGTCTTGATGTTCTTGGCATATTTGCCTATACCTTAAATAAAGATCCTTCTTTCCTGCCTTTATCTCTCCAACCTAGACTCTTAAACATAGTTCCTGTCTGCAGAGTCTTCAACCTTATATCTCTTTGTTAGTATGCTTTTTCTGTGTATACTAGCTCTCATTTATTGAGCACATACTGTATTCTAAACACAGGGCTAAATGCTTTGTATTCATTTTGGATGCAATCTGCTTAATACCTCTGAAATAAATCAGATAAAGATACTGAAGCTTTTAGACTTTCATGAGCCCTAATAGCTAATAAATTACAGAGCTGGGATTAAAGTGCAAATCCATCTGGTTCTAAAGTTTTGGCAGAGACTGCTGATTGCTCCCCATTATCAGACCTCCCCTTCTCTATGTTAATGGAAGTTTCATATGAGTAACTATGTAACAGCTTTCTTTGCTGCAAGGAGAGGTCATGTGACTGGGTTCCACTACGGGCCATGGTAGCACAACTTCTGAGTTATGGTCATAAAGAGAATGTGCTCTCCTCTATTTTTTCTCTTTTGCCACTGGCCAGAATACCTTTATGAAGGAGGGAGCCAAAGCTATCACAGCTTGCTTGAACCTCAGGATCAAAGCTGCATCTTTGGGATGCAGAGCCATAAGTCAGAAGATAAGTAGGCCTTCATCATCATCAAGTTGCCAGGTAAGCCACCCAGACTTATGAACACCATATTTTTTTGCCTCATATCAGTCTAACATCCATCAAGACTAACACAAAGGCCCATGCCTTAAGACTCATTCTGAAAGTAAGAAAAATCAGTATTAAACAAAAAGCATTTAATAATCTCCTTTAGGGGGATCACAGAAATGGTTTGAGCAGGTTTTGATAATTTTATGCAAGGAGAAAAGGAATCCAGGTTTTGGAACATTCATGGTTAACAAGAATAATTGGGGCTTCCCTGGTGGCGCAGTGGTTGAGAGTCCGCCTGCCGATGCAGGGGACACGGGTTCGTGCCCCGGGAAGATCCCACATGCCGCGGAGCAGCTAGGCCCGTGAGCCATGGCCACTGAGCCTGCGTGTCCGGAGCCTGTGCTCCGCAACAGGAGAGGCCACAACAGTGAGAGGCCCGCATACCGCAAAAAAAATAAAATAAAATAATTGGCGGTTTTAATTTGGATGGGTAAATGAGGGTTCAAGAAGCAATTTGAATCACCCAAAACAATTTTGATTCAAGGAATGAGGGTGAAGTATATAGTATGAAGATGCTGGGGACAGTCTGCCTAGGAAAATTATAAGCAATTGGGAATAGTTAGAATGTAGTTTCAGAAATGAGATTGGGTGTGAAAAGAATCAAAATTTCTACATAACCCATGTTTCTCTAGGTGTGTTACATTGTTTCTGAGTCTGTCACAAAAATAATTTATTTTTATTCCATTAAGATATAATAATTTTAATGAATGTGCTGACTACTTGTTCCTCATTTTCATACCTATTAATAGTTCTGTTAAATATTTTCTTTTAACATGAATATTAACAGCTAACTTCTTTCCAATATCTTAAAACTATTATATTTTCAAAGAAGCTCACTATTTTTTTTAACATCTTTATTGGAGTATAATTGATTTACAGTGGTGTGTTAGTTTCTGCTTTATAACAAAGTGAATGTTATACATATACATATATCCCCATATCCCCTCCCTCTGGCGTCTCCCTCCCACGCCCCTATCCAACCCCTCTAGGTGGTCACAAAGCACCAAGCTGATCTCCCTGTGCCCTGCGGCTGCTTCCCACTAGCTACCTATTTTATGTTTAGTAGTGTATATATGTCCATGCCACTCTCTCACTTTGTCCCAGCTTACGCTTCCCCCTACCCGTATCGTCAAGTCCATTCTCTAGTAGGTCTCTGTCTTCGTCTTGCTCCTAGGTTCTTCAGGACTTTTTTTTTTTTTATTGCACATATGTGTGTTAGCATACAGTATTCGTTTTTCTCTTTCTGACTTACTTCACTCTGTATGACAGACTCTAGGTCCATCCACCTCACTACAAATAACTCAATTTCACTTCTTTTTATGGCTGAGTAATATTCCATTGTATATATGTGCCACATATTCTTTATCCACTCATCTGTTGATGGACACTTAGGTTGCTTCCATGTCATGGCTATTGTAATTAGAGCTGCAATGAAAATTTTGGTACATGACTCTTTTTGAATTATGGTTTTCTCAGGGTATATGCCCAGTAGTGGGATTGATGGGTCATATGGTAGTCCTATTGTTAGTTTTTTACGGAACCTCTGTACCGTTCTCCATAGTGGCTGTATCAATTTACATTCCCACCAACGGTGCAAGAGGGTTCCCTTTTCTCCAAACGCTCTCCAGCATTTATTGTTTGTAGATTTTTTTTTTTTTAATTTTTTTTTTTTTTTTTTTTTTTGCGGTACGCGGGCCTCTCATTGTTGTGGCCTCTCCTGTTGCGGAGCACAGGCTCCGGACGCGCAGGCTCAGCGGCCATGGCCCACGAGCCCAGCCGCTCTGCGGCATGTGGGATCCTCCCGGACCGGGGCACGAACCCGTGTCCCCTGCATCGGCAGGCGGACTCTCAACCACTGCGCCACCAGGGAAGCCCTGTTTGTAGATTTTTTGATGATCACCCTTCTGACTGGTATGAGATGATATCTCATTGTACCTTTGATTTGCATTTCTCTAATGATTAATGATGTTGAGCATTCTTTCATGTGTTTGCTGGCAACCTGTATATCTTCTTTGGAGAAATGTCTGTTTAGGTCTTCAGCCCATTTTGGGATTGGGTTGTTTGTTTTGTTGATATTGAGCTGCATGAGCTGCTTGTAAATTTTGGAGATTAATCCTTTGTCAGTTGCTTCATTTGCAAATATTTTCTCCCATTCTGAGGGTTGTCTTTTCATCTTGTCTATGGTTTCCTTTTCTGTGCAAAAGCTTTTAAGTTTCAAGAGGTCCCATTTGTTTATTTTTGTTTTTATTTCCATTTCTCTAGGAGGTGCGTCAAAAGGATCTTGCTGTGATTTATGTCATAGAGTGTTCGGCCTATGTTTTCCTCTAAGAGTTTGGTAGTGTCTGGCCTTACATTTAGGTCTTTAATCGATTTTTTAGTTTATATTTGTGTATGGTGTTAGGGAGTGTTCTAATTTCATTCTTTTACATGTAGCTGTCAGTTTTCCCAGCACCGCTTATTGAAGAGTCTGTCTTTTCTCCATTGTATATCCTTGCATCCTTTATCAAAGATAAGTTGACCATATGTGTGGGTTTATCTCTGGGCTTTCCATCCTATTCCATTGATCTATATTTCTTTTTTGTGCCATTACCATACTGTCTTGATGACTGTAACTTTGTAGTATAGGCTGAAGTCAGGGAGCCTGATTCCTCCAACTCCGTTTTTCTTTCTCAAGATTGTTTTAGCTATTCAGGGGCTTTTGTGTTTCCATACAAATTGTGAAATTTTTTGTTCTGTAAAAAATGCCAGTGGTAGTTTGATAGGGATTGCATTGAATCTGTAGATTGCTTTGAGTAGTATAGTCATTTTCACAATGTTGATTCTTCCAATCCGAGAACATGGTATATCTCTCCATCTATTTGTATCATCTTTAATTTCTTTCATCAGTGTCTTACAGTTTTCTGCATATAGGTCTTTTGTCTCCTTAGGTAGGTTTATTCCTAGATATTTTATTCTTTTTGTTGCAATGGTAAAAGGGAGTGTTTTCTTAATTTCACTTTCAGATTTTTCATCACTAGTGTGTAGAAATGCCAGAGATTTCTGTGCATTAATTTTGTATCCTGCTACTTTACCAAATTCATGGATTAGCTCTAGTAGTTTTCTGGTAGCATCTTTAGGATTCTCTATGTATAGTATCATGTCATCTGCAAACAGTGACAGCTTTACTTCTTTTCCTATTTGGATTCCTTTTATTTTCTTTTCTTCTCTGATTGCTGTGGCTAAAACTTCCAAAACTATGTTGAATAATAGTGGTGAGAGTGGGCAACCTTGTCTTGCTCCTGATCTTAGTGGAAATGGTTTCAGTTTTTCACCATTGAGGACAATGTTGGCTGTGGGTTTATAATATATGGCCTTTATTATGTTGAGGAAAGTTCCCTCTATGGCTACTTTCTGGAGGGTTTTTATCATAAATGGGTGCTGAATCTTGTCAAAAGGTTTCTCTGCATCTATTGAGATGATCGTATGGTTTTTCTCCTTCAATTTGTTAATATGGTGTATCACATTGATTGATTTGCGTATATTGAAGAATCCTTACATTCTTGGGTTAAACCCCACTTGATCATGGTGTCTGATCCTTTTAATGTGCTGTTGGGTTCTGTTTGCTAGTATTTTGTTAAGGATTTTTCCATCTATGTTCATCAGTGATATTGGCCTGTAGTTTTCTTTCTTTGTGACATCTTTGGTTTTGGTATCAGGGTGATGGTGGCCTCCTAGAATGAGTTTGGGAGTGTTCCTCCTTCTGGTATACCTTGGAAGAGTTTGAGAAGGATAGGTGTTAGCTCTTCTCTAGATGTTTGAGAGAATTTGCCTGTGAAGCCATCAAACGGTCATAGGATTTTGTTTGTTGCAAGGATTTTTAATCACAGTTTCAATTTCAGTGCTTGTGATTGGTCTGTTCATATTTCCTATTTCTTCCTGGTTCAGTCTCGGAAGATTGTACATTTCTAAGAATTTCTCCATTTCTTCCAGGTTGTCCATTTTATTGGCATATAGTTGCCTGTAATCTTTCATGATCCTTTATATTTCTGCAGTGTCAGTTGTTATTTCTCCATTTTCATTTCTAATTCTATTGATTTGAGTGTTCTCCCTTTTTTTCTTGATGAGTCTGGCTAATGGTTTATCAATTTTGTTTATCTTCTCAAAGAACTAGCTTTTAGTTTTATAGATAGTTGTTATCATTTCCTTCATTTCTTTTTCATTTATTTCTGATCTGATCTTTATGATTTCTTTCCTTCTGCTAATTTTGGGGTTTTTTGTTCTTCTTTCTTTAATTGCTTTAGGTGTAAGGTTAGGTTGTTTATTTGAGATGTCTCTTGTTTCTTAAGGTAGGATTATATTTCTATAAACTTCCCTCTTAAAACGGATTTTGATGCATCCCATAGGTTTTCGGTCGTCGTGTTTTCATTGTCATTTGTTTCTAGGTATGTTTTGATTTCCTCTATGATTTCTTACGTGATCTCTTGGTTATTAAGTAGTGTGTTGTTTAGCCTCCTTGTGTTTGTATTTTTTACAGATCTTTCCTGTAATTGATATCTAGTCTCATAGTGTTGTGGTTGGAAAAGATACTTGCTACGATTTCAATTTTCTTAAATTTACCAAGGCTTGATTTATGACCCAAGATATGATCTATCCTGGAGAATGTTCCATGAGCACTTGAGAAGAATGTGTATTCTGTTGTTGTTGGATGGAATGTCCTATAAATATCAATTAAGTCCATCTTGTTTAATGTATCATTTAAAGCTTGTGTTTCTTTATTTATTTTCATTTTGGATGGTCTGTCCTTTGGTGAAAGTGGGGTGTTAAAGTCCCCTACTATGATTGTGTTACTGTTGCTTTCCCACTGTTATGGCTGTTAGTATTTGCCTTATGTATTGAGGTGCTCCTATGTTGGGTGAATAAATATTTACAATTGTTACATCTTCTTCTTGGATTGATTCCTTGATCACTATGTAATGACCTTCTTTGTCCCTTGTAATAGTCTTTGTTTTCAAGTCTAGTTTGTCTGATATAAGAATTGCTACTCCAGCTTTCTTTTAATTTCCATTTGCATGGAATATCTTTTTCCATCCCCTCACTTTCAATGTGTATGTGTCCCTAGGTCTGAAGTTGGTCTCTTGTAGACAGCATAAATACGGGTCTTCTTTTTCTATCCCTTCAGCAAGCCTGTTTCTTATGGTTGGAGCATTTAATCCAGTTACATTTAATGTAATTATCGATATGTATGTTCCTATTACCATTTTCTTAATTGTTTGGGTTTGTTTTTGTAGGTCTTTTCCTTCTCTTGTGTTTCCTGTCTAGAGAAGTTCCTTTAGCGTTTTTTGTACAGGTAGTTTGGTGGTGCTGAATTCTCTTAGCTGTTGCTTGTCTGTAAAGGTTTTAATTTCTCCATCAAATCTGAATGAGATCCTTGCTGGGTAGAGTAATCTTGGTTGTAGGTTTTTCTCCTTCATCACTTTAAATATGTCCTGCCACTCCCTTCTGGCTTGCAGAGTTTCTGCTGAAAGATCAGCTGTTAACCTTATGGGGATTCCCTTGTGTGTTATTTGTTGTTTTTCCCCTGCTGCTTTTAATATTTTTTCTTTGTATATAATTTTTGATAGTTTAATATGTGTCTTGGTGTGTTTCTCCTTGGACTTATCCTGTATGGGACTCTCTGTGCTTCCTGGACTTGATTAACTATCTCCTTTCCCATATTAGGGAAGTTTTAAACTATAATCTCTTCAAATATTTTCTCAGTCCCTTTCTTTTTATCTTCTTCTTCTGGGACCCCTATAATTCGAATGTTGGTGTGTTTAATGTCTCTGATGTCACTGAGACTGTCTTCAGTTCTTTTCATCCTTTTTTCTTTATTCTGCTCTTCAGTAGTTATTTCCACTATTTTATCTTCCAGGTCACTTATCTGTTCTTCTGTCTCAGTTATTCTGCTAATGGTCCCTTCTAAAGGATTATTTCGTTTATTGTGTTGTTCATCAATGTTTGTTTGCTCTTTAGTTCTTCTAGGTCCTTGTTAAATGTTTCTTGTGTTTTCTCTATTCTATTTCCTGGAATTTAGAACATCTTTACTATCATTATTCTGAATTGTTTTTCAGCTAGACTGCCTATTTCCTCTTCATTTGTTAGGTCTGGTGGGGTTTTTCTTTCTTCTTCATCTGCTGTGTGTTTCTCTGTCTTCTCATTTTGCTTATCTTACTGTGTTTGGGGTCTCCTTTTTGCAGGCTGCAGGTTCGTAGTTCCCGTTGTTTTTGATGTCTGTTCCTAGTGTCTAAGGTTGGTTCATTGGGTTGTTTAGGCTTCCTGGTGGAGGGGACTAGTGCCTGTTTTCTGGTGGATCAGGCTGGATCTTCTCTTTCTGGTGGGCAGGTCCACATCTGGTCATTTGTTTGGGGGTGTCTGTGGCCTTATTATGATTTTAGGCATCCTTTCTGCTAATGGGTGGGGTTGTGTTCCTGTCTTGTTAGTTGTTTGGCATAGGGTGTCCATCACTCTAACTTGCTGGTCGTTGAGTGGAGCTGGGTCTTGGAGTTGAGATGGAGATCTCTGGGAGATTTTCGCTGTTTGATATTACATGGAGCTGGGAGATCTCTTGTGGACCAGTGTCCTGAACTTGGCTCTCCCACCTCAGAGGCACAGGCTTGATGTCTGGCTGTAGCACCAAGACCCTGTCATCCACACGGCTCATAATAAAAGGGAGAAAAAAAAGAGAAGAAGAAGATAAAATAAAGTTACGAAAAAAAAATAATTATTTTAAAAAAATTATTTTAATAAAAAAAGAAAGAAGAGAGCAACCAAACCAAAAACCAAATCCACCAACGATAACAAGTGCTAAAAACTATACTAAAAACAAAAAAATAAAATAAAACCAAAGAACGGACAGACAGAACCCTAGGATAAATGGTAAAAGCAATGCTGTACAGACAAAATCACACACAGAAGCATACACATACACACTCACAAAAAAGAGAAAAAGGGAATAAATATATATATATCATTGCTCCCAAAGTCCACCTCCTCAATTTGTGATGATTCGTTGTCTATTCAGGTGTTCCACAGATGCAGGGTACATTAGGTTGATTGTGGAGAGTTAATCCGCTGCTCCTGAGGCTGCTGGGAGAGATTTCCCTTTCTCTTCTTTGTTCGCACAACTCCTGGGGTTCAGCTTTGGATTTGGACCCGCCTCTGCCTGTAGGTTGCCTGAGGGCATCTGTTCTTCCTTCAGATAGGATGGGCTTAAAGCAGCATCTGATTCGGGGGCTCTGGCTCACTCAGGCCTGGGGGAAGGAGGGGTACGGAGTGCGGGGTGAGCCTGCAGTGGCAGAGGCCAGTGTGACGTTGCACCAGCCTGAGGCGTGCCGTGCGTTCTCCCGGGGAAGTTGTCCCTGGATCACGGGACCCTGGCAGTGGCGGGCTGTACAGGCTCCCGGGAGGGGAGATGTGGATAGTGACCTGTGCTTCCTGGTGGCAGCAGCAGCAGCCTTAGCGTCTCATGCCTGTCTCTGGAGCTCCTTTAAGCGGCGCTCTTAATCCCCTCTCTTTGCGCAGTAGGAAACAAAGAGGCAAGAAAAAGTCTCTTACCTCTTCGGTAGCTCCAGACTTTTTCCTGGACTCCCTCCCAGCTAGCTGTGGCACACTAGCCCCCTTCAGGCTGTGTTCACGCCGCCAACCCCAGTCCTCTCCCTGGGATCCGACCTCTGAAACCTGAGCCTCAGCTCCCAGCCCCTGCCCGCCCCGGCAGGTGAGCAGACAAGCCTCTCGGGCTGCTGAGTGCTGGTCGGCAACGATCCTCTGTGCGGGAATCTCTCCGCTTTGCCCTCTGCACCCCTGTTGCTCTGCTCTCCTCCATGGCTCCAAAGCTTCCCCCCTCTGCCACCCGTAGTCTCCGCCAGTGAAGGGGCTTGCTAGTGTATCTAAACCTGTCCTCCCTCACAGCTCCCTCCCACTGGTGCAGGTCCCATCCCTATTCTTTTGTCTCTGTTTTTTCTTTTTTCTTTTGCCCTACCCAGGTATGTGGGGAGTTTCTTGCCTTTTGGGAGGTCTGAGGTCTTCTGCCAGCGTTCAGTAGGTGTTCTGTAGGAGTTGTTCCACATGTAGATGTATTTCTGATGTACCTGTGGGGAGGAAGGTGATTTCCACGTCTTACTCTTCCACCATCTTGAAGCTCCCCCGAAACTCACTTTTCAGTACTCAATATTTCATTGTCTTTAGTATGCAGCTATTTTTCATTTAAATTGATTATATTTTGGGGTATTTATTATCATTTTGAAATAGTAAATATGAAAATGTTAAAAATAAAATAATCATATTTAGCATCATTTACAACTAATAAGAATCATAAACTGAATTAATTTATTAGTTTTCTAGGCCTGTATCGGATATGATCCAGTGCCTTTAAACTCACTCAAGAGTCAAAAACATGTTTGGAATCTAAGCCATAAAATTCCTTGAAACTTGTTTTAGGAGGAAGGGGAGTCACTCAAAGAAAAAAAAAAAAAGATCAATTTGTCATAGTGGACCCTAGATCATGCTGAAGGGGTATGGGTGATTGAACATTCCCTCAGGAGAAGAAATTTACTCATTATTGGAAATTCAGAGAACGGTAAGTTTGTTTCTCAAAGATTGGTGCTACTGTTTGCTATGCTGTTTCCTTTACAGTTTAAATAAAACATACATGAAACATAGCAACTCAATTATTTGAGCTCTACAATAATTTTAAAGATATGAAATGTTATTGGAAATGCTATAATAACCTGAAGAGGTAAATATGGTAGAATGCATGATTAAAATTACTTTTCCCACTTGTTTTATTTCTCTGCTTTCTTTTGCCCTCGAATGTTTGGAAGAGATCAACTGCAATGAAAATCCTTCAAAGGCTTCCCAACTCATTCAATTTAATAACCAGTCATTATAAAAGATAGATGCTAGGTTCAGTTTGGCTATGGGGGAAAAGATCATTCTGGTATAGGATCGATGGACCATATTGAAAATTGCACTTCCCCCCAAGTGGCTGCATCAATATACAGCCCATCCCACATCTTCTTCTTTCAATATGGCTTGGATGCTCCTCTACTGAGAGGCAGAGTTTACGTCTCCTCCCCTTGAACCTAGGCAGGCCTTAGTAACTTCTTCAACCAATAGAATACAGCAGAAATGATGCTGCATGACTTCCAAAGCTAGATCTTAAGGGCAGCATAGCTCCCACCTGGCTTGCTCTTTTTATTGGAACACTTCCTACCATGTTGTGAAGAGGCCCAGACCATATGGCGAGGCTACATGTGGGTGTTCTGGCTAACAGCACTAGCTAGGTCTTCAGCTGAGAGTCAACATCAACTATCAGACTTGTAAGTGAATAAAAAACTTTAGATGATTCCAGTCCCTGGACTTCGAGTCTTTCAGCTAAAGCCCTAGACATCATGCTTTCCCAACTTCCATCTGACCAAAAGAAACTAAGAGATAATAACTGATTACTATTATTGTAAGTAATCTAAATTGTTTGGTAATTTGATGGATAGTAATAGCTACCTAATATATATGGTAATTGGCTACTAACCTTGGCTACCAGTAGATTTTGAACACCCTTCGATGTATCTCCTGCCTTTAGAGTAACACTGCTAATAACTCTGTTCTGATAGTGCCCAAACAATGGATTTTTTAAAAAAGTTTTAGCTTCTTAAACAAACAAAAAAGCCAAATAAACTAACCATTAGATTGTTTGGAATACATGTTTTGAGGTTATGATTATTAAGAAGTACAGTGAATATTTTTGGCAAAATGTCAGATATCATCATATTTTCAACACAAGATTTTCCTTTAAGTTAAATAATTTCACTGAACACATCATCTGATCTTTTAGTTTGATATATTTATATATTGGCCTCCAAAAGTCTGTTTCAGAAATATGTAATCATATTGAAAAAATTTGTTTCTCTGTGATTATTTTTCTAATTGCTTCATAATGTAAGTATGTACATCTCATTTTGAAATGAGTTAAATCCTGTTTCGGGTGCCAGATGGACAGAAGTGGTAGGTGCAGTTCTGTTTTTAGGCTGAGAGCGGATGCAGCACTGAAGGTGTGAATCACTCTCCTCCTCACTGTCCTGTTTCTGAACATCCTGTGCAACTGTTCTGCTCTGGAGGATTCCCCCACTGTCGGCTTTCCATTGAGGCTTCCAGGAATAGGCATTCATTTTAGCATTTAAGGGCTTCTGATCCCCCAGCAATTGAAGTTAGGCCCCCAATTTATTTTTGCATACATTTATATGCTCAAGGGCTGAGGAGGAAGTGTCTAATTACCCTACATTCATTTTCTTTACCCAGTTTTGATGGGGGAATTTAAGTTGAGGAGTCTCTTGTCTCCTTGATCTATTGAAGACTTCCTTTCCTTTACTGTAGGGCATGAAACATGTGTTATATGTTTTCTGATGAACCACATATTTTTATTTCATTAAATATTAAAGTTATTAAAAAAATAACATGTTTTCAGTGGCTTAGAGTAGTAACATATCCCTGGTGGGGGTGTAGCTAATTAAACTTTTCTTTTTATAGATTCAAGTTCCAGCATTTAATACAATTCCAGCATTTAATAGACTCTGTTGTGTTGGTTAAGCCCTGTAAGGCCTCTGTGACAGATGCCTTTAGTGTCCCACCAATATTCCATGCCCTTGCCACTTGGTCAGGCAACGTTGCTTTGCTGTGAGCTTTCTCTTGCAACTACATAACATTGTCTCTTGTTTGGCTTGCTGAAAGTGCAGAGTAATGAATGGTACCGGGACCAGGCCTCAACCAGTGACTGACAAGAATTGATATACGATTATTCCTTGCTCCTTGGAGAGATTAAGTCTGAGGTTATGTGTTCTACACTGTCTCCCAAATGTCATTATGAGGATTAAGCTTCAGTTATCCACAGCGATGGCTGGCTGGATAATGTAGTCCCTCATTGGCATTTTCCCTTCCTTGTTTCACATCCACATTCTCCTGTGGGTGTTCCCTTCAGCCTTCCAATGAACCCACTCGTTCTGAATCCTTGTCTCTGGGTCCGCTTTTGGGAGAAGGCAAAGTAAGTCGTCAGTCATTCTACTATTACTTGGTTAATTTCAATGTCTTTGTTTAATTTCTCTAGGTGATTTTTTAAAAATAGGTATTGCTTTAATAACTTTTTCATTTTGCTGGTCAAAAAGCCCAGTAACATTTATTGTTTAATTTTAAACATGATATCAATTATTTTCCATTAAAATGTGTGTTTCCTTAATATTCCTCCCTTTATGGGTTGGCTTTTTCTCTTTTTTTTGGTTTCTGCTTGGGCAATATTTTCTTACCCATTATCATTCGTAACCTCTTTTTTGATAAGTTTTCTTCTTTGAGTGTATTTTGCTTTGTTAGAATGTCTCAGTGAAAGTCTATTTTTATTTTTTCATTCAGGCTAAAGCAGCCCTGAAAAACGCACCTAATCTAAAGGTGATATGAAAGATCAAGTTGATAATTGAATATTTTTCCAGGTCCACCACCTTCCCTGCTACCCAACCTGATGCTCTGTGGGAAATAAATTCTTCTATCTTTTTCTTTCCCCACAGTAGGCCTCAGTAGGCCCATGCTGCTACTGTGTGTTTGTCTTGAGGGGCATGGTGGTGTCTTCAAATAAATTCAGCTCTGTGTCATCTCTTCTCACCTCAGAACCTGTGCCTTCTTGAAGGCTTTTCTGGATGAGACCCATAGGAACTATAATATTAGCAGCTCGTTAGTGGTTGTTCAAAGTAAAAAATAAAGTAAGGGGGTAGTAGGCAGGACGAGAAAGTTTACCTATAAAATAAATGCAAGAGTTATGGAACCTGGGTGAAGAATTCACTAAAGAGTAAAGTCGCAAGTAAAGATTTTGTTCTACATTCTTTATGAGGACCAGCTCTCTATGGGTGGCCATCCTGTATTTTGCAACTCAGACTCATATTGAAGAAGTCAATAAAGGCCAGTTTCCCAGAGGAACAATCTCAGTGGTGCCAAAGCATCACTTGGGTGGAAAAATGAGGTAGCAATAATTCAGCTTATGATGAGCCAGTTGAGTGGAATATGTTGTAAGAAATAAGGTGTTTACCAGTTTATTAAAGGATAAAGTTGAACAGCCAGGTGAAAAGATACATACGGTGAGGTCTGGGAGAGCCCAAATGCAGGAGCTTCTGTCCTTGTAGCCTTGGGGTGCATCATCCTCCTGGTGCGGATGTGTTCACCAACCTGGAAATGCTTTGAACCCCACACTGTTGGGATTTTATGAAGGCTTCCTCACATAGGCATGATCAATTATTAACTCCATTTCCATCCTCTCTCCCCACTATGGAAAAGCTGAAGCTTGGGAAATAGGGCTGCAAATCCCAACCTCTAATCATGGCTTGGCCTTTCTGGTGACCAGCCTCCATCCAAGACCCCTGGAGTCATCTCATTCAAGCAAAAGATGCTCCTAGTACTCTTACCACTTAGGAATTTACAAGGGTTTTAGGAGCCCTGGGTCAGGAACTTGGGATATATATATATATATATATATCCCACATATTATGTATATATATATATATACATAATATATATATTTATATATATAAATATATATTTATATATATAAATATATTTTATATATATAAATATATATAATATATATGTAAATACATATACATATATATACACACACACATATATGTTTCTATTATCTCACAGATGATGAACTGCCTTCTAAAGTGCATATATCCTGGGAATTCCCGGGTGGTCCAGTGATTAAGACTTTGTGCTTCCAATGCAGGGGGCATAGGTTCAACCCCTTGTAGGGAACTAGGATCCCACAAGCCTTGTGGCGAAAAAAATAAATAAAATAAAATGAGATAGTATTTTAAAATAAGTAAAAATTAAAGTGCAAATGTCCAATTCACTGCTGGTTTTTGGCTTTGCTTGCAGAAAGCATGTGAATTGGGGCCTGAATCAAATTTTTAAGGATCACAGTAGAGAGGTAAGCACTGCGATTAATACTTTTTCTCACAAAGTACCCAGGCTTTCTTTTTAATAAATGTTTAGTAAGTATTTAAAGAAAACCATTTTCAACGCATGTCAAATTATTAGCCTTTCCCAAGTATCCATCTCTCAGTCTGGGTCTGTGGTCTTCTGACATATATTTTGTTATTGTGTATGCCACCACTGACTCTGTCTCTTGAGTTCACCTTAAATTATTAATAGAAGGGAGTAAGATATAAATTTTAAATTAATGATTTTATCAATATTACTTATATATATATTTTTTTACAGAAAGTAGTATAGCTTTAAAGTAAATGCATCAACACTTCTTTCATTCAAGATCCCTGCAAACTCTCCATGCTGTGATTAAAAGTAATATTTGAGGCAGAGCTGGAACTCCTGGCTCTGGGTCTCTTCCCTCCGCCATCACTGAACTGCCCCGGAACCCAAGGGGAGGGCAGCCCCACTGAGGCTGCCGGCTCTGGAGGGGCCCCAGCAGGCAAAGCCGCGACAGTCCTGGGGACCGCGGGCTGGTTTCCCAAAAGGCAAGAAACTCCCCACGTACCTGGGTAGGGAAGAAAAAAGAAAGAACAGAGACAAAAGAATAGGGACGGGACCTGCACCAGTGGGAGGGAGCCGTGAAAGAGGAAAGGTTTCCACACACTAGGAAGGCCCTTTGCGGGCGGAGACTGCGGGTGGCGGAGGGGGGAAGCTTTGGAGCCATGGAGGAGAGTGCAGCAACAGGGGTGCGGAGGGCAAAGCGGAGAGATTTCCGCACAGAGGATCGTTGCTGACCAGCACTCAGCAGCCCGAGAGGCTTGTCTACTCACCGGCCGGGGCGGGCGGGGCTGGGAGCTGAGGCTCGGGCTTCGGTCGGATCCCGGGGAGAGGACTGGGTTTGGCTGCGTTAACACGGCCTGAAGGGGCTAGCGCTGCCATGACTAGCCAGGAAGGGATCCGGGAAAATGTCTGGAGCTGCCGAAGAGGCAAGAGACCATTGTTTCACGGTGCCCGAGGAGAGGGGATTCAGATCACTGCCTAAATGACCTCCAGAGACAGGCGCGAGCCTTGGCTAATAGCGCGGACCCCAGAGACAGGCATGAGACGCTAAGGCTGCTGCTGCAGCCACCAAGAAGCCTGTGTGCATCCACAGGTCACTCTCCACACCTCCCATCCCAGGAGCCTCTGCAGCCTGCCGCTGCCAGGGTCCCATGATCCAGGAACAATTTCCCCGGGAGAACACATGGCACGCCTCAGGCTGTTGCAACGTCACGCTGGCCTCTGCCACCGCAGGCACATCCCGCATCCGTACCCCTCCCTACCCCCGGCCTGAGTGAGCCAGAGCTCCAGAACCAGCTGCTCCTTTAACCCCGTCCTGTCTGAGCGAAGAACAGATGCCCTCAGGCGACCTACACGGGCCGAATCCAAAGCTGAGCCTCAGGAGCTGTGTGAACAGAAAAGAGAAAGGGAAATTTCTCCCAGCAGCCTCAGGAGCAGTGGATTAAATCTCCACAGTCAACTTGATGTACCCTGCATCTGCGGAATTCCTGAATAGACAACGAATCATACCAAATTGAGGAGATGGACTTTTGGAGCAATGATATATATATATTTTTTTCCCTTTTTCTCCTTTGGTGAGTGTGTAGGTGTATGCTTCTGTGTGTGATTTTTTTCTGTATAGCTTTACGATTACCATTTGTGCTAGGGTTCTGTCTGTCCGATTTTTTTTTTCCATGTATAGTTTTTAGCGCTTGTTATCATTGGTGGATTTGTTTTTTGGTTCGGTTGCTCTCTTCTTTGTTTCCTTCTTTCGTTTTATTTATTACTTTAAAACAATTTTTTAATAATTATTTTTTATTTTTATGTTAATAATGTTTATTTTATTTTTTCTTCTTCTTTCTTTCTTTTTCTCCCTTTCCTGAGCCGTGTGGATGACAGGCTCTTGGTGCTCCAGGCATGTGTCAGTGCTGTGCCTCTGAGGTGTGAGAGCCAAGTTCAGGACATGGGTCCAAAAGAGACCTCCCAGGTCAACATAATATCAGATGGCGAAAATCTCCGTGAGATCTCCATCTCAACGCCAGACACGGTTCCACTCAACGACCAGCAAGCTACAGTGCTGGACACCCTATGCCAAACAACTAGCAAGACAGGAACACAAACCCACCCATTAGAGAGAGGCTGCCTAAAATCATAATAAGGGCACAGACACCCCAAAACATACCACCAGATGTGGGCCTGCCAACCAAAAATACAAGATCCACCCTCATCCACCAGAACACAGGCACTAGTCCCCTTCCCCAGGAAGCCTAAACAACCCAATGAACCAACCTTAGCCACTGGGGACAGGCACCAAAAACAACGGGAACTACGAACCTACAGCCTGCAAAAAGGAGACCCCAAACACAGTAAGTTAAGCAAAATGAGAAGACAGAGAAACACACAGCAGATGAAGAAGAAAGGAAAAACCCTAACAGAACTAACAAATGAAGAGGAAATAGGCAGTCTAGCTGAAAAATAATACAGAATACTGATAGTAAAGATGATCCACAATCTTGGAAATAGAATGGAGAAAATTCAAGAAACGTTTAACAAGGACCTAGAAGAACTAAAGAGCAAACAAACAGTGATGAACAACACAATAAATGAAATAATCCTCTAGAAGGGACCATTAGCAGAATAACTGAGACAGAAGAACAGATAAGTGACCTGGAAGATAAAATAGTAGAAATAACTACTGAAGAGCAGAATAAAGAAAAAAGAATGAAAAGAACTGATGACAGTGGCAGACACCTCTGGGACAACATTAAACGCACCAAAATTCGAATTATAGGGGTCCCAGAAGAAGAAGATAAAAAGAAAGGGACTGAGAAAATATTTGAAGAGATTACAGTTTAAAACTTCCTTAAATGGGAAAGGAAATAGTTAATCAACTCCAGGAAGCACAGAGAGTCCCATACAGGATAAATCCAAGGAGAAACACGCCAAGATACTTATTAATCAAACTATCAAAAATTAAATACAAAGAAAAAATATTAAAAGCAGCAAGGGAAAAACAACAAATAACACACAAGGAAATCCCCATAAGGTGAAGAGCTGACCTTTCAGCAGAAACTCTGCAAGCCAGGAGGGAATGGCAGGACATATTTAAAGTGATGAAGGAGAAAAACCTACAACCAAGATTACTCTACCCAGCAAGGATCTCACTCAGATTTGATGGAGAAATTAAAACCTTTACAGACAAGCAACAGCTAAGAGAATTCAGCACCACCAAACCAGCTTTATAAAAAACGCTAAAGGAACTTCTCTAGGCAGGAAACACAAGAGAAGGAAAAGACCTACAATAACAAACCCAGACAATTAAGAAAATGGTAATAGGAACATACATATCAATAATTACCTTGAATGTAACTGGATTAAATGCTCCAACCAAAAGACATAGACTGGCTGAATGGATACAAAAAGAAGACCCATATATATGCTGTCTACAAGAGACCCACTTCAGACCTAGGGACACATACACATTGAAAGTGAGGGGATGGAAAAAGATATTCCATGCAAATGGAAATCAAAGGAAAGCTGGAGTAACAATTCTCATATCCAACAAACTAGACTTTAAAACAAAGACTATTACAAGAGACAAAGAAGGGCATTACATAATGATCGAGGGATCTATCCAAGAAGATATAACAATTGTAAATATTTATGCACCCAACATAGGAGCACCTCAATAGATAAGGCAAATACTAACAGCCATAATAGGGAAAATCGACAGTAACACAATCATAGTAGGGGACTTTAACACCCCACTTTCACCAAAGGACGGGTCATCCAATATAATAATAAATAAGGAAACACAAACTTTAAATGATACATTAAACAAGATGGACTTAATTGATATTTACAGGACATTCCATCCAAAAACAACAGAATACACATTCTTCTCAAGTGCTCATGGAACATTCTCCAGGATAGATCATATCGTGGGTCACAAATGAAGCCTTGGTAAATTTAAGAAAATTGAAATCGTATCAAGTATCTTTTCCGACCACAACGCTATGAGACCAGATATCATTTAGAGGTAAAAAATCTGTAAAAATTACAAGCACATGGAGGCTAAACAATACACTACTTAATAACCAAGAGATCACTGAAGAAATCAAAGAGGAAATCAAGACATACCTAGAAACAAATGACAATGCAAACACGACGGCCGAAAACCTATGGGATGCAGCAAAATCCATTCTAAGAGGGAAGTTTATAGCAATATAATCCTACCTTAAGAAACAAGAGACATCTCAAATAAACAACCTAACCTTACACCTAAAGCAATTAGAGAAAGAAGAACAAATCCCCCCCCTGCCAAAATTAGAAGGAAAGAAATCATAAAGATCAGATCAGAAATAAATGAAAAATAAATGAAGGAAACAATAACAAAGAAATAAAACCAAAAGCTGATTCTTTGAGAAGATAAACAAAATTGATAAACCATTAGCCAGACTCATCAAGAAAAAAAGGGAGAACACTCAAATCAATAGAATTAGAAATGAAAAAGGAGAAGCAACAACTGACACTGCTGAAGTACAAAGGATCATGAGAGATTACAACAAGCAACTATATGCCAATAAAATGGACAACCTGGAAGAAATGGAGAAATTCTTAGAAATGCACAACCTTCCGAGACTGAACCAGGAAGAAATAGGAAATATGAACAGACCAATCACAAGCACTGAAATTGAAACTGTGATTAAAAATCTTCCAACAAACAAAAGCCCAGGACCAGATGGCTTCACAGGTGAATTCTCTCAAACATTTAGAGAAGAGCTAACACCTGTCCTTCTCAAACTCTTCCAAGATATACCAGAGGGAGGAACACTCCCAAACCCATTCTAGAGGCCACCATCACCCTGATACCAAAACCAAGCAAAGATGTCACAAGAAAGAAAACTACAGGCCAATATCACTGATGAACATAGATGCAAAAGTCCTCAACAAAATACTAGCAAGGAGAATCCAACAGCACATTAAAAGGATCATACACCATGATCAAGTGGGGTTTATCACAAGAATGCTAGGATTCTTCAATATACGCAAATCAATCAATGTGATACACCATATTAACAAATTGAAGGGGAAAAACCATACGATCATCTCAATAGATGCAGAGAAACCTTTTGACAAGATTCAGCACCCATTTATGATAAAAACCCTCCAGAAAGTAGGCATAGAGGGAACTTACCTCAACATAATAAAGACCATATATGACAAACCCAGAGCCAACATCGTCCTCAATGGTGAAAAACTGAAACCCTTTCCACTAAATTCAGGAACAAGACAAGGTTGCCCACTCTCACCACTATTATTCAACATAGTTTTGGAAGTTTTAGCCACAGCAATCAGAGAAGAAAAAGAAATAACAGGAATCCAAATAGGAAAAGAAGTAAAGCTGTCACTGTTTGCAGATGACATGATACTATACATAGAGAATCCTAAAGATGCTACCAGAAAACTACTAGAGCTAATCCATGAATTTGGTAAAGTAGAAGGATACAAAATTAATGCACAGAAATCTCTTGCATTTCTATACAGTAATGAAGAAAAATATGAAAGTGAAATTAAGAAAACACTCCCATTTACCACTGCAACAAAAAGAAAAAAAAATACCTAGGAATAAATCTACCTAGGGAGACAAAAGACCTGTATGCAGAAAACTGTAAGACACTGATGAAAGACATTAAAGATGATACAAATAGATCAAGAGATATAGCATGTTCTTGGGTTGGAAGAATCAACATTGTGAAAATGACTATACTACCCAAAGCCATCTACAGATTCAGTGCCTTCCCTATCAAACTACCA
Source organism: Aethalodelphis obliquidens (assembly GCF_003676395.1). NCBI lineage: Eukaryota > Metazoa > Chordata > Mammalia > Artiodactyla > Delphinidae > Aethalodelphis > Aethalodelphis obliquidens. The sequence goes on from NW_020837961.1 coordinate 13,925,090, forward strand.
CTGGCATTTTTCACAGAACTAGAAACAAAAAATTTCACAATTTGTATGGAACCACAAAAGACCCCGAATAGCCAAAGCAATCTTGAGAAAGAAAAACGGAGCTGGAGGAATCAGGCTCACTGACTTCAGCCTATACTTCAAAGCTACAGTAATCAAGACAGTGTGGTAGTGGCACAAAAAAAGAAATATAGATCGATGGAACAGAATAGAAAGACCAGAGGTAAACCCACGCACATATGGTCACCTTATCTTTGATAAAGGATGCAAGAATATACAGTGGAGAAAAGACAGCCTCTTCAATAAGTGGTGCTGGGAAAACTGGACAGCTACATGTAAAAGAATGAAATTAGAACACTCCCTAACAACATAGACAAATATAAACTCAAAATGGATTAAAGACCTAAATGTAAGGCCAGACACTATCAAACTCTTAGAGGAAAACATAGGCTGAACACTCTATGACATAAATCACAGCAGGATCCTTTTTGACCCACCTCCTAGAGAAATGGAAATAAAAACAAAAATAAACAAATGGGACCTCTTTAAACTTAAAAGCTTTTGCACAGCAAAGGAAACCATAGACAAGATGAAAAGACAACCCTCAGAATGGGAGAAAATATTTGCAAATGAAGCAACTGACAAAGGATTATTTTCAAAAATTTACAAACAGCTCATGCAGCTCAATATCAAAAAAACAAACAACCCAATCCCAAAATGGGCAGAAGACCTAAATAGACATATCTCCAAAGATGATATACAGATTACCAACAAACACATGAAAGAATGGTCAACATCATTATTCATTAGAGAAATGCAAATCAAAACTACAATGAGATATCATCTCACACCAGTCAGAATGGCCGTCATCAAAAAATCTACAAACAGTAAATGCTGGAGAGGGTGTGGAGAAAAGGGAACCCTCTTGCGTTGCTGGTGGGAATGTAAATTGATACAGCCACTATGGAGAACAGTATGAAGGTTCAGTAAAAAGATAAAAATTGAACTACAATATGACCCAGCAATCCCACTACTGGGCATATATCCTGAGAAAACCATAATTCCAAAAGAGTCACGTAACAGAATATTCATTGCAGCTTTTTTACAATAGCTATGACATGGAAGCAACCTAAGTGTCCATCAACAGATGAATGGATAAAGAATATGTGGCACATATATACAATGGAATATTACTCAGCCATAAAAAGAAATGAAATTCAGTTATTTGTAGTGAAGTGGATGGATCTAGAGATTGTCATCGAGAGTGAAGTAAGTCAGAAAGAGAAAAACAAATACCGTATGCTAACACATGTATATGGAATATAAAAAACAAAACCAAAAAATGGTCATGAAGAACCTAGGGGCAAGACGGGAATAAAGACCCGGACCTACTAGACAATGGACTTGATACGTGGAAGGGGAAGGGTCAGCTGGCACAAAGTGAGAGAGTGGTGTGGACATATATACACTACCAAATGTAAAATAGATAGCTAGTGGGAAGCAGCCGCATTGCACAGGGAGATCAGCTCGGTGCTTTTTGACCACCTAGAGGGGTGGGATAGGGAGGGTGGGAGGGAGAGAGATGCAAGAGGGAAGAGATACGGGGATGTATGTATATGTATAGCTGATTCACTTTGTTGTGAAGCAGAAACTAATACACCATTGTACAGCAATTATACTCCAATAAAGATGTTTTAAAAAAAGAAAAAAAAATCTTTTTCAGATTCTTAAAAAAAAAGTAATATTTGAAGTTATTGAAAGAGATCTATTAATAAATAAAACACTTCCAGAAGATTTTCTTACTGTCTTACCTTTTCTGATGCTCCTGTATCTTTCCTTAAAATACGTAAATATTTATAACTCTTAACAGAGTTTTTATCGATATGGTGCTTTTTCAGGGCTGAGGCAAGAAAATTCCTTGAAGTCTAAAGCAGAATATGCTTGAAGGAGTTTTTTTTTTTTTTTGGAACTGAAGAGCTTATGAGCTTGTAGCAGTAATGCATATACAGTAAAAATACAATTGCTACCCACTCCCCTTTCAATATTCGTGCTGAGAATTACTAATCATTCAGTCAAATGTCAGTGAGCTTGTGCTTTTCTAGTCTATGGTGTGCAGATCAGGGCTGATAAGAATAGTGATAATTAAGACAGAGTAATGATAAGAATACATTAATGGAAACTGTCAAAAACAATGTGCTAAACATCTAATGTTACATGCAATCTGTCGGTATTTCTGATGAGGTGTCTAACCACATGATGGTGGTCATAGGTTTCTTTCATCATGTAACGAGTAATGAAGTAATCCTCTGGCTGTTGTTCATGTTTGATGAAGCATTTTTGATATTTTATCTTCTTGTTTTTGCCCCATTTTCTTTTTCGCCTTTGATCTTCATTCTCTTCCATGTAATTATATTTCCTTTTATTAAAATTGACTTGCAAAGAGAAGACCATGAAGATACACTCTATAGCTGTCAATCACTAGACCAGAAAGTTTCTAAATGACAATAGTTGATTCAGCACATTAGCTTGTTGGAATTATCTGCATGGCAGAGATGTCAGTATATTGTTTCCAAGCTTGATTTCTACCTGCAAGGAGTAGCAGAGCATGCCCCTGATTCTTTTGTATTCCACAGGAGAGCAAACAAGTGGCATAATAAATTCTTCCAGCCTTTGTATTTTACCTGATGTTTACTTTGCACATTGCTTAAAAACATGCCCTTATTTCACCTCTTTAAAATCTATTTGCCTTTTCTTTTTTATCTTATAAGAAAAATAAGATTATCTTAGTGCAAGGTCATGGTGCATTTCATTAAACACTCGTAATATTTTTCTTTTCTCAGCATCCACAAAGTGGTGAAAAGTTGCCCTATTACTAAAAGATTGTCAGGCTCTGTACATATAAAGAATAACCCGCTCTTACCAGGTGCTGAGGGAACTGGAACTGTGCAGATGGCTTTGACTCAGTAACTTTACTGGTCAGTGACATATATTATTGTATCTAGGCGAGATCAAGCATAAGCGTGACATCTTTTGTGCTATGATATCAAAATAAAGAAAGCATAGATTTGGTCTTTAATGCATGAAAATAACTATGTTACCCAAGAGAATTCAAAGGCAAAAATTAATTCTCAGATTTTCACAAATGACCAAGCTGGCTTTTTCCTTTGGGTTCCCTGTCTGTGTTTTTAAGTTACTTAATTAGCAAGATCAGGATACCATTTCGGGGTGTGAAGGATCAAATTAGGAAATTCCTGGCCTTTTCTTTATATTGCTGTTTTTTAGCAGTCAGTACCAGCCACCTGCAGGAATGGCCACTATTGGGCCATGGCTTCTTTTGCAGTGACATTTGCTCAATAAATTTTTTCATGGTAATAATTGAAAAAAGTCAAAATGGTGTGAAGAAGTAAATGTCATATTCCCACAATGCAGTATAATTGGAATTCATAAAGGCTCAGTGACTCACAAGACAGGTTAATTAAAGCCTCCATGTGGCACGTGGAAGTTAGTACAAAATTTGCTTGACCATATTATTTACTGACTGCATAGAAGGAATCCTTTATTAAAATGTCTAGCAAAGACTGTGATTTTAGTATAAAATATCTATATTATTGCTACTTATTTTCTTTTGGGTTGTTTTAATCCATTTCCCATTGCCAGTCAGTAGTATTTTAAGGGCTAGTTTTTAATATAAAAATTTTTGTTGCAAAATGTCACTACAATCCCTGTCTCATAGAAGTTGCTCAAACTGTACCAGGAATGGCATGCAAGTTCCACAACATAAATGAAGAAAAAGCAGCTGGTGCTAGGAAGAAAAAAACGTTTTGTGGAGTTGGAAAACCATATCGTCTTTTAAGTCTGACGATTGCTGATCTCTCATCCTTACGTGTTCCTGTGGGGCTCTAAAAAAATGGACCCTGCTATCTGGAATTAACTTTTCTGCTTTCTTAAGACTAAGGAACAAATTGCAATAAGCATCTCCAAAAGACAGAGCGCATTTAAAAGAATTTGGGGCCATCTTGAACCACTGGGCAAGCAGAGCGGCGGCTCACATTCTTTTAGCCACTAGGGAGCAACTAGCTGCTTCTGGTGTTCTGCCTAACTCTCCCGACAGCTCAAAGGAGGCAAGGGCAGGAAGAGGAGGGGCAGTCCTTTTGAGCCTCCTCACTGAAGGCTGCTTACCTGTATACCATAGGTGGTAGCATTACTGTTCCTTTATTCTGCCAAGACAGGCAAATAAATGAAAGCTGTATAAAATATTATCAAACAAATCGGGGACTTTCATTTGTTTCAAAGAAAAATTAGTTTGAATCTTGGTCAAGGATGATGCAAGAGCTTATTTTATTACAACCCAAATTAAGAAATGATGTCCAATTTTAAATCCTGAAAGTAGATAGCTTCCAAGTTATCCATATAGCTATATACACACACACGCACACATACATATAGCACTATACCTATAATATATAAAATATATGACACAGTCTCTGACACAGAAGAAAAAACTGTATATATCTTTCTATCTATCTATCTATCTCCATATTTCTTTGTGTCAGAGACTGCAGATTTCCTTCCCTAGTGCCCTTTCTTTAGATATTTTTAGCCTGGCACATAGTCATGCAAAGTAAAGATGACTTGTCTACATGCACAGGCAGAACAATTAAGGAAATTTTTCTGCTGCTTCTGAAACTGAAACCAGTGCGCCTTCCAGCCAAGGACTCTAGAGAGCGACTTTTCATCTGTCTTAAACCATTACCATTTTTCCGTTACTCTCAGCTGGGCAGAATCTCACTATTAGACTGGTGGGATCATCATGAAACAATTAGGAGGCTGGGTAGAGTAAAGTACTTTGGATCCATAGTCAGAAGTTGAGGTCTGATTGTTGCCTTTGCCTCTTGCCAAGTATATGTCTTTGGGCAACTCACTTCATCTCAGTTGCTCCATTTGTAAAACGAGGTGGTAGTTCCTACCTGACTGACTAAGGAATACATGAAATGGTGAAATGTTTGAGATAAGCAATTCCATCCCCACAAAATGGTCAAATATCAGCTAGCATGCAAATGAACATTGGAGACATCTACCTATACATTTAATAAGAAAAAAACACACAAAAAATTTTATCTGAACATTTTAGGTAAGTAGATTTGAGTCTTTTTATAAAATCAAATTAATATATCTTCTACTTTATTAAAATTTTACTTTAGGTAGAATCCCAGCCTCTTAGAACCTCAGTATTAATATGAGCTTTTTGATCATTTAACTTTACCTTGCACTTAGCTGACCACCACTCTGACTTAATCCCTATTTGCTAACAAAAATTTATAGATTGGGCTTCCCTGGTGGCGCAGTGGTTGAGAGTCCGCCTGCCGATGCAGGGGACACGGGTTCGTGCCCCGGTCCGGGAAGATCCCACATGCCGCGGAGCGGCTGGGCCCGTGAGCCATGGCCGCTGAGCCTGTGCGTCCGGAGCCTGTGCTCCGCAACAGGAGAGGCCACAACAGTGAGAGGCCTGCGTACCGCAAAAAAAAAAAAAAAAAAAAAATTATAGATTTATTTAAGATTCCAATAGAATAAAGGTGAAAAGTTTGTTTGTCTCTATATCACACCGGGAAAATTACTACAAGGGCAGTGATTTCATTATATGTAATAGAAAATTAATGACAAATCTGAAGCCACATTTGATAGAAGCTTTAGAGTGTTTATTCAATAACTATATATAAGTAGAGTGTATATCTACCTTATAATGCCCAGAAAATATTAAATTGCCTTAAAATATCTAAACAAAAATAAAGTTCCATAATATCAAAATAAAAAACATATAAATTATGGGATACACACAAACTAAGATGCTAATGGCCATATTGACTTCCCCTCGATGCTTAGCCTCTAGACCTAGATGCTGTTATTACTATTACTTTATAACAAGTTATTGCTATTATTTTATAATGTATATGTATCACATATTGTTTCAAATACAACTTCACTTAAGTGTATATGTTTAATAAATCTTTGAGAACACAGAGCTTATGTTTTTATTGTTTACTAAATTGGCCGTTTATTTCTAAGAAAACATTAGAGCTAGAGACTTCAAAAGTACATTGCCCCCCAAAATTAAAAATAATCATAAAAATCACTTTTAACCACATGGCAAATATTATGCTTTGGTCATAATATGCAACTTGATTTCTGACAACTTTTCTGTGTCACCTTGAGTTTCAAAAATTCAAGGAATAACATAAGGAAAAATATCTTGAACTAAATTATCTCATGGGAGATATGATTAATATTGAGGAGGTATTAGAAGAAATAAGTAAAACAGCTGCTAGTTTGTTGAGGGGGAGAGGTGACTGGGAAGAGAGTGTATAGCAAAAGCACTGTGCCTCTACCTTCCCACTGTGGGAAGGAAGCAGGGCTGAGGTATATGATTATATGACTATGCAGAGCTTACCCTCAACATTGATCATAGTGTACTCTAAATTCACTGAGTAGGTGAGGTGGAACTGAAATTTAGCCGGTGTTCCATTGGCCAAGTCCTGGCAGGGGACTCTGGTGTGCTAAGAGGAAGGGATACTTTTCCCTGATTTCCACAGAGATAACATATTGGCTAACAGCCTGGAGAGAAGAAGATGAATGGTAAACTAAGGTCAAATTTTTTATTCATATCATGAAATGGACATTATAATTTCCAAATTAATACTCTGTTCTTGACTAACCATGACGATAGTATGGTCTGTAAGTGGGCAAAAAGGTAATTTTACACACAGAAATTGTCATCAGAAGGAAGGGCAAGATTACCACCACTGAATATAAAAGGACAGTGAAAGACAAAAATAAAATGCAACTTTATTATAATATGTATTTCATTCTTGCGCAATGTATTGTTTACAATGTATTGTTTACAAGAGATAGAGCGATGAGAGAGAGAAGCATAATTAAATAAGAGAGTCCTCTGCCCTACTGTCTCATTCACTCTTTTGCCACATCCTCTCCCCTCCATCCACTAAGGAGGCCTTTTAGAACAATAAGTTGTCAAGTCAATGTGATGTTTATGGAGACAGGTGACCAATATGAACAAAGGATAAGCTTTGTTGTTGTTGTTTTGGGTGGTACTTTCTTTTGTTGTGTTGGGATGTTTTGTTTTGTTTTCAGTATATTAGTTTTCTTGTGTTTGCTCCAATTTGAAGAATGTAGGAATCTACTATGTTATATCAGGATGGAACCGTAAATTTATCACTCTAGCTTAGATTTCAAGGGATTGTAGCAAGATGGAATTATGACAGAGGCCAGAGCAGAGGAGTTGCCAAAGAAAGTGGAATGGAGACCGAGGGAGAAATTGTTTCTAGGCACCCATTCAAGTTGGATTCTAACTTGGAATCAGTAACTTATTACTTTGCACCATCCTCTGGATTCTGAGTTTGGCTGTGATCATCTGACTGGTAAGACTGTTATTTCTGCTAATAGGCAGTAACTACATATGCTTCCCCAATTTTTTGAAGTATATCTTTATCTGTATGGGTGTACAGATAGATGGATAAATAGATAGATAGATAGATATAAATAAATATGGAGTGATATATAAATTTAGATAGATAGGGATATACACATAGATATTTCTAAGGAACGTATTAACATTTGTTTTATTTATATTTTCTCTACTATATAAAGCAGTGTTCTCTTCAGTTCTGTTCACCAGTGAGTTTGTAAACGTGCTGCCGTATGAGAAGTGAGCATACATGAAAATAGAATTTACCTAGTAGCTTGGGTTGCAATCAGCTAAGTTGACTTAGATGGGTCTATACCCTTTTTTTTTTTTATATACCCATTTTTAAAAGGTAAACCCTCTGGAGAAGTTTCTAGACTTTATCATGTCCAATGTTTATGGAGTAGAACACAGTAATAGGAGAAAAACAGTGAGAATATGTGCAGAAGTGTGAAGAAATGAAAAGTCTTCATATTTGTGATGGAAGGAGATTGTGAGGAATTCTCTATGGGCTGAAAGGAGGGAAGATGGAGATAAATTTGGAAGGAGGGCATTATTTTACTGTTATTTTAAGAGCTCAAAATCTTAAATTATGTGTATTTTTAGTAGGTATGACTTCTCCCTATTGATGGAGTAACCACATTCACATGTTCTGTTAGTTTGCTCTCTTAGCTAGTTCCTAACCTCTTATTAAAACCTCGGGTGGCGACAAGGGCATAGCCAGTGCAACCTTAGCCAATCGTCTGGTATACATGTAGGCAACTATCTAGGAATGCACAGGGTGAGTGGTAGAGGGCTACCTCACCTATAGCACTGGCATAGGTGTGAGGGTGCTACCAATTTAAACAATGGCTGATAAGGCGGAGTGGATTAGGGATCATCCAGGCTTATGTTCTTAACCCTGGCATCCAATCTGTACAGTTGGGATATAGGATTTTGTGACAGGAATCTCCTAACAACAGTATGTCTTACTGAAGAATCAGGCAGCCAGCACATTTTTTTTTTTTTTTTTTTTAGCCAGCACATTTTTTTACTCCAGGAACTCTACTCTTGTTCAGAGCAGACCCACAGGCATTGGCTATAGGTTTAGGAAATAATTCCTATAGAAAAACTGGGACAAGAGTTAGGTTGTGAAAACTGTAGCCAAAAAGCCTAAGCTTCATAGAAAGCTTCTTGTCCCAGAAGAAGAACTGAAATATAAATCAGTGAATGGGAAGAAACCCACTCCTCTGGCCAAGTCCTCGTGACTGGGAGGATGGGAGAAAGGAGGATGGATAGTAAAGCTCTGCAGCTTGCTGGGTTTGGAGTAGCCTGGGCTTGTGAGATTAATTGTTAATTCTATCCACTCTCTAATGTCCTAAGCGTGAGTATGATTGCCTCTGAAAATTGAGAAGGACAGAGGCTGAAGTCTGAAAAGTATGAGTGAGTGAAATTTTTCAATACCTAGAGTTGAGCAGGTCTAGGTAAAGCAGGAAGATATAGGGCACACAAGGGTGGAATGAAAAAGAAAGTGGGAAAAATCCAAGGACTTATTTCCTGTACTTTATAATGGAAGGCATGGAAAAGAACCCCGGTTCTTTGCCAGATACCAAGGCAAAATCTTAAACATTGAACTTTGAAATGCTCTGGGGAAGAAATCCCTAAATGCATCCTTTTCTAATGAAACACAGCTTCTCATTCTTAACTCCAATCTAGAAAAGGGGCATAATGGGGCAGCAAGTCTCCTTCTAGCATTACTTAAACATCCCCAGTAGACAATTCCACACCTCATCCTGGGAACTAAAAAGGAGACCTTTCCCCATTACTTCACAGTTAGACTCAGCAGCAGACCTTCTAAAGTAGACAAACACTTTCTCCTTTAACCTTCACCAAGTAGCCAAGGGACCCTTTATAGGAATGAGCTCACAATAAGTACCAGGGATTTTGAAATCAGACATGAGTGTCTTAGAAGGCTACCTATACTCCAGATATTGGCTTTTCATATTTAAAATATTTTAAATTTATGTTTAAATTTTTTTCTTTCTGGAATACAGCTAATTTAGTCCTTTTAAAATTTTTGAACAAAAGTGTAGCAACAACAGCAAACCAAAGAGCACAACACCCATTTCAGTCCAATACTCTGAATCTCCAACCCTTGAAGAATTGAATGTGCTTTTAAACTTGGAAAATGTGTTCCCCACTATTTAACCTAAATGCCACTATAATTATAACCATTTCAAACTTATTCCTATAATTCTTTCTGCAAGATATCCAATTAGAATAAAGTGTTAATCTAAGCAATGAAAATAGAATGGAAACCTGCAATTATATAGTCAAACTTTTCTCATGTCAGAACAGAATGAAGAAAGGCATTATTTAATTAAAATACCAAATGCCACAATCCATGAGGAAAACCAAGCATAATGTAAGTACAGAAGATAGAAGGTGATATTAAAGACAAAACCTCATGTCTAATACTTGACATTATGTATGAACTTGAATTATACCCCAAAGAAATATTCCTATTCTTGGTGGTAACCATTAGTGAATGTATTTCATATACATTATTTTTAAAACATAGCATGGGGAAAACAAATGTTGCTCCTTCTTCAGCTGGACACAAGTTCCTGGTACACAGGTCTGATCCAGAGCATGTTTCATTACACCCAGCCTGTTTTGCTCTTATAACCAGTCCCTTTGACCATCAGAAATTACAAACCCTTATTGCAACCCCATCTTAAAATGTCTTTTGTAGCTCCTTCACCCAAATCAAGAGTAAGGATACTGAGAACCAAATAAGACTAAAAGGGAAACTGTTGCTTGCAATCCTATTAACAATACTTACTTACAGGAATAAGTCCTGCAAGTTTAAATATTAAAAAAAAGCAATAATGCAAGTACTTAGTTTAAAAATGTTAATGAAGTTTTCACTGAAATGTACTAGCTGGCATTCTATTTGATATTATTAAGTTATTATTATAAGTGAGTTTGATGAGTCATAACTTCCTGATTATCTGCAGGGAAGTCTGACCAAACTATTGGCAATTTGTAGTTAATGTTTATTTAATAAGTAAACAGAATATTCAGTTTCCAGAATTACTATATGTGTACCATGAAATAAAGAATACATATATATATGAATATAAGAAGTAAATATGAAAAATCATAGTATATCAATGAAGAGAATCATGTCTAGTAAGAAAGCTTATTATTACTATTATAGAGATAAATGTAACTAGCCTAGCCTGTTATGGATATACTATAGATATTTTTCCCAGGTTCAAGGGTCAGAACAAATATATATATACATATATATATATATATATGTATATATACCTACATATGTTTTATATAATATTATATAAAATATATATATGCAGGTTAAAAGGTCAGAAAATATGTTACTGTATTTATGCCACATATACAAAATATATATCATTAATTAAAGTGTTCAAAAATATTTGCCTTAAAAAGATGCAGGCTATATTACACTTATCATCATTTTAAGCGCTTAGATACATACATAATGTACTAGGCATTCTATAGGATAGAACAAAACTGTATGAGAAGATGGAGTTGTAAATAAAAGATTCTCCCTTAAGAAAAACTGACCCTGTCCTGCCTGCCCTCCCTATAGCATGTGACTGTGTTCATCCCATCCTTTTCCTCCTTATTGACATTGTCTTCTTTAGTTTGTAGAGCAACATATTCCATATTCTTCTGCCTTTTTCCTCCCTTATGGCTTTTTTTTTTGTCTTCTCTTCAGGATTCCTCTTCCCTTTCCTGCATTTTTAATATTGCCTATCCCATTATTCCAGGTTTCTAGCCTAAATTTTCTTCTCTTGCTTATGGAACACACTTTCAGTAAGTGATCTCATCTTTCCTATAGTGTCAATGTCCATGCTCTTAACCCTTGTTTATGTCTCCAGTTCAACTCATTGACATGCCCATACTGTTAAAAGTCAAATCTGTATTTCCAGCTCAGATCTTTCTTCTGAGACATGGTGCCTACTAGATAATCCAACTGCTTCACAGCACGTCAAACTTAGCTTGTCTAAAATCAAATCCTTAATTTTGCTGACCTTATAGCTTAAAACTTTTTCTTCCCTTCTTATTTCCTATTTCAATCAGTGACACCACCACACACCTATCTGAATAAGCTGGAAATCTAGATGTCCAGTTTGACATCACCTGCCCTCACCACCTACATCCATTTTGGCACATTGTCTTATCAGTTTTGCCTCTTTGACAGTTCTCAGCAATGTCCATCATTTTCCATCCCTTTTTATCAGGCAGTCTTAATTAAAGTCTATACCGTTTCTTATGTGGCTGGTTGAGTATCCTCCTAACTGATTTTCACCTTCTTGGCTGTCCTATCAAAGACATAATAAAGACAGAATGATCTCCCTAAAATGCAAATATTATCATGTCATTTTGTTTTTCATACTATATGGCTCATCAAATCTTTTAAGGTTAGAAGATTCTAAATTCCCTGGTGTATAATAGAAGTCTCCTCATATGCAACTTGCAACTCTTGCTCATTTTCCTGCCACTCAGTTCCTGAAACTCTACTGTCATAAGTAAAATGTTGCACTCTGTATATACTGTCCATTCTATATATAATGTCTTTGTGCACATTGCTCACTCTAAGACACTTTTCCTTTCTCACTTCCATTAACTTTCTCTCTCCTGCTCATTCCTCCCTTCTGAATCACACACACACACACACACACACACACACACACACACACACACACAC
>NW_020837961.1:13937311-14035611 GCF_003676395.1 Aethalodelphis obliquidens
CACACACACACACACACACACACACACACACACACACACACACACACTTCATTTGGATCAATACAGTTGTTTCTTCAAAATCAGCCTGAATCTTGGAGAAGATTCTCTCATGACAAAACCACTCAAAATATTAAGCTCCCACATGTTCTGATGAATACCTCTTTTAAAACCATTTTACATTACATCTGAATAAACTGGTTTTTTTTTATTCTCCCTCTAAACTGAAAAGTCCTTCTTCTTAGAATAATTCTGGCACATAGGAAGTGTTCAAATTGGTAGTTCTAATTAATAAGTAATGGGGAGAACTTATTAAAAAAATCCATCCCATTTAAAATGTAGTTTTCAGAAGTCAAGGCTATGGCGTTTGTTACTGTTATTGAAAAAAAAAAGATTTAAAAAAATACTTTATTTTCCTCTAAGTTCCTCTTTGTTAAATAGTAACAAAGTATAGCTCTCAGCATATTTTTCAGCGCAAATCTGTAAGTACTATAATTAATTCTTTTTCAATTGTTATTAATTTACCTTTTAAATTTAAGGTTCACTATAAGCAATACTTTAAATATACTTCTTAAAATGAACTTTTAATTTGTCACTGTTCTCCTCAAACTTTCCAGTGACCCCAGCTTATTAAAAAGAAGATCCAAAGTCTTTGCAGTCTACAATCCCTCTCTGATTACACTGCCTTCCATATAACATCCTCTTAATAAATATTATTGAGTGAATTTACTGTTGAATATGTTATATTTTCAGCATTCTCAGGAAGGCAATATATGGAATTGCATTGAAACATTCCTCAGATAAAACGATAATTGTTTACATTCTCCATGGAGCTCATTTGCTGCTGGTTTCAGCCACCTATTTAACGTGATGCAGTCTTAGATATTTCCTTTATACTATAAAACCATCTCAAAATGAGGATTACAAAATGTATGTTTTGCAAAGTTTTTACGTGCTGTATAATTACTATGGAGAAAGCATATGTTGAGAATTAAAATGTTTTAAGTTAAGTTTAGACCCTAAATTTACTGCAAAATTATGTGTTTGGTTTCCTAAAAACTGATATAATGAATACTGAAGGCTATGTCAGGTATTTAGTTGAAAACAGCTTTGTAGCCTTTGGGAAATTCTTTATTCTATGTAATCACTTAAGAGTAAAAGGATGAATCTGAAACTACAAGAGGTGTATTACAGACGATTAGAATGAATTTAGTTAAATGGAGGGGAAAAATTAACCTTGAACTTGCTATGGTATACCAGATATACTGAAATTGTAGTCCCTCCTTTGAACGTAATGACCTCATTCTACAAGCAGCATTAAGTAGTACTTTTCCATACATATTGTATAAAGGTGTATATTGTTCCTTGGTTAACCACCATCTCTTGTCTTAAAAATAAAATGGATTTTCCATCATTAAATGTTTAAATGACGGAATGTGAAATGTCGTCTATTTCTTCATACTTTTTTGGAGTAATAATGTCTTCTGCGATTTCTTTTTTCTCTTTTTGTCAGCACTTAAGATCTTTTATAAAAAGGACCTGTCCGCAGAGTGGGAGTATAGAAATGCACAATTAAAACAAGTCTTTATTACTTCACTGTTTGTTAATTAACTGAACAGCTTCATCAGCAGATCTATCAAGCTTTCTTTCCTGAAGTTTTAAAGACTAAGTAATGTGAGAATGAGTCTCTTGTGCAGTATGTGTGGTATGGAACAATTGGATTCGTTTTCATCTCATATGCAATAACATGGTGTGAAAATCAATGAGGAGTGAAGGTGTGGGTAATTAAAAGATGCTTTGTTTTCATTTTATATAAAATGCCTTTAACCTGTTTGCAAAAAAATCCCTTAAACAAATAAGCAAAAAGCCATACATATACACAAAAGACAAAAGTCATGTGAATTAGAAAGGTATTCAAGTTAGTGCAAAGAGTATTAACTGAAAATGAATTTACTGCGAATGAGAATCATGCAATAAAATGATTGACTTTAAAACAAAAATCTCATCGTGCCATTCCCTTATTAAACCACTGCAAGTGGTTTACACTAATAAAGACCTAATAGAGACGTGGGTCCCTGCATGCATCACCACCCTCCTCTGCCAGCACTTCCCCACTGTCTTAACTCTAAGCTCAGAGCTGTTCTTTGAGTTCTTTGATATGCCATGCTCCTCTGGGCCTCAGGGACATCCAACATGTTTCTTCTGCTTGGAAAACAATTACTTTTCTCCACTAACCCAATTTTTACTCATATTTCAGAATTCAGAGGGGAGTGTTCTCTGAGAATTCTTCTGGATCACCTGCAGCAGGTGGAGGTGCAGATGGGAGAGATGTCACCACTTAGAAAATATTTAAGAGCATATAGAAGCAATTTTTATTGTACTAGTGTCTGCTGGACTGAGTGTTGCTGCCCTTTAGTGCTCAAGGACCAGGATGCTAAACGATCCACAAGGTGAGGTCAGTTTTGCACATTGAAATATTGTCCCTCTCAAAATGCAAATAGTGTCCCAATTGAGAAATACTGATTGAGAGAATAGATCAAGTCCTTTATTAAAATTTATATTAGCTCTCTGTAATTTTAAGTAAATAATTTTATTGGTTATTTAATATTAGGCCAAATAAAATTATTGGGCGAGGGGCAGGGATCTTTATTTCTGATGTGTTCTTCTAAGTAAAGAGAATTAAAGAAGTGTGACATTCTTGACCTCTGATTTCAGCATTCAGAATGTTACTTTATTCATTCTCCCTTATGGAAGACAAAAGGCTCCTTTGATTTGTAAATTTGGAAAATATAACCCAAGGATCCTGTTCAGACTTCCTCCCTTGGGAATGGGCTGCCTACCATCCTGCTCCTCCTTAGGGAAACTTCACAGTATTGCTAGGTGTTGGGGGGTAAGTCTGCCTAATTGTGGATTACAATCCACAAACCCATTAACTTTTCTCACGAAACTGCATCTTCTACCAATAATAAAAATGATATTTAGCTTCCATCTGATACTCTTTCAAACTTTTAACTTGTTAGCCCCCCTTACAAAACGCATCATTTCCTTCTTAGGCCAGACCGCCTTTAAGAAACAAGTCACAGGAAGCAAAATTTTAGAGAGCAAAATAAAAGCAAATATAAACGAAGTAACAGGGCTTCTGGTGTGGCCACGCCTTTGGTTATGGACAAAGTATTTTGATTCGGGTTTTTCATTTGTGCAGTTAGGTTTCAATTTCTGCTGCCTGGACAAAACGCTTTCAAGCCAGACACAGGATCTTGTAAAGGGATTCTTAGGTGTTAGCTAGTGGGCAGGCGCGCATAGCCTGGCAAGTAGAACTGAGGCCACAGAGACCTTAGTGAAGGCACAGGCCTGAGAAAGATGAGAGAATCAGACCGAGCATAAGCCTCAGCAGAACTGCTGTGTCTTCATGATATAGATGTCTTCAGGCTTCAAGATGTTAACAAGCAGAGCTTTTCCTGAGCAGGCACTGGTGAGGCAAAGCTACCTCTGTGGGAAAGAGAGTCTGTCCAGTTATGGGTCTCTTAAACAACAGAGGAAGGAACTATGCTTTCTCAAATCTCAAAGGTGGGTAAGCTCTTTATGTGCTGGAGAGCCCTAGGGAGTCTCTAGATTTAAGTTATTAGACAGAGGTCTAGGTAAATAGCATTAGGTCAGCTGCCCAAAATTCCATTCTGAATTCAGGACCAAGAAAGAAAATCTGGAGGAACAGTTGGAAACTACTCAGATCACTACTGGCTGTGGTTCAAAGTGATTTGGTCATTATAACTGGCCCTGCAGTTCTTCCCCGTGCTCTAATAGAGTATTCCCCAAAACTTCATGGACATCAAAAATGGAGAAATGGCAAAGTCAGCAGAAGTGCAAGACTGTGGAATTGTTCCTTCCCAACCCCGGAGACGCAGACTTCAAAAGCTTCAACAGCAGCTTAAATTCAGAAAGGGAGTCAGTGGCAGCAGCAACTGGGCACAGGACTAAATTGTCAATTCACAGGAAATGGTGACAGCTGTATTACTAGACAAACCTCACCTGGAATGCTGCACCAAGTGCTAGGAACTCAAAGCTGAGAGAAAATGGACATTAAAAGATTTTGGAATGTATCAACTTAGACAGAAGAGAAAAAAGTAAGATTGGGTGACTGTGTCTATCACTGCCATGAAACTCTCAAGAGCCACTTTCTGAGAGAGGTTATGGTAGACATAGGAGCCTTCCACCATCCGCCTCCCCTAATGTGTTAAATGTACAGTACCAAAATTCATCAATTCAACCTTACTAGAGGTTTCTCCTATTAGTTCAGGTTAACAGTTCTTAATTCTGTAAAATTTACTAGCGTTCTGTTGAGGCTAAACCTAAATACTTTTCTCTACTTACTCCACTTCTTAAACTCTTGAAATGCTTCTGTATTCTTTGGCCAAAATTGAGGGAAAGGTTTTTTACTTTGTCCTCATATTTGTTTGAGCTTTTATTATCAGTTTCTTATTGTCTTCTTTCATTCTTTTGCAAAATCTCTAGTATGGTATATTAGAAAGGTGACTGGACATAATTTGGGATAAGGAATTTTTAGCCCTGGTAACAGAGTAGCCTTTAGTATTAATTTAATTTATTCGGTGACAAACTAATAGTTATGTATACCAAAATCCATTCTCTTCTCCTTCTTTAGTAATTGCATCCTGTATTTTATTTATGTGCCCAATGGAAAGACTCTATTTTCCACCTTCCCTACTATTCATTAAACATGGCCTTGTCACTAATTAAGGACCAATGAATGTAAACAGAAAAGTGTGTAATTTCAAGGAAAATTCCTTAGATGATATCTGGCATGTGCCCTTCACCTATTTTTTGTTCTTTCTTGTTTTCCCTCCATACTGCTTCTTGAAAAGTAGATGTGTTGGCTGGAGATCTAGCAGCCACCTTGAAGTATAAAAACAAGGACCACATGCTAGAGATGGGGAAGCAGAGACCTAAAAGGAACCTGGATTCCTGATGAGTCTTCTACTTGAGAGAATGAAAGTTTTTATATACAGTAGTATTAGGGTTCTCCAGAGAAATAGAACCAATAGGATAGACATAGATACAGATATAGATATAGATAGATATCAATACAATGAGATTTATTATAGGAGTTGGTCCACAAGTTTATTTAAGCTGAGAAGTCCCACCATCTGCCGTCTGTCAACTGGACAGCCAAGGAAAGCCAATGTTTTTTTAAAAATGTTTCTTGGCACTTTCTTTTTATATGTTTTGCTTATTATGAATCCTTTGCTATGTTCACGTTCATTATTTTTCTTTTTATAACTTGTTCTTTGTATACTAAGGAAATGAGCTCCTTAAATCTCATGTATTACACATACTTCTCTTACTTTGCAATTTTTTACGTCACCATATTTTTCTTGCAATTAAAATAATTATTTGGTCAAATTTATTAGTTTTTTCCCCCTTCTTCGTTGTTTTTAGGTTTTATGTCAACCTTCTTTCCCCACTTATCACAATTTCTTCCAGAATTTATTATTGTTACTCTTTTTTGTAATTAATATTTGGATCACTCTGAAGCTGGTTTTTGTACAATAGCATGTTTAGCTGCCAACTTCATTTTTTCATTTAATTCTTTTTGCCTAGGTGTATAGTCATTTGCCCAAGACCATGTTCCAGCATCCTTATTTCTTTATGACTATTTTTCATGTACTAAATCCCCATATATATATATATATATATATATATATATATAAACATCTATATTTTTACTCTAGCTTGAATGATTGGTCTTTCACTCTATAGAGACCAAATGCTTTAGTTACTTGTCATTTTTTAATATTTTAAATCCAGATCAGAGACAATCCCTCGTTAATAATCTCTTTTGGGACATCCCTGGAAATTTTCCCTTGTTTAATTTTTAAACTTTACTCCTATTTCCGTATCTCCCTTCTTAGCCCCTCAAGAAAGTCATGTTATTTTGTTTTAGATAACATTTATTAAATTTAGAAGAACCAACATAGCCAAAATAATGTCTTGTTACCCACAAGCCAGATGTACATTTCCATTTTTCATAATTTTTAATGTTATTTTGTTGGAATTCTTCATATAAGAACGTTTCTCACTAAAATATTTCCAAGCTATTTTATTTATTTTGTTAATATTGTAAAAGGTATCCTTTCTTCCTTTATATTTTAAATAAAAAACAGTATAAAAGCTATTATGTTCTATATGCTCATTTCATGACAAACATTTTAATTTAGTTTATTATTATTATTATTATTTTTTTTTTTTTTTGTGGTACGCGGGCCTCTCACTGTTGTGGCCTCTCCCGTTGCGGAGCACAGGCTCCGGACGCGCAGGCTTAGCGGCCATGGCTCACGGGCCCAGTCACTTTGTGGCATGTGGGATCTTCCTCGACCAGGGCATGAACCCGTGTCCCCTGCATCGGCAGGCGGACTCTCAACCACTGCGCCACCAGGGAAGCCCTATTTTATTATTTTTTCAAAAATTGTTTGATTCGTTCTTTTGTGTTTTCCAGGTATAAAATTTTAGAAGAATAATATTTCCAAGTATAAGTGTATTTCTTCTGCTCCCATGTCCACAATTCACAGAATTCAGCACCAGCATGACCTGTCCACACTGAAAGAACTGAGTCATCCATTGAGGAAACAAAAGAAAATATAGAAACAATGAAATGAAATGAGCAGGATGCACGATTTCCCAGTTGCAGAAAATAAGTCAACAGGAGGCTGGCCAAGAAGGAGCAATTAGGATGAGAGAGAAAGGAGAGGAAACTCATCAGTACTTGGAATTGGATGGAACACTTTTTGGTTTTTTCCATCTTTTCAGTCTCCTCACCTAGAAGAGGTGAAGTGTGTTATCTAGATGGCAAAATTAGGAACTATAAATTGGACAGACTAGACTCAGCTCTTCTCGCTTCTTGGGAATGAACATATGACAGGCAGCAGAACTTCCTCTCTGTTCTTCCCATTCCATGACCTCAACCTCTGGGTCTAGCATTGCCTGTTTCTGAGGAGGTGAGTCTCCTTATTCCTGGGTTGGGAGACCAAATTTGCTCTCAAACTAAGATATCTTCCAATGGAAACTTTACAACTATTGATGACATTTTGGCCTCCATTTTTGAATCCTTTGTCTTATATACCAATTTATTTAGAATCCAGACAGGATAGAAGTATAATTTGATTGGGCTTCTCAGAGACCTGCACAAGAACTTAAGGTCCCTGAGGGCAGAGATCCTATCTTTTTTAGTATTCTCTCTCTAGTGTACAGTGGTTAAGAGTGAGAATTCTGGACTCAGACTAAATTGGTTTCACAATCTGGCTACACTATTTACAAGATCTATTATGTGTGATAAACATCTGCAATAAAACTCATTTTCACTGTGAGAAAGTAATAATAATGGTACCCACTTAAAAGTGTGCCTGCAAGAATTAACCTGGATAACCTATGGTAAAGTTTAGACAGTGAGCATTACATGCTAAGCACTCAATAAAAGTTGGCGATTGTTATTATGACACATAGAGGGTAAAAAATAAATATGACCTTAAATGAATGTAATCTATCAAAAACAAAAATGGACTAGTTGTTAGGAAATTTGAACACTGGAATCCAGATTTGTGCAAGTACAAACATAATCTTCCAAAAAAGAAATTTCTCTAACAAAAAAGAGAAGACTTTTGTGAAAATCAGGCCACACAAGTTGTTCATGCATTATGTAAATACACTAACAAACAATCTGAATTTATCCTAGAAATTCTAGGAGAGTTGATTATTAGGAAATCTATAAATATAAAGTACTTAAGAATATGTTTTAACTAGATTATATAAATTGAACAAGATATTTTATATATGTGTATGTGTGTATATATATATAGATATATATATAGATATATAGATATATATATAGATATATGCTATCTATCCATCCATATCTTCTCTTGGGTACCCTCTGACCCATCTGTGAGGTTGACCAGATTCCCAGAGGAGCTCCAGAACATCTGCCTGTGGGGTTATCCCAGGGCCCCATGCCTGGGCATCAGATCCATGTGAGTGGACTGGCAAGTATACCACTCCTGCTGACTGGCATGATGTGAATCAAGCAAGACTGGACTGTCAGAATTGTACAGACACATTGATTCTGTGTGACTCTCACTCTCATGGGATACAGGACAAATTCAAAGCTTTTGGCTACCCATAGTTCAGCACCGGTCCTTGGGTTTGAGCATTGAGCAGGCATTGGCTCTTGTACATCTGTGTTATGAGCATGGTGCTGTCTCCAGTCTACAGCACCCAAGAGTGGTAAGGATGGCAGCCGTCATTCTTTGCCCTGTGAACCAGTCATCACTTGTATCTAGGGTGGTCACTCACCCATTCTGAAAACCCCACTCCACCTGTCTGTCAGCCCTTCTCGGGTGGCTGCTCCTATCTCTTCCTGGGACTTTGAGACAATTGCTCTACAATGTCATCAGGTCCTTCTTACATATTTCCTCTTTTGCTTCTAATTGAGGTAATGTTGTGCTCTCCTTGGTTGGTCTTAAGCTGTGCCAAGGCAGGGCAGTCATTCCTTGCATGAATATGATGGCTCATCCCACTCCTTCCATGGCCCCTCTTATTGGTGGCAATGAGTAGATGACAGGAATGCCATCCACATGGAAAGAAATCACATTCTAGAAATGCAGTGATAACATTCTAAACTTCTCAAGAGAGGACATGTTTGGAAGATGTGTTGTTCTATATGCTATAAATATCCTAAAGGTAAATTGAGCATGACCAGAAATATAATTATCATTTACTTCTACCTGCACACTTTGGGTAAGACTTACGTTTGTGGTCATCATCAATAAAGCACAGTTACAACTTTTGAGAATCTAGTGTTTATGGTTGGCAGGATATATGCTGCAGCATCATAAGTGATGATGTAACCAGAATTAATTAAATGGTATTAGGGAACTATAGAGCCAAGAAGATCTATATTATTTGAATACAAACAGATTCTGGAGAACCACTGCTTTGTGATTAACAACAGGTACTACCTCTTTCTTGGAAAAGCATATGAGAAATTAGTTTAAAATTATGCACTTGGCAATAAAGAACAGGAAGCGATGATTCTTGGACATGAACAAGAAGACTGTGCCTTTTTAACTGTATCAAGAATCTTCACAAGCTCTGATTGGACAATAAATGTGTAATTTCCTCTTCTCTACCTATTATTCTAAATCATCATTGACAAATCACTATGCCGTGCATGGATCCATGAATTTTGTAATGCACTTTGGAGTTCTGCAAAAGTATATTTGCCTGGGGTGCCACACGCCATAGCGGTGGCCTTGAATGACAGTATACCAGGAAGTCAAGTAAAAAGATGTGATATAACTATTTCAAATAATATGAAAACATATTTTAAAAAATTTAACATATTTGTTAAAAACATAGTAAAGATTAAATTTAGATTATTTCCTTAACAAAACATGTTAAGGAAACATGTTTCCATCTCAGAGCTATCACCATAAGTATTGACAAAAACAGAAACTTTGGGATTAGACAATCTGTATTTGAGTCCAGTTTCTATCACTTACTGGCTTTTGGTTCCTGTAAATACTTACTATTAAAGCCTAAGTTTTTTTAATCAGTAAAATTAAGTAGGGCAATCTTATCTATGTCATAGGATTGTTGTGACAGTTAAGTAAAAAATTGCTTGCAATATACTTAGCAAAATGCCTGGAACATAGCAAGAAGGTGGGATGGTGGGGTAGTCCAAGAGAGAGGGGAGATATATATATATATATATATATATACATATAGCTGATTCACTTCACTGTACAGCAGAAACTAACACAACATTGTAAAGCAATTATACTCCAATAAAAAGAAAAAAACACCATCACCAAGCTGAGAAACAACTTTACAAACAGTGGATAAGGAAACAATTCATAAGGAAAACCACATGATGTCAGTGTGTCAAATTCTGAGTAGGCTGAGAGATGCATAGGCTTGAATGGGAAAACTAAATATTGTAAAGATAGACCTCTCTCCTGTTCATTTTATATGTTTATGGAATTCTATTTAAATACCAAATTCTTTTAATTTAATATAATTACCCGATCTTCATATGAAATAGTATATAGGCTATAAAATCTTAATGGATTTTGAAAAATGCAATGATTAAGGGCTTGGTCTATCAAATATGTAATTATATTATGCTCTAATAATTAAAACTGGGAAGTGTTCACATAAGAATCAACTGAGAGATAATAAAACTGAAGAGCTTAGAAACAAAATTTTTAGCTTATGGAGATGTAGATATATATAGATATATAGATAGATATGAAGCTAGCATCCCAAAATAATAAAAATATAGACTACTCAATCTATGACTGTGGAAGAATGAAGTGGACAAAATAAAATTGTAATATCACTTCTCTGCATTATCCGGTAACTTCCAGATGTCTCAAACACTAAATAATAAAATAAGTAGTTATTTATAGTATATAAACTCATGATTGTGTACAAAGAGTGGAACTATAACAAAAGAGATCAACACATTGAAAACCTTACATTTTTGTGTTAAAAACATTATAAACAAAATTTTAAAAAGCAGTCCTTTCCCTAATGGATACTGCCAGGAACATAGTATGAGCTCAGTAATAACACAAGTGTTCAGTCTTAGGGGGACATTTTAGTTAGCTATGGCACATCCATAAAATGGAGATTATTTTAGCAGCCACTGAAATTATCTTTTAAATAGCTTTTGATTATTTTGAAAATAATTATAATTCTAAGAAACAAATCTTAAGAGATATAAAATATACAATATGATCCTGATATCAGAAATAAAAAATAATAAAAAGGAATAAATCAAAATTTGACAGCAATTATCTTGAGATGATTTAAATATTTCATCTTTGTACTTTTCTGCATTTACAGGACAGAATTTTTAAAAAGACAAAATAGTCAAAGTATATGCTGAGTTTATAAACCAGCAACAGGACTCTAATGAAGACAAGAAAATTGGGAAGGAAGTTATTTTTATTCAAATGGATAATAGGTAAGAACTCTCTCATTTTAGAATTTTTTTAGTTTAAATAGCTACAGGACTTTCAAATACACTTTTCCCCTGGTATATTAGAGAGGATGAAGGAAAGTTAATGTTGAAAACATAGTTGGCAGTACCCTACTGGTGAGAATTAAACCAATAAATCATGTGAGACTCTGTGGGTAATCATGTAACTATCAACAATAGAGCATATAGTATTGTATTAAACTTTAAACCTACTTTTACTTTTTGGGTCAAGGTTGAGATATCAGGAAGTGAAGTGTAGGGTATAAGCAGCATAAGAACATTTTTTTTTCAAGTTAGGGTAAGGGAATATCCATGGAGAAACACAAGTAATGCGGTGGAGAGTTGCAGAGAATGACGATACTGAAGTTGTCATTAAATTTAGCCAAGTCCTTGATGTGAGAAATTTCAATTCATTGTTGATGACACAGATTGCAGAAGCATATGGAAGCAATTAGAGGAAGGTAAATGGAGACTGTGGGTACAAGCTGCATGTTTGTGGAGCTTGACTAGATAAAAGGAATAATATGGGATGAGATCTAAAAGAGGCAATGAAGACTTGGGTATCTTCTTTCAGAGCAGAGGAAATATGAGCATGAAAGAAAACCAAAGGAGAAGACAAAATTGATGATTCCCTGGTCGGGGTGGGGAATATATGAGTAAGAGCAGTGTCTCGTTATGAGCCAGTAGCAGGTTCTGTAGCAGGGGCTGAGGGTTTAGATTTCTAGATAAGAAGAGCATTCCTCTTCCGCTAAGATTAGTGGGAAGGAAGCTCTAATAGATGTAAAAATTCATCAGAAGACAGGCAGCTAGGGTGAGGGGAGCAGTGTAGTATGTGAAGGCAAGGAGCACTTGATCAACTGAGGCTGGCTCTCCAGGAATTAGATGTATGACTTGAGGCCGTGCCTAATGTTTGCTGGACTTATCAAACTTGTTGGGTCTGTTTCTCCTCAGATCAATGGGGATATTATGCATTCCATATAATTTTCCGTATGATTTGGAAACATTCTGTAAAATATGAGAAATCCTTTAAAAAGGTGTAATTCATCCTTACAGTAAATAGAGTAATTTTATCATGAAATGAGGTGGATGAGGGCTAGATGAAGGCAGATAAAGATTAAGAATTTTTGAAGAAATTTGTTGTAAATTTTAATGCAGCGCTCATGGCCTAAGAGAATGGAAGAGCTGGTAGCCCTGACAGAAGCTTGTTAACTTCCTCTGACAATCCTCCAACAATCTTGCTTTCTGAATATGATGCTTTTGATGAGTGCCTAACATGTTTGAGCTTAAAAACTCTTCTTACACACTATCTTCATTTAGCAATGTGGATGATGTTTATTAGACTTCTCATTTAAAAACCTCTCTGAGGCTTCTCCCATGGTGGCCTTTTAGACTTACAGTGCTGGGCACTATGGAAATATCTTAGAATCCAGATGAACAGTGGGTCCGTGGGAACAGAGAGATTCTCACGCCCAAAAATCTCCATAAAACATCTACAGCATTGTCTCAGGTTGCTTGGAGAAACTGCATTCATATTCATAATGTATTGCATAATTATGAGATCCTGATTTTCATATTTCCCAGTGTGCCTTTTCAGCTCTGCTGTATTACCAAGTTAAAGGAGACAACACAACTTTACAAAATTAGAGTGTTCTGTTTTTTTGTGTCACTTTTTGACATTACTCTATTTTAATTTGTTCATCACTGATCCCAATAAAGACAAACTGTCATTGTAACCATTGCCCAGCATGCAATACATTAGTCTTATTGCCTCTATAACAGCTGTTCATGTGTCTCTTTCTCTGTCATTCAATGATGATGTGTCCTTTTCTATATGCAATGCCAGAAAATCTGGGAGAGCTCACAGCACAACACCTCCATATGAACTGGATTAAGTAGAGGAAAATCTTATTGTATATCATCATTTTATTTCTATTAGTACAGAAAGGAAGGCACTTCATTATATTTGCTGAATAAATAAAGGATGAATATTATACTTTTTACTAACTTTGTAATTTTTGCCTTTCATCTAAACTCTTTAGATCTCAGTTTCCTCATATAGAAATTGAGAATGATAGAAACTGCCTTACCTGTCTCTGTAAAAATCAAATGAGCAAACTTTGTATCTCCAACAAAGAGATGAAAGGTTTTTACAAACCTGGGCAATATTTACAGTAGTTCCTTAAATCTCAGATTAATGCACATGATAGCTTCAAATGTCATCTTCATTATTTTAAAAAATATTATTTTGTTGAGAAAATTTTGTTTGTATGACTTTACATATCCGCAGGGATCTCTGGAGAGAGCCATGGAGTGTATTAGGATCTTAGTTTAGGATGTGATAGGCAACCCTGTGCCCAAGCTTAGATAAGAAGAGGGCACAAAAAAACCAATGATGCAGGCAACAGTAGGTTGTTAAAAGTGGGGTGCAAGATCTCAGACTCTCTTTTTCCCAAGATTTGTCTGTAATGGTCAGATGTGCTGCTCAAACTTCCTTCTAGGGGGCAGCAGTGCCCTGGAATTTTGCCAATATCCTTTGTCTCTTTAAATCTTAGTTCAGTGACTCAGATCTTCAAAGAAGCAAAGTCAAAGGAAATAAATGTGCTAATTATGTTATCACATACTGATATTAGGAAAAGGTAATAGTCTACCCAAAGTTGTTAGAAGGAAGTGTTGTTGAGGGCATTAATACAGAAAACATCATAAAATGTACAGTTAAGAGACATATATTACAAAAGACTTTGTTCAAAGGAGAGAAGCCATCATTTCACTATTGAATATATAGTTTATTTTTACTATCACATTTAATGTACACTTTATTGCTATTAAAATTAAAACTACTAAAGATAAATATATATTTAGAGAATGAAAATTTGAGATATGGGTTTTTAAGTATGTGAGAATTCAGATCTTGTGAACAAAAAAATTTTCCCAAGAAATGTAAATAATAATTTTTGGAGGAAATGCAAAGAGACCTGACTTGGGCTTCTTGAATTTGCTTTGATTTGTTAGAAACATATATTGAACAGATGATTTTTATTTTACAAAACAACTCAAAGTACTGAGCAGAAATCACTTCACAGCTTTTGATACCTGCACTAGTCCTCTACTAGTTGAGACAGTAGGCCATAGTAAATCTTGACACCAAATTATACATGAATTGCTTTTCTTATCTCACTTGGCCATAGTCAATTTCAGTTCTAATTATAGGGGGCTTATTAAAATGTTTGGAAACTCTTCTTTTACAGTTTTGTATAATGACCCCTTTTATCATGATCTGCTAGACCTTGGTACCGAACTCTAGGGATAAGGGTTGGATACTGTGGGCGTGATGACTCAGATGACTCTGCTCATCCAGCAGGAGAAAGATGGTGGCTCCAATTAGTCCCTACTAAAAATTAACCCATAATGTCTTTCTTTTCTTTATACCATCATTATTTGAGTGGAATGAGGAGCACCCTCACTTTACCTCTTGTTTTCAATTGTCTTCTCTTCATGATAATTTGTCCTGAATTTTTATTTAATGATACTTCAGAATTAGGATGAGGGTGAGGAGAAGAAAAAAATATTGTTTGCCCAGGGCTCTGAACTGTTCTGAACTAAGCTCATTTATTATAACATTAGAGGAGGACCTTGCTTGGTTGTCATTATTTTGCAGAATATATGGTACTGACATTTTCCCTTTCTCCAAGGGAGATAATTAGACCAAATGGGAAAAATTCTTCTGTGAGTTATATATGTCTTAATTTTTTTCACCAAGTTCTCTTACTCATCACTTTTAATTGCCAAATCTTAGAGCTATGAAAAAAATACATTGCCAGTAATCTTATAATGAGATCTGATATTATTTATGTAGAACATATTCACTCTTTAACAGCTTTCCTTATTTAACATTTGGTGAAAGTACATAATTATTACTGGAGGAATTTAATATTCTTCAAACATGCTGTTCTTTTTTTAGTGTTTCCTTGTCGCTTATAAAAAAATATTTTATATGCTATTGATTCAATGGGGGTGACACTTTTAAGATGAATTCATAAATGCCCGTAGAGGATCAACCACTACACATGCAAAGCGAAATTCTGTCACACTGACATTAATGATGGCTACTATAATCACTGGCTCCTCTTTTATTAGGATTTTTATTAATTAATGCAAAGTCTACTATTGGCCTTATAAAAGTGCTCATCTGTTTTCCTTTAATTTCAAATAGATTAAAAGTAAGATTTGGTGTTAATTAAAAACTTAGGATTTATGAGGATTTTAATTGCAAACATTTCAGTGGTGAACATGTAGATGACTCTTAGTTCTGTTTGCTAATAAACATGGTATTGAACAATGACAAGACAAAAGAATAAATCATTCGCAGAGAAGTACACTGTCATTGGCTGTATTGTCCATGTGTATTGAATCCTGTCTAGCCAGGGGCAGATAAGAGAGGCTCAACAGCTCAGGATTTCCTTGGGGGTTTTAAACTTTTACCTGACGTCTGGAAATTTTACTTTTACTTTCAAAATATGGATGGGTTTAAACTTAAAGAAAAATCATCAGGTTTAATGAGTTTAACGGAAATACTCTGACATCATAGTCTGCAAATATGATTTCATCTGTCTATCTTTAAGTTGAATTTAGGTTGTATAGTGTAACTGATGTCCAAAAGGTCCCTACAAGTTTCCCATTTTTTTATTTATTATCTTAACCAGAGCCTGTTGCAATAAAAGGGCCATCTTCTGTGGTGACCTGTAGCACAGGTATTTTGCAATTAGCATCTTTGCATGTTCTCCTCTGGCATGAGTCAGGTTTAGCCTTGTCACACTGGGCTTTTAAGGGGAGCTCTATCTTTGCAGCCCAGGCTACATGTGACAAGATTAAATTGGCACACTTTACTGTATAGCTCTTGTGTTCCTGGCAGTGCTAGCCTGGCTGATGCCTCTGAGAGAAGGCTCAGCTGTCACTCAGTGACCCATTAACACTACTGTTCGATCATGCAGTGTCATTTTTCTCATTCTCATGGAGATAATGCTCCCTGGAGATCTCCAATACCTGCAGGAATGAAAGAGAACAGCAGAGACAGGCTAACTATCAAAGAAGGAGCAAACAACACAGCAAGACCATGAATTCCACAAGCAGAATTTTAAATTGAGTGAAAAGATGAAGCCCATTTATGACGTCTGGGGTGGGAAGGTGGGAGGAGGATGGAGTTTTAATAGATATAATAACTTTTTAACAAGCTATTTTCTTCTTCCTGCCTGAATACTATAAGAGGTATCCATGATAATACTTATAACTAGGTTAGAGAAGGCAGCTGCTTTGAACATGTCATAGGGATTTGAGTGAGAATTTATTTATAAACAGGGATTTTTGTGTTTTATTTGTTTATTTACAAACAGGTGGAGGATATAAAACAAAGCACGTATTAAGGTGTATCGCTTAATAGTCTAAATAGAACAGAATCCCTGTTTATGGATGGCTTATCGGGGTACAAAATCACAAAAACACAAAAGAGGAAAATGGTATGTGATCTTTGTAACGCTAGGCGTTAAGACTTCTTTTGTCCTATGATTAAACCAACTGCTTAAGCAAACTCTGTTGCTCTTCAATCCAAACTGCATGTTGTTTAGTGCGTCACTTCATAAGAAGTTATGCTTTCTAATGTTTACTATATAAGGAAATATTATAAGAACATGCTTCTTGATTTCCCAGACTAAGACTGGTTCTGTTTAGATTGATATAAAAAGAAGAAACAAAGCCATATGAATCTTGATATTTTCTAAGGAAACCTGTTGAAGACGTGATAGGAGTAGACCAACACCCCTCCAAAAAAATTAGTCAGAAAATAGGGATAAAATTGAACAGGATTCAGGATTACAATAAAGAGCAAGGAAAAGTGCCATGTAAAAACTTGTTAGTAGCTACTTTAACCCTGATTCCTTTCTGGACACATAGAACATCCATTCCATCTACGCTTAGATCATTTCAACCCTGATTTCAATTTTCGCACACCAGGCAAAGCTTGTTATTGGGTTTAGACTTTTAATCTCAGGTAGGGATTTGTGTACCGTCACGTGCCCTCCCTCACCACCAATCAGGAGACACAGGTGCTAGAATCCATAGTGTAAATGTGCATATTCTTCCGGTGCACCAACTTTTTAAAAAAAGTGTGTGTTTTTTTAACTTATGTAAACTAAAAATAATTTGCATCTTTATTTTTACTTTAAAATAAACATGGTGTATTGTGGAGTAGGATAAAATATTCATACATATTTTAATGATTTTTAAAAAGACTTTAAAGAAATATTGGTAAGAACATCTTTGGCTTAACCTGTCAGAGCTCTTGTGTGCCTTAAGGATTGTGTTTTCTCCTCTTTTCCATTGAATACAACGTTCAGGAGGCATTACTTTAGCGTATAGCAGGGAAAAGGGACCCAGATTATGATGTTTTAGCAATGATGATGGCGTTAGTTAGGAATAGAGTGTAGTTCAGCCAAGTCTTCCAGGGCAAGAAACAACCTTTATTCTGAATTTTACAGTTGGAAGGCACTGTAAAAATCAGCTGATCCAGGCTGCGGCCCGTGGCCTCGCGCAGCATGACGTGGCCTCTGCCACCAGCGCACTGTCATTGTGGTGCAGCGTGTGTTTTGGGGGTGGAGGGTACACTGGAGACTGGGACTCAGGTGACCCTGGCAGATGGAGACTCACGGCCTCCCTGGCTGCGCTCCATGAGGAAGATGCTGGCTGCTGCTGTCCCTAGCGTGCTGTCTGTTGTCACCCAGAAGCCCGCTAACAGGGTGCTTGTGGCATCCTGTAACTATTCAAATGATGCTACATTTGAGATTAAGAAATGTGATCTTTATCGGTTGGAAGAGGGTGCCCCTGTCACCGCAGTGCTCACCCGGGAGGATGGACTCAAATACTACAGGATGATGCAGAACATTTGTCGAATGGAATTGAAGGCGGATCAGTTGTAAAAACAGAAATTTATTTGTGGTTTCTGTCACTTGTGTGATGGTCAGGAAGCTTGTTGTGTGGGTCTTGAGGCTGGGCTAAATCCCACGGATCATGTTATTGCATCCTGTCAGGCTCACGGCTCATGTGTACTCGTGGACTTTCTGTCCCATCAATTCTAGCAGAGCTGACAGGTCGAAGAGGTGGCTGTGTTGAAGGAGAAGGGGAGGGTCAATGCATATGTATGCCAATAACTTCTATGGAGGCAATGGCACTGTTGGTGCTCAGGGACTGCTGGGAGACAACGAGGTGTGTTAGACTCTACATGGGAATGGTGCCGCTAATCAGGGTCAGATATCTGAAGCTTATAATATGACATCTGTGTGGAATTTACCTTGTATTTTCATCTGTGAGAATAACCGCTATGGAATGGGAATATCTGTTGAGAGAGCTGCAGCCAACACTGATTACTACAAGAGAGGCAGTTTCATCCCTGGCCTAAAGGTAGATGGAATGGAGGTTCTGTGTGTTCGGGAGGCAACTAAGGTTGCAGCTGACTATTGTAGATCTGGAAAGGGGCCCATACTGATGGAGCTGCTGACATACCATTATCATGGACACAGTATGAGTCACCCTGGAATCAGTTATCGTACACGAGAAGAAGTTCAGAATTTAAGAAGTAAGAGCCATCCTATCATGCTTCTCAAAGATAAAATGGTAAACAACAAACTTGCCAGTATTGAAGAATTGAAGGAAATTGATGTTGAAGTGAGGAAAGAAATCGATGCTGCTGCTCAGTTTGCTATAACCGATCCTGAACCACCATTGGAAGAATTAAGCCATCACATCTACAGCACTAATCCACCTTTTGAAATTCGTGATGCAAATCAGTGGATCAGGTTTAAGTCAGTCAGTTAAAAGGAGAATATATTCACGGTCAACTTTAAGAAACTGTGTACTTAATTTTGTTAAGGAGGAATAAAACCCGTAAAACAAAAGTCTTTTAAACTTTTATTAAGAGGAATTGAGATAATTAAGAGATAATGGAAAGGCATAAATGAGATCACAGAAAGATATACATTCAGTTGAGGTATTACATTCAATTGTACATTATTGCATTAAAAAATACTATACAGTTAATCATTTAGTATTGTTAAAAGATAAACTGAGGCACATTAAAATTTTCAAGAGTTGATTTTGAGCATACATCAGTTAGAATCAGGCAGTCCAAACAAAAGGTGGAGTATTCTACCAACAGGAGCTGGGGGAGAGGTTTTTAGAGAGAAGCAGAGCAAGGAAATGATTTGATAGGTGATAGCTTAAGGAGTTGCCTTATTTGGGAAAGCCTAGTTGGCCGTTTGTGATTGGTTGTTCTTAAGTTTCATTTGCTTGGTTTGAGTGCATTGACTCTAGCTTAGTTTTGGTTTGCTTACGTAGGCTCCCAAGACATTAGAGCCACCTCAGTCTGATGGCTTCCTTGTTTAACTACTTAAACAATGTGAATATCTTAAAGATTATTTTAAATTTATACAAGTCTAGAATAGGAAAAACAGGGACTTCCCTGGTGGTCCAGTGGTTCAGACTTCGCCTTCCAATGCAGGGGGTGTGGTTTTGATCCCTGATTAGGAAGCTAAGATCCCACATGCTTCACGGCCAAAAAACCAAAACATAAAGCAGAAACAATATTGTAACAAATTCAATAAAGACTTAAAAGAAAAATGGTCAACATCAAAAAAATCTTAAAAAAAAATAAAATAGGAAAAACAGAGAAAATATTATTTAACTTCCCAAATTATCTTCTGTAATAGTTCTGTTTGATTTAGCTTTATATTATTTTAGTAAATACTCTTATTTAAAGGAAAAAATAGCCCTTTGATTCCTGCTCAACCCTGCTAGAGGTTTAGGTGTAAAGTCACTATTCTGAAGTTAAAAAGTAATTTCAAGCAGTACCAAAGTATCAGGACCCCTACTGCTGTGTCACTTAAAATAGTTTGCTTAAATTAACCAATTGAACACAGCCTACTAAATAGTGTGCATGTGCACACACACATGCGTGAATATTCAGTATTGATGCTGAAGCGACTTAACATTGACCATTTTTCCAATAAAACATGATATATAACAGAGCAGGGGGAGATAGGACAAGGACACTTTTTCATGTTGTGCTTAATTGCAATATTTTTAGTGTATCAATTTAAAGGAAAAATGTAAGCAAAGTTAAAATCTAGAGGAAAACTGCATTTTGCTTTAATCTTCTAGTGAAAGCTACTCTTATTTTATAATCCATTTGTACCGTTATTCCATACTTTAAAGAACTCTTAGTAAATTTCAGACTGAAAAATAAATGAACAGATATGACGACACCAAAGGAGTTAAGCAGAGGAGGTGATATTAATAAAAAATTGAAAATAAAATCTGCCTTGGCCAGAACTGAGCATTCACAGATAACTTTTTGCATGAGAAAATCTAACTTGGATCATACAGGTTTGGTTTTCTCTATAGTCCAATACCATGTCAATTAACAAGTCATGACAGTGAAAACATCTTTACTTGGTTATATTTACCAAATGACCTAAAGTCCTATTGAGCATGATGTTTGGCATACCTTACTCCTCTGAGATAGACTCACTGAAATCAGAAATCAGAATTTGCCTGTGATTTAAGAACCAGTTTGCAGGGGCTTCCCTGGTGGCGCAGTGGTTGAGAGTCCGCCTGCCAATGCAGAGGACGCGGGTTCGTGCCCCAGTCCGGGAGGATCCCACATGCCGCAGAGCGGCTGGGCCTGTGAGCCATAGCCGCTGAGCCTGCGCGTCGGGAGCCTGTGCTCCACAACGGGAGAGGCCACAGCAGGGAGAGGCCCGCGTACAGCAACAACAACAAAAAAGAAATAGTTTGCAGATAACACCAAAAGTTGTTAAAGGTTAAAACCCATCACAAGAAAAAAAAAAATTGTGACTGTGTGTGGTGATGGATGTTTAAGTAGATTTATTGTGGTTATCATTTCATAATACATACACATATTGAATCATTATGTTGTACACCTGACACTAATATCATGTTATATGTGAATTATATCTCAATTTTTTAAAAAAAGTTAAAACCTTTTCTTTACAGCATCTGCTTCTACAAATAAAAGCTTAGATACTTTCTAAGAACTCTAACAGAAAACCAAAATCTTAGAGGCCTGTGAGTCCATAAACATATGAACACATATGTGGACGCTTAATCTCCATACCTTTCCCCAAATAGGTTTAAACAAGTAAGATAACCTCAACATTCTAAATTCAGAAAGCAGAGATAAGCATCAATTTGTTTATAAATCGGTGATATTACTAGTTAATGTGTTTTGCTTATGCAGCTTCAGTTCAGAGGTGGCTTGATTGAATCTCTTTCATCAAAAACAAAGTAATTCATAAGATGGTCAAAATAATCACATTCTTTGAATGACAAACAATTCTTCTACTTTTTATTTATTTTGACATACTTATATTTCCATAAACTTGCAAGTGGAAGATAAGCTGCTCAATTAAAGCTATTTTCTGTAGACAATATACAGAAATCATTTTCAATTTTTGTTTATGGATTTTGTTTATAAATTTTTATTATGGATTCTTTTAATGTCAGTAAAACTTAACATACAAATAACTGATTAGATATGAAACCATCATAAACCAAGAAACACAGACACTTCATTTCAGGAAAAAAGTCCAGTCTTACTATAGCAGAAGAAAAACATTTATCACAATACAAGTTTCAAATTCCATTAAAGCATAGAATTTTGAATATTTTCTATATTAAAAAAATATACAGGCATTTATGTGTACAGGCATTTATGTGTATATTCATGATTGTAATTTAATCATATCACTGGTTGCACACAATTCTGTAAGGATACAAAGAAAAAAAGAAAAGAAACAAAAATCCCTGTTGTTTTCATTTAGGTCAAGGAATAAATTAATAATAGCAATTTATTTACCAAGATGTAAATCAAGTGTAGAAATCCAGCAGTGGGATTCTATTTCCTGTCTAAAGTACTATGCCACTTAGTCTATTTTATCCACATATTAGAAGACATAATAAACCACGATGGTCATAAGAATTAAATAGTTGCAACAATGCTGGAATATCTGAGAGAAGGAAGAGTTCCTAATATCTTAATCTTTATTATACTCTATAAAGGTAAAGGATAGTGTACATATCTGTGGAATGAGATAAGAAAGGAAGGAGGTTAAGTATATAAAGGAAATACTTAGAACCTTAGAATTACACTTATTTTTAAAAATTTACATGTCTGCCAATCTAACATACAAAAAACAGAGCAGATATTAGTGAAATTTAATCTGATAATTTGTGAGAAAGTGCTAGTTTAAAAAAATTGAAATACAAGTCAAATACCATAAAATTCATCCTTTTAAAAGTGTACAATTCAGTGGTTTTTAGTATGTTCACAGAGTTGTGCAGCCATTACCACTATCTGATTCCAAAATATTTTTATCATCCCAAAGAGATAACCCATACCCATCAGTCACTCCTGATTTCTTTTCATCCTCTGGAAAGTACAACTCTGCTTTCTGTCTCTGCCTATTCTGGACATTTCATATAAATCATACAATATGTGCTCTATTGTGTCTGTCTTCTTTCACTTAGCATAATGTTTTCATTTTCTGTAGCATAATTCCTACCATTGAGAAGTAGGATCTGTGTTCCTTCCCCTTGAATCTGGTGGGCTTATGACTGCTCTGACCAATAGAGAGCAGCAGAAATGATGCTGTAGAGTGTCAGGGCCCAAGACGTAAGAAACAGGCAAGTTTTGCTTCATGTCTCTTGGAACATTTTCTCTGGGAGTTGTGATTCTCCAGTTAAGAAGTTCAAATACACTGAGAGTCCCCTGCTAGAGACTGTACGGGCAGGCACTCTGGTTACCAGTCCCAGCTGGCTCAACCTTCAGCCAGACCTGCAAAGACAACAGGTATGTGAGTGAAGGCCATCTTGGACCCTCCAGATAGCCCGTTTGCCAGCTGAAAACCACAACAGTGTCTTGAAGGATCAGTGGGATCACTAGCCAAAATCTGCCCAGATTCTTAATGTACAAACGCACAAGAAAAACAACATGATTGCTTTTAAGAGTCTAATTGTTGAGGTACTTTGTTACACAGCAATAGACTCAGCAGAAATGAAAATTATATTGCTTAGTCCAAGCCAGGTGTGTCAGGAGAACAGGTGACGATTAGTAAACCAAGTCAGAGTCAGAAAGCCCATAGGACGTATCAGTGCAGAGTTTCAAAATTTAGAAGTAGCAAGGGAAAGATACAAGTCCTCAATAGAAAATCTAGGAACAAAATTACAACTGTTCAAAACATGTTTTTCCACCATCAAGGCTGGTTTTCAGGTGAACTAAAGCATAACATTGTGTCTTGAGGATTTTATAGTAAAATACTGTCAACCATTGGTCAAGAAACACACTGCTGTGAACTGCAATTTCACCGACTGAGGCTTGTCTAGAGTCCGGAAGGAAGTTTTCTGTTGATTGGTAAGTTTTAGGCCTTGATGAGTCAAAGCCAGCATTTGAAATGCCAACGCAATGTGGGAGCAAGTCGTTATGAGTTCACAGCTATTCGTGACTAGTCTACCCAGTTAATGAAGAGGAATCCAGGAAGCTAAGGGCTCAGGACTAACAGAACCTGAGAGGCAAAGCTGGAAGGAAGTCGGGAACTGAATCAAACTGGTAAGTATAGACAAGGAGAGAGACATTAGGACTAAACCAGAGGCAAGGAAAATGAGGTGGAAATATGTAACAAATAGGCTTGCATATTGGTGACCTTTGTGTTATCACAGAGCTCAATATCTGTTGGATGAATTGAGTCAGCAGCATCTCATGTAATGACAGGCCCTTTAGAACCTAACGCTTTCTGATCAGCATCACTTGGTCTGAAGGCAGCCCTGTCTTTATGTGACATGGAAATAAAGTCTGGACTTCAGTGGCATTTACATCTGGGTTCAAATCATGGCACTGTCACCTTTGAAAAATGGTACCTTGAGAAAGTGACTTAACTCTCTGTGTGTCCACTTCTTCATCTGTAATAAGGCTGGCCCAAATGACTGTTGTAAAAGTTAAACAAAGAAGTACAATAACATCTAACTTAGCTCCAGGTATACCCAAGGTGACCAATAAATGGACATTTCTGGTCCATAGGAAGAGAGAACTGTTCACTGAGAAAAAAGACAAAAAGTTGAAGAGTCTACCTCATCTGAAAGGAATTTTTAAAATCTTCAGTTTTATATAGATAGCTAAGTGTAAGGATTGCAGTGGTCAGAAGAAAGACCTTCATGTGGAATATATTTTTGCAATGTCAGCCACCCTCTGTTTTCTCATGATCCTCTCACTTTTGACAAGTAGTTATCCTTCAGCCAGCATTAGATATAGAAAACAGTAATGAAGGGCCAGCAGGTTTGGACAGTAAGACCATGTAGGAGTAATGGAACTGCCCAGTTTGCACCCAAACTTTCTTCAGAATTGGGGCCTATTGCTCTATTAACTATAGTAAAGCATGTTGATATTATGCAGACACTATTTTGGTAGAATCACGGGTGGGAAATACAGATTTTGCCATTCTATTATAAATGACTACAGATAATCTAATGCTAGTGATTCCTTAAAAATCAGCTGCACTCTTCCTATTGTAGATCCCTTTTAGGGAATGCTCCCAAATATTAATAAAAACAATGATCTGATCAACCAAAACTCTCCATTCAATCAGTATTATAATTCTTTCTCATTGACTTAATTTGTGTCTATTTGATCCATGAGGCTGATCTGTATAGCAAAGAGCAAAGATGAGAGGTCTCTGTACTGGAATTTGAGAAAGAGAGATGGAAATTTTCCACCGACTTTTATGCACAGAATAGAACACAATCAAATTAGAAAATGGTGAAGAGCAACAAAGAGTTCATACAATACTTTCCTTTTGACAGGCCAATAAATACTCAAACTGAATAATTTACCAAAAGAAAAAGAGCCCACTCAAACCTCACGACCTTTTGAACAATGAGCAAGAGTTCAATTATCCACAAATGTTCTATTAGAAGTCAGCTTTCCAGGCTGCAGTGCTATTTCAGCAGTCATATATTAGAATTATAAAAGAGAGAGAATATTGCCTATGTAGTTTCTGTGTCCTGCTATAGTTTAAGTTACCTTCTTTTTAAAAGCCGACTGCCGCACAAAGTAGGACTTTGACAAAAAAAAAAAAAAGAAAAAAGGAGGAGGAAGCAATTATTTTAATAATGGTTCTAGTGAGTTTGAGCTATTAGATTTCACCGGAACACTTTATTTGCAAATTGCTAGAGTGATACTGT
The DNA here is from genome assembly GCF_003676395.1 of Aethalodelphis obliquidens. Taxonomy (NCBI): domain Eukaryota; kingdom Metazoa; phylum Chordata; class Mammalia; order Artiodactyla; family Delphinidae; genus Aethalodelphis; species Aethalodelphis obliquidens. The sequence continues at coordinate 13,962,654 of NW_020837961.1, forward strand.
CACTTTAGAAAATATATAATTTGCTTCCATTAGAGACTTAGAGTAACTTTCCAATAGTACCCAGAGAACTTCTCCATCACCATCCATGTGGACTGCAGTGCTGCTGAGTACACAGCTTGTTACTTCCTTGAGGTAATCTGGGTTCCAGGAACTGGAGAGCTTTTTCTTTCACTGGTATCTTGTAAAATCCTACAGCTTTCCTTACACGTAAGGCTGTAGAAATCATGTGGAATATCACAAAATTTGGAACCAAATCATCAGAGTTTACTACCAGTATGAAAGTATCAATACATTATGAACTCAGTCAGTTCTTGTGGAAGTGACATTTTTTGGTGATTTAAATTTATCTTCAAAAATCCTTTGTCAGTCTTCACATTATCTTTTGATATTCTTCTTGATCCTTTATGTATTTTGCTATATCTTTTTGAATTGTTGAGATTTGAACCAAGGGCTCTACAAAAAAAAAAAAAAATCAAAAAATGAATTCTGACAGATCTAAAGATAGTAGAAACACAGTTTCACTATTTTGACACTGAATGATTATTTATTCACTGAATTAGGCTAACTGAGGAAAAAGAACTGAATTCTTATCAGAGCAGAGTTAACTGAACTCTCAAATATACCTGAGGTCAGACCCAACTGAGGTTGACTCTTGTCATTTCTGGCTGTGTCATCTTGAGTGAGTTATGTTCCTTTCTCAGTCATCTTTACTACTCTGTAGAAAAGGGGAGTATCACACTTGCCTTGTAGTGCTGTTGTGAGGATTGGAAATAACATCATAAAATGTTTATTGCTTGACACCTATTAAGTGCTCCAAATGGTACTTATATTTTCCCTTATCTTCCGCTTCTTCTCTTTCCCTCCTGTCCTATGTTGAAAGCTTGATTTTTCTCACAAACCTTTACCAAAAGAAAAAAACATTGTTTGTCTCTTACCTTTCACACATGTCATTTAGATTTTGAATCTGTCATTCCAAAAGTTTAGTCATGATTTTTATTCAGTGATTCCAGGAACTCACTAAGCATTGCTCTTATTGCATTATACAGGTCATCAGTGGAAAATTTAAATGTCACCTGGTCTGTAAATTGAGTTTACTGCATATTTTGTGTAGTCATGTACTGCTAAGAGTGTGGCTTACCTATCCTTATTATCCAGACTATTTATTCACATTGAACTACCCTGTTTTCTAATAACCCTACTGCATTTTATTTTGTCAAATTTTAGTATGAAACATAGCACTTGCCATAAAGATTTTATTAGCATGAAAACTTTCAAATCTCTAAAATGCTATGAACCTTACATATATTAGCTAATTTAGAAAGAAATTCGTCATATGCACAATAAGCTTTACATATGTGTCAATGTTTCCTTAGAGGATAAATTTGCTCTTTTTATTCCTTAATAAGGACTTTATTTTCATGTTCATTGAAAACATTAAGGAGCAGGTGGCAACATTCTGTCAAGTTAAAGGAGCCGCAGTGCAAACAGTCTATTTATTAACATTATTCACAGTTTCTGTCCTAAACAGCTTTAAACTACTTACTATTCACCATAAGGGTATAAAACATGCAATGGAGCTTCACAATCAATGACATGTTGCCCTCTATCCAATGTTGTTCTTTGGCAAAGAGAAAGAGCTGCTTCTCAAACTCAGCATGGCAGTTTTTAATTCACACTTAAATTTCCGCTTGAGGAGGCAAGCCAAAACAAACTAGTCCTCCCTGAGATGCACCCTGGGAATAAGTGCCCTCCCAACTTTAATAATTATCTGAGAAGAGTCTTTCCCCCACTCTCCTTTTCCATCTGAATGGGAGTTGCCTATTAGGACCTGGTTGTTTTCTAGTCCTTTATTTGCATAATTCACAGACGTCAACCTGCTGACTCTATTCTGTCCCATAGAAGTATAGTCTTTGTTTGCTGAGTAAATTATCTCTTTGCAGCTATAATTAGGGAAACACTATATAGAAGTTGTAAGATGAAATGACTATCAGCATTTAGATAGATAGATAGACAGATATTACATTTTTAGTTAATCATATTCTGATTCAAGACTGCTTTCTTTTCTAAATTAACCTATGTGCATGCTTGTAAAACAGTATGTATATTTAGGAAAGCTTTATTTAAACATAGATAGCTTCAGGCTATGTAAATATTTGTTATTGTCACCTCATTCATCTTTAAAAACACACTACTGTAAAAGGAAATATATGATTATTTAGTTACAGAGCTTGGTAATAGAAACAAGAAACTATGATTTTTGTATCCACCCACAGTTGTTTCTCAATGATTACATGGATATTAGGTATAGTTTTTCCTTCCCCATTTGATATTCTATGCAATTCAGCCTAATTCTTCAAATATCAAATGTTTTTAGTATGTTTTTGTATTTTCTTTACCGAAGTTCCTAACAAAGTATTTTTCAGAAGAAACTGATACAAAGAGGCCTTGGTACTACAATTAAAAGAGACACATGTTTGAATCACACAAGGTTTCAAAGATGATCAAATATAGTAAAATGGGAGAAAACGGTTCTTTTTTTTTTAACTTTTTATTTTATATTGGAGTATAGCCGATTAACAATGTTGTGATAGTTTCAGGTGCACAGCAAAGCAACTCAGCCATACATATACATGTATCCTTTCTCCCTCAGGCTCCCCTCCCATCCAGGCTGCCACATAACATTGAGCAGAGTTCCCTGTGCTATACAGTAAATCCTTGTTGGTTATCCTTTTTAAATATGGCAGTATGTACATGTCAATCCCAAACTCCCTAACTATCCCTTCCCTCCACCCTTCCCCCCCGGTAACTATAAGTTCATTCTCTAAGTCTGTGAGTCCATTTCTGTTTTGTAAATACTCATTTGTATGATTTCTTTTTGATTCCACATAAAAGTGATATCACACAATATTTCTCTTTCTCTGTCTGACTTACTTCACTCAGTGTGACAATCTCTAAGTCCACCCATGTTGCTGCAGATGGCATTATTTCGTTATTTTTTTATGGCTGAGTAATATTCCATTGTATACATGTACATCTTCTTTATCCATTCCTCTGTCGATGGACATTTAGGTTGCTTCCATGTTTTGGCTATTGTAAACAGTGCTGCAATGAACATTGGGGTGCATGTATCCTTTCGGACCATGTTTTTCTCTGGATATATGCCAGGAGCGGGATTGCAGGGTCATATGGTAGTATGGAAAAACAAAAGAGCCCGAATAGCCAAAGCAATCTTGAGAAAGAAAAATGGAGCTGGAAGAACTGGGCTCCCTGACTTCAGACTATACTACAAAGCTATAGTCATCAAAACAGTGTGGTATTGGCACAAATATAGAACTATAGATCAATGGAACAGGATAGAAACCCCAGAAATAAACCCATTCATCTATGGTCAATTAATCTATGACAAAGGAAGCAAGACTATACAATGGTGGAAAGACAATGTCTTCAACAAATGGTGCTGGGAAAAGTGGACAGTTACATGTAAAAAAAAAAAAAATGAAATTAGATCATTCTTTAACACCATACACAAAAATAAGATGAAAATAGATTAAAGACCTAAATGTGAGACCAGACACTGTAAGACTCCTAGAGGAATACATAAGCAGAACACTCTTTGACATAAATTGCAGCAATATCTTTTCTGATCTGTATCCCAGAGTAATGGAAATAAAACCAAAAATAAACAAATGGGACCTAATTAAACTCAAAAGCTTTTGCACAGCAAAGGAAACCATAAACAAAACAAAAAGACAACATAGAATGGGAGAAAATATTTGCAAATGATGTGACCAACACGGGATTAGTCTCCAAAATCTACAAACAGCTCATGTGGCTTAATATCATCAAAACAAACAACCCAATCAAAAAATGGGCAGAAGACCTAAATAGACATTTTTCCAAGGAAGACATACAGATGGCCAAGAGGCACACGAAAAGATGTTCAACTTTGCTAATGATTAGAGAAATGCAAATCAAAACCACAATGAGATATTACCTCACACTAGTCAAAATGGCTATCATCAAAAAATCCACAAACAATAAGTGCTGGAGAGGGTGTGGAGAGAAGGGAACCCTCCTACACTGTAGGTGGGAATGTAAATTGGTGCAGCCACTATGGAGAGCAATATGGATGTTCCTTAAAAAACTACAAATAGAGCTACCATATGACCCTGGGAGAAAACAGTTCTGAACAGTATATTCATCTACAGTAGTATATTAGGAAGCAATAATTTGGGCTTCAACACATACAGTGAAGAAAATTTTGATTCACAAATATTTTGCTCAAGTGGTATATTTCTGGAGTTTTATGACATTTAAAGTTTTCTCTGTTCTTTCAATTTGCTGTAGATTGGTCCACCCAATGGTTGATGACTAGTTTTTGAACACTGAAGTGTAGGCAAAGTTCACTGCATTGAAGTTGTTACTGAACTCGGGTTTGGCTGCTCACTGATCAAAAGCCAATAATTCAAGAGGAAAGTGTCAATAGAAAGGAAAGGTGCTTTAATCAGAAAAGCCAGCAATCTGGGGGAAAAGGTAGAATCATGTCCCAAGTCTAACTCCAAAGATTCTACTCAGCCATGACAGTTTTTAAAGGGAAAAATGGGGGAGGGGGAGAATATCAGTGAATCACTGAGGTAGGAGGTTGGGGTCTGCATCATTCTGCATTGCCTGTGGACTGGCTGGCTCTGTCTTCAGATGTTATCTTGCCTGTATGATCGCTAAGGGGGCTGTGGCAGGTAGAGAGCTTAGCCATTCTTTAACTACTTAGTTCTTCATTCTTATTTATTGTATCTAGGAAAAGAGTCAACAGGTTAAGCAAGGCATGGTGTGCATTCAGGAGAGTATAAGTCAAAGAGTTATTATTTAAACTGCCTAGTGATCTCATTTCTGTAATTCGGTTCTTTCAAGGTCAGAGGGAGACAGAAATGGGCAAACCGGAAAGGGGCAAAGAGCTGCTTTAAAAGTGTAGGCAAAATTCACTGCATTTTTTCATTTATATAACAATTTTGGGTGAGGATTCTTGGAAGTGTAAGTTGACATTAATGACCGTATGTCACAGCATGGTTTTGTAAACACAGTTAAATAGTAGTGAACATTAATTCTTAATGTAAAAGCAGTTTTTTGGCCAGGGTTCAGCAGCCTCTTAATTCATTTTTTAAAAGAAGTTTTTTAATGTATAGAAAATTTTAATTGAATTGCTATATAAAAAAACGGGGTCTCTGATAGTAAACGTGTGCAATCATAGTTATGGTTTCCATTTTTCTTGAGGGTGGCAAATATATATATACATGGTACAAGCTAATCAGAATGTTGCATTATCTTTCCATTACATATATATGTTCATCTTTTATATGTGCAAATAATACAGAAGTTGGGGTCAATACCACTCTCTTACACTTGCAGAGTATTGGAATATCAGTGCCTCACCAAGAAAATTCACTTTTTTTTTATTCGAGTATAGTTGCTTTATGATATTATACTAGTTTATACTGTACAGCAGAGTGAATTGGCTATAAGTACACATATATACCCTCTTTTTTGGATTTCCTTCTCATTTAGGTCACCACAGAGCACTGAGTAGAGTTCCCTGTAGTATACAGTAAGTTCTCATTAGTTATCTATTTTATACATAGTATCAACAGTGAATATATGTCAATCCCAATCTCCCAGTTCATCCCACCTGCCTTTCCCCCTTGGTATCCATACGTTTGTTATCTATGTCTGTGTCTCTGTTTCTGCCTGGTAAATAAGATAGTCTATACAAATTTTTTTAGATTCCACATATGTGTGGGCACCCTTGTCTTGTTCCTGTCATATACAACCTTTATTATGTTGAGGTAGGTTCCCTCTATACCCACTTTCTGGAGAGTTTTTATCATAAATGGGTGCAGAATTTTTTTTAACATCTTTATTGGAGCATAATTGCTTTACAATGGTGTGTTACCTTCTTCTCTATAACAAAGTGAATCAGTATACATATACATATCCCTTCCCTCTTGTGTCTCCCTCCCACCCTCCCTATTCTACCCCTCAAGGTGGTCACAAAGAACCGAGCTGATCTCCCTGTGCTATGTGGCTATCTATTTTACATTTGGTAGTGTATATAAGTCCATGTCACTCTCTCACTTTGTCTCAGCTTACCCTACCCCCTCCCTGTGTCCTCAAGTCCATTCTCTACGTCTGCATCTTTATTCCCGTCCTGCCCCTAGGTTCTTAAGAACTGTTTCTTGTTTGTTTGTTTGTTTGTTTGTTTTTTAGGATTCCATATATATGTGTTAGCATACGGTATTTGTTTTTCTCTTTCTGACTTACTTCACTCTGTATGAACAGACTCTAGGTCCATCCACCTCACTACAAATAACTCAATGTCATTTCTTTTTATGGCTGGGTAATATACCATTGTATATATGTGCCACATCTTCTTTATACATTCATCTGTCGATGGACACTTGGGTTGCTTCCATGTCCTGGCTATTGTAAATAGAGCTGCAATGAACATTGTGATACATGACTCTTTCTGAATTATGGTTTTCTCAGGGTATATGCCCAGTAGTGGGATTGCTGGGTCATATGGTAGTTAGTTCTATATTTAGTTTTTTAGGAACTTCCATACTGTTCTCCATAGTGCCTGTATCAATTTTCATTACCACCAACAGTGCAAGCGGGTTCTCTTTTCTCCACACCATCTCCAGTGTTTACTGTTTGTAGATTTTTTTGATCATGGTTATTACTGGTGTGAGGTGATACCTCATTGTAGTTTTGATTTACATTTCTCTAATGATTAGTGATGTTGAGCATACTTTCATTTGTTTGTTGTCAATCTGTATATCTTCTTTGGAGAAATGTCTATTTAGGTCGTCTGCCCATTTTTGGATTGGGTTGGGTTTTTTTTTTCATATTGAGCTGCATGGACTGCTTGCATATTTTAGAGATTAATCCTTTGTCAGTTGCTTCATTTGAAAATATTTTCTCCCATTCTGAGGGTTGTCTTTTCACCTTGTTTTTGATTTCCTTTGCTGTGCAAAAGCTTTGAAGTTTCATTAGAACCCATTTGTTTATTTTTGTTTTTATTTCCATTTCTCTAGGAGGTGGGTCAAAAAGGGTTGTACTATGATTTATGTCATAGAGTGTTCTTCCTATGTTTTCCTCTCAGAGTTTTATAGTGTCTGGCCTTACATTTATATCTTTAATCAATTTTGAGTTTATTTTAGTGTATGGTTTTAGGGAGTATTCTAATTTCCTTCTTTTACATGTAGCTGTCCAGTTTTCCCAGGACCACTTATTGAAGAGGCTGTCTTTTCTCCATTGTATATTCTTGCCTCCTTTATCAAAAATAAGGTGACCATATGTGCATGGGTTTATCTCATGGCTTTCTATCGTGTTCTATTGAGCCATATTTCTGTTTTGGGGTCAGTACCATACTGTCTTAGTTACTGTAGCTTTGTAGTATAGTCTAAAGTCAGGGAGCCTGATTCCTCCAGCTCTGTTTTTCTTTCTCAAGATTGCTTTGGCTATTCAAATCTTTTGTTTCCATGAACACAAAAGACCATTGGTAAATGGTCTGTGAAAAATGCCATTGGTAGTTTGATAGTGATTGCACTGAATCTGTGGATTGTAGATAGAAAGCCAACTTTCATCAGTGTCTTATAGTTTTCTGCATACAGGTATTTTGTCTCCTTAGGTAGGTTTATTCCTAGATATTTTATTCTCTTTGTTGCAATGGTAAATGGGAATGTTTCCTTAATTTCTCTTTCAGATTTGTCATCATTAGTGTATAGGAATGCAAGAGATTTCTGTGCATTAATTTTGTATCCTACTACTTTACCAGATTCATTGTTTAGCTCTAGTAGTTTTCTGGTAGTATCTTTAGGATTCTGTATGTATAGTATTATGTCATCTGCAAAGAGTGACAGGTTTACTTCTTCTCTTCCTGTTTGGATTCCTTTTATTGCTTTTTCTTCTCTGATTGCTGGGGCTAAAACTTCCAAAACTATGTTGAATAATAGTGGTGAGAGTGGACAACCGTGTCTTGTTCCTGATCTTAGTGGAAATGATTTCAGTTTTTCACCATTGAGAACAATGTTGGCTGTGGGTTTGTCATATATGGCCTTTATTATGTTGAGGTAAGTTCCCTCTTTGCTTACTTTTTGGAGGGTTTTTATCATAAATGGGTGTTGAATTTTGTTGAAAGCTTTTTCTGCGTTTTTTGAGATGATCATATGTTTTTTCTCCTTCAATTTGTTAATATGGTGTATCACATTGATTGTTATGCATATATTGAAGAATCCTTGCATTCCTGGAATAAACCCCACTTGATCATGGTGTATGATCCTTTTCATGTGCTGTTGGATTCTGTTTGCTAGTATTTTTTGGAGGATTTTTGCATCTGTGTTCATCAGTGATATTGGCCTGTAGTTTTCTTTTTTTGTGACATCTTTGTCTGGTTTTGGTATCTGGGTGATGGTGGCCTCATAGAATGAGTTTGGGAGTGGTCCTCCCTCAGCTATATTGTGGAAGAGTTTGAGAAGGATAGGTGTTAGCTCTTCTCTAAGTGTTTGATAGAAATCGCCTGTGAAGCCATCTGGTCCTGGGCTTTTGTTGGAAGATTTTTAATCACTGTCTCAATTTCATTTTTTTGTGATTGGTCTGTTTATATTTTCTGTTTCTTCCTGGTTCAGTCTCAGAAGGTTGTGCTTTTCTAAGAATTTGTCCATTTCTTCCAGGTTGTCCATTGTATTGGCATATAGTTGCTTGTAGTAATCTCTCAGTATCTTTTGTATTTCTACAGTGTCAGTTTTTACTTCTCCTATTTCATTTCTAATTCTATTAATTTGAGTCTTCTCCATTTTTTTCTTGACGAGTCTGTCTAAAGGTTTATCAATTTTGTTTATCTTCTCAAAGAACCAGCTTTTAGTTTTATTGATCTTTGCTATTGTTTTCTTCATTTCTATTTCATTTATTTCTGCTCTGATCTTTATGGTTTCTTTCATTCTTCTAACTCTGGGTTTTTTTGTTCTTCTTTCTCTAGCTGCTTTAGGTGTAAGGTTAGGTTGTTTATTTGTGATTTTTCTTGTTTCTTGAGGTAGGATTGTATTGCTCTAAAATTCCCTCTTAGAACTGCTTTTGCTGCATCCCATAGGTTTTGGGTCGTCGTGTTTTCATTGTCATTTGTTTCTAGGTATTTTTTGATTTCCTGTTGATTTCTTCAGTGATCTCTTGGTTATTTGGTAGTGTATTGTTTAGCCTCCCTGTGTTGTTATTTTTTATAGACTTTTTCCTGTAATTGATATCTAGTCTCATAGCGTGGTCAGAAAAGATATGTGATATGATTCCAATTTTCTTAAATTTACCAAGGCTTGATTTGTCACCCAAGATATGATCTATCCTGGAGAATGTTCCATGAACTCTTGAGAAGAAAGTATGTTCTGTTGGTTTTGGTTGAATGGCCTACAAATATCAATTAAGTCCATGTTGTTTAATGTGTCATTTAAAGCTTGTGTTTCCTTATTTATTTTCATTTTGGTTGGTCTGTTCATTGATGAAAGTGGCATGTTAAACTGCCCTACTATTATTGTGTTAGTGTTGATTTCCCCTTCTATGGTTGTTAGCATTTGCCTTATGTATTTTGGTGCTCCTATGTTTGGTACATGAATATTTACCATTTTTATATCTTTTTCTTGGTGAAGGTCTTTTTTTTTTTTTTTTTTGCGTTACACGGGCCTCTCACTGTTGTGACCTCTCCCATTGCGGAGCACAAGCTCCGGACGTGCAGGCTCAGCAGCCACGGCTCACGGGCCCAGTCGCTCCGCGGCATGTGGGATCTTCCCAGACCGGGGCACGAACCCGTGTCCTCTGCATCGGCAGGCGGACTCTCAACCCCTGAGCCACCAGGGAAGCCCTATATCTTTTTCTTGGATTGATCCCTTGATCATTATGTAGTGTCCTTCTTTATCTCTTGTAATCGTCTTTATTTTAAAGTCTGTTTTGTCTGATATGAGAATTGCTACTCCAGCTTTCTTTTGATTTCCATCTGCATGGAATATCTTTTGCCATCCCCTTGCTTTCAGTCTGTATGTGTCCCTAGGTCCGAAGTGGGTCTTTTGTAGACAGTATATATATGGGTCTTGTTTTTGAATCCATTCAGCCAGTCTATGTCTTTTGGTTGGAGCATATAATCCATTTACATTTAGGGTAATTATCGATATGTATGTTCCTATTACCATTTTCTTAATTGTTTTGGGTTTGTTATTGTAGGTTCTTTTCCTTCTCTTGTGTTTCCTGACTAGAGACATTCCCTTAGCATTTGTTGTAAAGCTGGTTTGGTGTTGCTGAATTCTCTTAGCTTTTGCTTGTGTGTAAAGGTTTTAATTTCTCCATCCAATATGAATGAAATCCTTGCTGGGTAGAGTAATATTCGTTGTAGGTTTTTCCCTTTCATCACTTTAAATATGTCCTGCCACTCCCTTTTGGTTTGCAGAGTTTCTGCTGAAAGATCAGCTGTTAACCTTATGGGGATTCCCTTGTATGTTATTTATTGTTTTTCTCTTGCTGCTTTTAATATTTTTTCTTTGTGTTTAATTTTTGATAGTTTGATTAATGTGTCTTGGCGTGTTTCTCCTTGGATTTATCCTGTATGGGACTCTGCCCTTCCTGGACTTGATTGACTATTTCCTTTCCCCTATTAAGGAAGTTTTGAACTATAATCACTTCAAATATTTTCTCAGTCCCTTTCTTTTTTTCTTCTTCTTCTGAGACCCTTGTAATACAAATGTTGGTGGGTTTAATGTTGTCTCAGAGGTCTCTTAGATAGTCTTCAATTCTTTTCATTCTTTTTTCTTTATTCCTCTCTGTGGTAGTTATTTCCACAATTTTATCTTCCAGGTCACTTTTCTGTTCTTCTGCCTCTGTTTTTCTGCTATTGATTTCTTCTAGAGAATTTTAAATTTAATTTATTGTGTTGTTCATCATTGTTTGTTTGCCCTTTAGTCCTTCTAGGTACTTGTTAAACGTTTCTTTTATTTTCTCCATTCTACTTCCAAGATTTTGGATCATCTTTACTATCATTACTCTGAATTCCTTTTCAGGTAGACTGCCTATTTCCCTGCATTTGTTTGGTCTGTTGGGTTTTTACCTTGCTCCTTAATCTGCTGTGTGTTTCTCTGTCTTCTCATTTTGCTTAACTTACTGTGTTTGGGTTCTCCTTTTCACAGGTTGCAGATTCGTAGTTCCCATTGTTTTTGGTGTCTGTCCCCAGTGGCTAAAGTTGGTTCAGAGGGTTGTGTAGGTTTCCTGGTGGAGGAGACTGGTGCCTGTGTTCTGGCATTTAGGCTGGATCTTGTCTTTCTGGTGGGCAGGACTGTATCCGGTGGTGGGGTTTGGGGTGCTTGTGACCTTGTTTTGATTTTAGGCAGCCCCTCTGCTGATGGGTGGGATTGTGTTCCTATCTTGCTAGTTGTTTGGCATAGGGTGTCCAGCACTGAGCTTGCTGGTCATGGCGTGGAGCTGGGTCTTACCACTGAGATGGAGGTCTCTGGAGATGTTTTCCCATCTTATATTATGTGGAGCCGGGAGGTCTCTGGTGGACCAATGTCCTGAACTCGGCTTTGCTGCCTCAGAAGCACAGGTGTGACACCCGGCCAGAGCACCAAGATCCTGTCAGCCACCTGGCTCTGAAGAAAAGGGAGAAAAAAAGAAATAGGGAAAGAAGGAAGGAAGGAAGGAAAGAAGGAAAGAAAGAAAGAAAGGAAAAGAAAGCTATTAAAAAAATTTTAAAGTTATTAAAAATAAAAAAAATTAGAAGGTAATAAAAAAAAGGAAAGAAAGAAAGAAGAGAGCAAGCAAACCAAAAAAACAAATTCACCAATGATAACAAGCGCTAAAAACGATACTAAACAAACAAACAAACAAAAAACAACCAGACAGATGGAACCCTAGGACAAATTGTAAAAGCAAAGCTGTAGAGACAAAATCACACAAAGAAGCATACACATACACACTCACAAAAAGAGAAAAAAGGAAATATATATATATATATGTATATAAAAAAGAAGAGGAAGAGAGCAACCAAATTAATAAACAAATCTACCAATGATAATAAAGTCTAAATACTAAGCTAAGATAAACATAAAACCAGAAAAAAATTAGATGCAGAAAGCAAACCCCAAGTCTACAGTTGCTCCCAAAATCCACTACCTCAGTTTTGGGATGGTTCGTTGTCTATTCAGGTATTCCACAGATGCAGGGTACATTCTGTTGATTGTGGAGATTTAATCCGCTGCTCCTGAGGCTGCTGGGAGAGATTTCCCTTTCTCTTCTTTGTTCGCACAGCTTCTGGGGTTTAGCTTTGGATTTGGCCCCGCCTCTGCATGTAGGTCCCCTGAGGGCATCTGTTCCTCGCTCAGACAGGACGGGGTTGAAGGAACAGCTGATTAGGGAGCTCTGGCTCACTCAGGCCTGGGGGAGGGAGGGTATGGAATGTGGGGCGAGCCTGCGGCGTCAGAGGCTGGTGTGACGTTGCAACAGCCTGAGGTGCACCATATTTTCTCCTGGGGAAGTTGTCCCTGGATCATGGAACCCTGGCAGTGGTGGGCTGTACAGGCTTCTGGGAGGGGTGGTGTGGATAGTGACCTGTGCTCGCACACAGGCTTCTTGGTGGTTTCAGCAGCAGCCTGAGCATTTCATACCCATTTCTGGCGTCTGCCCTGATAGTCGTGGCTCGTGCCCATCTCTGAAGCTCGTTTAGGCACTTCTCTGAATCCCCTCTCCTTGTGCACCCAGAAACAATGGTCTCTTGCCTCTTAGGCAGTTCCAGACTTTTTCCAGGACTCCCTCCTGGCTAGCTGTGGTGCACTAGCCCCCTTCACGCTGTGTTCACACAGCCAACCCCAGTCCTCTCCCTGGGATCTGACCTCTGAGCCTGAGCCTCAATTCCCAGCCCCCACCTGTTCAGGCAGGTTAACAGACAAGCCTCTCAGGTTGGTGAGTGCTGGTTGGCACTGATCCTCTCTGCAGGAATCTCTCTGCTTTGCCTTCTGCACCCTTGTTGCTGTGCTCTCCTCCATGGCTCCACAGCTTCCCCCTTGCCGACCCCCGTCTCCGCCAGTGAAGGGGCTTCCTAGTGTGTGGAAACTTCCTCCTTCACAGCTCTCTTCCAGAGGTGCAGGTCCCATCCCTATTCTTTGGTCTCTGTTTTTTCTTTCGCCCTACCCAGGTACATGGGGAGTTTCTTGCCTTTTGTGAAGTCTGAGGTCTTCTGCCAGCGTTCAGTAGGTGTTGTGTAGGAGTTATAGATGTATTTCTGATGTATTTGTGGGGAGGAAGGTGATCACCACGTCTTAATCCTCCGCCATCTTGAAGGTCTCTCCATTGGTGGTGAATTTTGTCAAAACCTTTTTCTGCATCTATTGAGATGATCATATGGTTTTTGTTCTTCATTTTGTTAATATGGTATATCATATTGGTTAATTTGCATATATTGAAGAATCCTTGCATCCCTGGGATAAATCCCACTTGATCATGGTGTATGATCTTTTTAATGTGTTGTTGGATTCAGTTTGCTAGTGTTTTGTTGAGGATTTTTGCATCCATCTTTATCAGTGATATTGGCCTGTAATTTACTTTTTTGTGATACCTTTGTCAGGTTTTGGCATCAGTTTGATGGTGGCCATGTAGAATGAGTTTGGGAGTGTTCCTCCCTTTGTAATTTTTTGGAAGAGTTTGAGAAGGATATGTGTTAGCTCTTCTCTAAATTTTTGATAGAATTCACCTGTGAAGCCATCTGGTCCTGGGCTTCTGTTTGTTGGAAGATTTTTAATCACAGTCTCAGTTTCATTTCTTGTGATTGGTCTGTTCATTTTTTCTGTTTCTCTTGGTTCAGTCTTGGAAGGTTGTACTTTTCTACAAATTTGTCCATGTCTTCCAGGTTGTCCATTTTATTGGCATATAGTCGTTTGTAGTAATCTCTCATGGTCCTTTGTATTTCTGCAGTGTCAGTTGTAACTTCTCCTTTTTCATTTCTAATTTTATTGACTTGAGTCCTCTCCCTTTTTTTCTTGATGAGTCTGTCTAAAGTTTTATCAATTTTGTTTATCTTCTCAAAGAGCAAGCTTTTAGTTTTATTGACCTGTGCTATTGTTTTTTTCATTTTTATTTCATTTATTTCTGCTCTGATCTTTGTGATTTCTTTCATTCTACTACCTTTGTGTTTTGTTTGTTCTTCTTTCTCTGGTTGCTTTAGGTGTAGGTTAGGTTGTTTATTTGAGATTTTTCTTGTTTCTTGAGTTAGGAGTTTATTGCTATAAACTTCCCTCTTATAACTGCTTTTGCTGCATCCCATAGGTTTTGGGTTGTTGTGTTGTCATTGTCATTTGTTTCTATGTGATTTTTTAATTTCCTCTTTGATTTCTTCAGTGATCCCTTGGTTATTTAGTAGCATATCGCTTGGCCTCCATATGTTTGTATTTCTTACAGTTATTTTCCTGTAATTGATTTCTTTTTTATTTATTTTAATGGATGAGTGATTTATATTTTTTTAAGATTTTTTAAAATGTGGACAATTTTTAAAGTTTTATTGAATTTGTTACAATACTGCTTCTGTTTTATGTTTTTTTTTCTTTTTTCTTTTTTTTTGGCCCTGAGGCAGGCATCTAATCTTCCTGACCAGGGATCAAACCCACACTCCCTGCATTGGAAGGTGAACTCTTAACCACTGACCTTCCAGGGAAGTCCCCTGTAATTGATGTCTAATCTCATAACATTGTGGTCAGAAAAGATGCTTGATATGATTTAAATTTTCTTAAATTTATTGAGGCTTGATTTGTTACCCAAGATGTGATCTATCTGGGAGAATGTTACGTGTGCACTTGAGAAGAATGTGTACTCTGCTATTTTTGGATGGAATGTCCTATAAATATCAATTAAGTCTATCTGGTCTAATGTATGATTTAAGACTTGTGTTTCCTTATTAATTTTCTGTCTCGATGACCTATCCATTGGTGTAAGTGGAGTGTTAAAGTCCCCCACTATTATTGTGTTACTATAGATTTCCCCTTTTATGGCTGTTAACATTTGCCTTATGTATTGAGGTGCTCCTGTGTTGGGTGCATAAATATTTAAAACTGTAATATCTTCTTCTTGGATTGATCCCTTGATCATTACATAGTGTCCTTCCTTATCTCTTGTGACAGTCTTTATTTTAAAAAGTCTATTTTGTCTGATATGAGAATTGCTACTCCAGCTTTCTTTTGATTTCCATTTACATGACTATATTTTTCCATCCCCTCACTTTCAGTCTGTATATGTCAGCGGGTCTGAAGTGGGTCTCTTGTAGACAACGTATATAAGGGGCTTGCTTTTTTATCCATTCATCCAGTCTGTGTCTTTTGGTTGGAGCATTTAATCCATTTACATTTAAGGTAATTATTGATATATATGTTCCTATTACCATTTTCTTAATTTTGGGCATTTGTTTTTATATCACCAAGAAAATTCTCTTGATTTTCATCCTGTGACTGGCCAGTTATGATTTCCATGGCCTTCTAGGGTCTTGAACTGAATATTTCTAAGGTGTCTTGGAAGATGCGTAGTATTTGAACCAGGGTACCTCACTTAATTGTATAAAGAAATGAGGAATGTGAAGTATTTCCTAACGGCCACATTGTTTAAAAATGTGCAGTGGTCCTGACTGATATAGTTGCTTGATGATAATCATTGCTTTCCTTAATTTAACTACAAATGAAGCAAAGTTAATTGTAATCAATGTTATGTGGGAACCAAATATAGCAAACTTGCTCATTATCCTCAGCACAGAACACATGGTACATGCTCCATAAATAAAGAGTAAATAAAGAAAACATATAGTTTTACTAAAAAAGGGAGGAAAACTGAATATGTAAGTTAGAAAATGAGAAAATGAAAAATGACTCAAGTGAAACTGCCCTTCTCCATCTGGCTTTTCCTAAAGAGTTCTGAAGAGGAACTGAGAATAGATTTTTTTTTCTTCCTTTACTGGTAAAGATGCATTTTTCAAAGATCAAAGAGAGAATCAAAGAAGCCCCTAAGACTATTTTATTTTAACCATCATTAGTATGTAATAGTACCAGAGTCACCTTGGCAAGCCATATGCTAGAAAATCATATATGGAAAGTCATATTCCCTTTTAAGACAAAGATTTTTGAATATTCCCTCCATTTCAATAGTTATCATTGGTACTAGATGTTATCAATTTAAATTAAGCTTTCTCCCATTCTGATTTGAATAAATGATTGAACAAACATGGAAACAAGAATAGACAAATTTTCAATGCAGAAAAATTCTGAATAATTTCTATAGGTACTCTACCCTCAAGTAGGTGGAGCATAACTCCCAATTCCTTAAATGTAGGCTATGCATAGTGACTTCCTTTCAAAGAGTACAGAATTAAAATAGGGAAACATAGTAACTTTACAGTGGAGAAAGCTGACAGATACTACCTAAGTCAGGTGATTAAGGTCATTAACAATGATTGATCACGTTGATAGTATTTACCCTTCATAAAATGTGATGGAAATGGCACTTTAACTCTGTGGTCTTCTTCCCAAAACTTGTAACACTAGTCTGATCGTGAGGAAAACATTAAATTCCTGGTGAGGAATATTATGCAAAATGCCTGGTTAGTACTACTCAAACCTATCAAGGTCCTCCGAAACAAGGAATGTTTGAGAACAGCCAAGAGGTGAATACAGAGACAGGATGACTAGTAACATAATATCCTGGATGGGATCCTGGAACAGAAAAATGACATTAGATAAAAAATAAGGGAATAGTAATAAAGTACGAACATGAATTAATAATAATGTTTCAATACCGATTCACTAATTGTGACCATACTAACATAAGATACTAAGATATATATTAATAGATCAGTATTGATTCATTAATTGTGTACCATATTAATGGAAAATGTTTGAATGGGGGAAATTGGGTGTGAGTTATGTAGGAACTCTCTATACTATCTTCAGATTTTTCTATAAGTCTAACAATATTCTAAACTATGAAGTATATAAATATAACCCAAAAATTTCAGAATAATATAAAAAATAGATTTCTACATTTAAGAAATCAACTATTTTATAGAACTTTAAATCCAAAAATTTATTTGTTTATTCATTAATCTAGTATTGAATTAATTTGCTCCCAAATTTTAGGATATTAAATAGTTTTTGATATTAAAGTGTTAATTAAAGCTTTATATGTCAATAAATTAACACTTATTAGTGCCCAACTTGCTTGCTTATAGTCTATTTTTGGAAGGAATTAAGTTAATTTTGCATATAATGGTAAGTAAATATGACCTTTGGTATAGGTGGTTGATTTAAACTAATATGACTTTAAATAAACAAAAATATTAAACATTCAAAATATTTAAACATATTTATTATACAAAGTAACATGTTTATTATACAAAGTAACATGTTACTTTTCAGTCTAAGTGTCAATAGTGTGTTCCATTATTAAATGGAAGTTTATTTATCTTAAATACTCTGGCCAGTTAATTCCATCATATAGTATCTATGCTGCCACATTGATAAATACCTCAAGGTGTACAATCATAGCTCCTGTGTGTTCAGATGATGAATTTGCTAATTGCGATATTTCATTTTTATAGGAATTTTATATTGATAATATGTAGTATGAAACTTTTAAAACTAAATTATCAGATTTTGAAAATACTCTTAGTGAAAATGGAAATGAAACTAACTTATGTTCAAAAAAGTGCTGAATAAATTAGAGTCCAAAAAACTGAGTAGCACAACTACTGACAGGCAGTTTATCAATGATCAGATCATGAACACAGAAGAGCATTAAACATTGGAACATTAGAAAAAATTGAAAAAATAATTATAGGTAATTTATCAAATATTCTGTGGAATTATTTTTCATTTCTATGTGAAAGGTAAAATTCAAATTCCAGATTTTGGGTCAAAATAGATTATTTCTTTTTGTACACATCTCTTGATAAAGAACAGAATCTGAATTGCAGCATCTTATTTACAGTCATGATCTGGGATGAGAGCAGAGTAGCCTGACATTTACAATACTTTAGTGGCAATTATAGCACAGTAAATATATCAATTTAATTAAATTCCTATAGTGATTCATGACATAAAATATCAAAATAAGTTAACTTACACAGAAACAGACAAAAGATCAATGCATTGGCAGTGGTATAATGAATTAAATTAAAGTATGACTACCATCTACTTAAAGGATTGTGTGCATAAGTAGATTTTTTTGTAAAGCAATCTCTTAGAAAGATGTCCTTTAGGGAAGTTAGAAAAGATAGATCCCAGAAGGTTCCAAAGATTCCTAAAGTCAGCCTTAAGACAGTATCTAAATTATTTTGTATCTTACTGTTAAGGGGGAGTCCAAGAACTATGCTTGCATTAAATAAATGTAAATGGAATTCTTTCTTACACCTTACTAAGTAAAATATGAATTTTGCATTTTCAAATGTGATTTGTCACTAATTTTACAGTGATTTTAGATAAACTAAGTATCACTGAAATCCTTATGACAATATAAAAATTATATGTAAAATCAAGAACCCATGTGTCAAAGAGAAAATGTGAAAATGTGAAACTGGTGGGTGAGTTGATCAGGTTCCCTAATCTTCTCCCAGTAGTGAGATCTAAGTAAAATCTGAGAGCTGAGTATGATCATGAAGTTCTATAGCAATTGAAAAGAAGGCTGATGGCCTTCCTACTAACAAAGACAGTAGGATCTTCAGTAATTAAAAAAAAAAAAAAGAAGGAAAGGAAATGTCATTCATTTAATATTCCAAGCTGATAAAGTGGTTCTTACTGGTTACAATAAATGTGCTAGAGAATAATAATTGGTGCTTTTTTGTATCACTGCTTTATAAATAATCTTGTGATTTTGTAATTTTTACCTTGTACCTCTGAACATCTTCATCTAAAAAGAAGAAAGAGTTGAATTAGATGTTTACTAAGATATCTTCTAATTCAAACTTTTTACAGTTTTATGGTGGAGACATGGTACCTAGCTAACTTTCTGTGCTAGTAATTATAGTTTAGTTACTGCTGGAGTAATTATTAACTTATAAATAAAAAAGTATTTTGCTTCACTGAATCAAGCAAAATAAGGTATTGTGTATGTGTATGCAAATAAGAGTGTGAATTAGTTCTGAAATATTCCCGCCAGTTAAAAAATATCAGTAGCTTTGTATGGACATGTGCTCTAGAAATATGATTACCAAATATTCCAAGAAAATTTGAGTTGCCACCCTCGCCTTCAATAGTAATCTACTATCTTGAAAAACTCCATTGATAATGCTAATGGAAAATCACTTATACTAGGAAAAGAGAACAAATAAACAGATAAAATAGAGTCCTATTTCTCTAACAGTACTGCTGAGTCATTCTCAGTTAAAATTATGTCCAATTATGAGTAACAGGAAATCTCAAATTATAGCTGCTTACTCAAGATAGAAATTTGTAGATAGAAATTTGTTTCACTCTCAAAAAAATATTGGCAGACTATGACGAATATGGTGACTCTGGTCTCCTTAGGGACCCAAGCTCCTTCTGTGCTCTACCATCTTTAACATGTGGCTTTTACCTTGCTGTGCAAGATATCTGTTCTAGTTCTAGATATTGCGTCCACATTCCAGCCTTCACAGAAGTTTTGTTACCATTTTCCTTACATTTCCCTGGTCACACCTAACTGCAAAAAAAGCTGGAAAATATTATAGTTTTGGCAACCCATTTGCCCAGCTTAAGTTCATGGGGTCTATTACGAGAAGAAAGTGAGAACAGATATTGGGAGACAACTGGTAGCCTCTACCACTAGTCTACCCTTTAGCAAAATGTTCCTGCGTGGGTGCAAGGACTGTTTGAAAGGATTTACATTCTCTACACTTAGGTTCATTGTTGGGAAGGAAGAAATTCCCACACATTCTTATTCACCAGAGGCGGCATATGCAAAAGTGGAACAAAAGACTGAGAAACATGAGGAAAAACCAAGAGGAATGAATATAATTGCTCTAGTCAGGAAGCTTGTGGTTTCAGTATGTAAGCATGGACCAAGGCATTGATGTTGCAAACACTATGAGGATAATTGCATCTCCTGTTGCATTAAAGTTTTCATCAGAATGTTTAGCATGGGATACTTGATCCAGTGCTGCCTCTGGATTCCCTCTGCATTTAGGCATCTGTTTACACAGCCATTCCGGCTACTTTCTCTCTTCTACAATAAAGAAAACTTCCAGCTCAGAGCTTCTCTGGGCTCTTTTGTTAGTGTATACAAGGATACTAGTTGCTTCTTGCGCTGGGTCAGAAATCTGGATGATGAACTGCATGCCATTATAGCTGGATTTTTGGTGGGAATATCAATGATGTTTTATAAAAGCACAATTTCCATGTATTTAGCTTCCAAATTGGTAGAGACAATGTATTTCAAAGGCATTGAAGCAGGAAAGGTTCCCTATTTTCCCCATGCAGACACTATCATCTATTCCATCTCTACAGCAATTTGCTTCCAGGCAGCTGTCATGGAAGTTCATACCTTGAGACAATCTTACTGAAGTTCCTTTTAAGGCTCACCAAGGGCAGATTTGCCGTCATGAACCGAAAAGTCCTTGATGTTTTTGGTACTGGTGCATCTAAACACTTTCAGGACTTCATCCCTAGGTTAGATCCAGGATACACAACTGTAACACCAGAACTGCCCATCGAGTTTCCTTGAAGATGACTGTAACTTGTTAATGTGACTTAATGTTTCATTATTTTTTCCTAGACAGTTAATTATGTTGAACACAAATAAGGGGGCCTGAGCTTGAACGTCAGTGTTATTTCAATGAGAGATGCTCTTTTTGTTGTATGTTTTTCTTACCAATCAGAAATACAGCAGCTTTTTAGGAAAGTGTTGCTTAATAATTAAGCTCGCTCTATAGCCAGAATCTCATTCTGGATCACTGTAATGGTTGACATTATGATATATTATAGATTAAATTATGTCCACAAGCAATCTTAAATACTTTATGCAGAAATGTAGTAACAAATAAGAGTATACTCAAAATTACTCTAAAAGATGTTTTACTTCATTCCAATATAATTCTTGGTTAAAACTAAGAATATTTCTACATTTTAGGATACAAAGGATCACAGATACATGGATTTGGTCTGTATTATTATTATTTTTTTTAACTTCTGAATTGGTAACTATACTAGTGAAATGTTATAGGTATGGAGTAACTCTTCACAGACAATGCTGCTTTATTTAGTATAGAGCAAATTAATTGGAGAAAGTGGCCATTCTTACTTCAGGGATGCAAAGACGGGTCATACTGTTTGGATAAATGCTGTAGTATCCGTGCTCTTTTTCCACTGATACCTTCATCTCTCTCCATGATCAACTGGGTTCTTTGGCAGCCCAGTGAACCTATGTATTAGTGGCAGGTTAAGAACAAATGCAAATTGACATATCTGTTAAAGTTGAAACGTATGTTTTAATCTTTTACAGAAGCATTACACTTGAATATTCAAATGAAGTTACTTTTAAACCCCCTGTAGGTTTATTATGTTTGTTTTCATTTACAAGGACTGAATTCTTCATAGCTAAGTTTGTATGCTGTTGTCGATTTAGAAGGGATCAAATTCTATGGAACAAAAGTAGTTTGGGCAAGTTAGGCAGTTTGTTCCTCAGCTGTTTCGCCTATAGGGATGTTTGACAACTAAAAACATTCTAAAAATCCAGTGGTTGTTTAAAAGTCCATTTTATGACTAATTGGATGCAGGTTCTCTAGCTTCTTTTCACAAAATCATTGTCATCACTTTTACTCCTGTTAGAGCAAAGAAGTGACAAAATGTAGTCACTGCTGATTATGAGTTAGTTCAGGACAGCTTTGATTGAAATATGATCACTCTTTAGAGTTTTTCAGGGACAAGTTATTCTTTTCTAAGTAATGCAAGGCTTAAGTTGTTGTGATATGTTACATTACAATTAATGTAACATATAGGGATAATGGTATTTTTTTAAATATAATTTTGTTGCTGAAAAGTTTTAGGCTGCTGTAAATTAATTATGCAGTAGAACTTGTGTAGCAATAAGAATTATAACCCAGACTTTTTAAATGCTTAATCCACTGTATTCAATTTCACCATGTATACTTCGGTTTACATGTAATTCTAACCTTGGTTGTTATGGCAGATTGAAACCAAACAAAAAAGACAGTATCAGAGAGAGCCAGTTTAATTAGGCCAAAATTTTGCATTGTGATTACCTTTTTAGGATTGACTTGTCTATTAGGCAATACAGTTAAAGGATCCTTTTGGCTTCAGACTTCCAAATTGATTAATAAATTCAGTTTTAAGTTTTTATTCACTGGAATCAAAATGATTAGTACTGTTTGCTTTTAAAAATGAAGTATTATAGCAGTGAAGAAAACACTGCTACTTGCATCTCATTTTCTCTATTCAGAAATTATGTTTATAATATTTTTCCTGTCAGTTAAACAGAAAACTTTTTAATCCATAAGTTATTGTTTTCATTCAGATTAAAAAACTATGAAATTGGAAGACAGATTCTACTGAGATATGATGAGATTGTTTAGTGAAATTTTACTGGTCAAAAGGTACATTCCTATGATTTATTTTTTTTTTTTAATAGAAGCTATAGTCATCTTTTATTTTACAGAAAATATGAAATGAAATAGCCATCATGAAGCAGTCATATAATGAATGTATAGCTGGAATGAGCAGTTAACTAGTTTGCAGTGGTGAATAGAGAAGGATAATTTGATTTCATTGGTACAGACCGCAAAGTATTGAGCAAACACAAAGAAACTGTATTCCTGAAGACAATCAAAATGAATGTGTTTCTACCTCTAATTAACCAGATATGGATTGGCAACTTGCATTATAAATAAAGTCAAATAGATGTGTCCATTCCAAAAAAAAAAAAGTGTACCTGTGTGTGGAATGCACTGACCTCACATTCTAAGTTATCTTCTGAATATAGTTAACCATGGACCAAAAGACAAAACATCTCTCCCAGCACAAATATAGAACTGTGGAGTAGGATCAGGATAACCTCAATAAAAACTTCCATTGAGAAAAGGAAAGAATGTGAACTATCTAGCAATTACTAGTTCATTAGTAATTTTATGCACTTATTCAAGGTGATTTTCTATTAGTGGGTTTTCAAAGTCAGTGCTTCTCAATTATTATACTTTATACTGAGGAGAGCAAAGCTTTCTAAAATGTAGGATATGTCTATCAATATTTGCTGCTTTAGAGATTAAAACTGACAATTTTCAAAATACTTATTGATTTGTTGATTTAAAATAATAACAAACCTGATGTCAACATAATTTTATGAAAAATAACTATATTTTCCAAAACAGAAAATTAGTGAGAAGAGTGACATCATTTAAATATTTTGAGTCTTTTTAATGTCTGACAATATAAGACAGCTGATTTCTGACATCTGCTTCAGCATTCAATGTATTGTAATGTTGGTGAAGTGGATGAAAGTTTGACTTCACCCAGATAGAAACTTAGAAAAGGGGAATATTTTAGTAACTTTTACAGAAAATTGTAGGTGTTCCTTTTTGATGCTACACCAAAACTTGACAAGTGGAAGTTTCTTTTTTTTTTTAAGATTTTTTTTTTTTTGATGTGGACCATTTTTTTAAAAGTCTTTATTGAATTTGTTACAACACTGCTTCTGTTTTATGTTTTGGTTGTTTGGCCTCAAGGCATGTGGGATCTCAGCTCCCAGACTAGGGATCGAACCCACACCCCTTGCATTGGAAGGCAAAGTCCCAACTTCTGGACCGCCAGGGAAGTCCCAACAAGTGGAAGTTTCTTAAAGATTAGTTGCAATGTAGAATCTGAAACCAAATTAATTATTCATACTGTAACATTAAAATTTGTGTTTTACCTTTAGAATGACCCTTTTACTCATGCATGGATCATTTTGAAAATATTGGTTCCCTGAGTTATTAAGTTTTCACAAATGTTGACATTTTGTTATAGAATATGAAAAAAACATCACATTTGTTAATATCACCATATAAAAGTCTTTAAGTATGGGGAAGCTCTCAAGTTTTTGGTGATGGATATAATTTTTCAAAATTCTAATTTTTGCTTGAAAGCTCAGATTCTATTATTGGCAACAAACAGCGTCAGTTGTTTTTCTTGAAGTGACAGACTCCCTTTGTTCATTTTAGAAAAAATATCTCCCCAATATTCAAGTCTGAATAACCATAGTTCATCTGTCAGTCATTCTTCCTAGTAAAAATGGTGTTGCATGAGATAAGGAGCTGGTTCAACTAATATAAGAGCTTTTCCCTTAATTCAACCATCATACTTCAGTAGGCAACAGAAATGCTTAATGTGTACCTAATTTTTCATCATATAAAATATTTTAACAAACGTATACTATTAGTAGATTTTTAATAAAATTAATAATTTTTAGTGCTTCATCAGGATATTATGAGTGAAACTGTGTATGTGTGTGTGTGTGTATATGTGTAACTTTGTGTGCATGATGGAGAAAAATATGACTATTTGCAACATTTGTTGCCACTGCCTTTATTCTGGCTACAGTGACAGCAGTTTTACCAATCATTGCTTTTAAACTGTCAATACAAATGTTTACACAGTGAAAAAGGGCAAGTGATGTATTAGTATTGTGATGAAAACATTTGGCCTCACAAATCCCCTGAAAATATCTTGAGGACCCTTAGGGAACCTCAAACCACACATTGAGAATCACTGTGTGAAGTTAAAGAGCATGCACATTTAAAATGTTTACAGATGCTGCCTGGTTGAACAATTTTCAGTTCCACCAAAATTTTTGGTGTGACTGAATTTGACATTCTGACCAATATTTGTATTATTAGAAGTACAAATCTTTGTCTATCTGAAAGATATGAAAAAACTCATTGATACCTTAATTTGTTTCCCTTTTACCATAAGTGAAGGTCAGAATCTTTCCATTTATTTATTGTTCAGTATATTACTGGTGCAGGGATAGATGGGCAGCTCCATGAGACAGAAGAAAGACTTTATAAAGTGACCTAAACTCATTTGGGAATGTAATTTACGATCAAGTTTGGATTTCCTTAATAGGTAATCAGTTTGGAAAGAGGTAGAAATTTTAACAAATGATATTGGGATAACTAACTGGCTGGTTACTTGAAGGAGAGGTTGATCTATAATTAATTTTCATTTTGTATCAAAAATTCTGAATGAATAAAAGATCAAAATGTTCTTAAAATTCAACTCATAAAGTAAAAGACTGGGTAACTTATTTTGTATTTTATGTTTGAAACATCTGACAAAATATAACACAGGAAAACCAGAAAAATTAAAGAAAATAAGTGATATATATGACTATATAAAATTATTTAAATTTTTAAATGGAAAAAGAGCACAGAATAAATCATAAGAATAATAATAAATGAGAAATAAATATATTTAACACATACTATTAAAAACTCATTCTACTTTTTAATATATTAAGTGCTATTATAAATGTGTAAGAAAAAGAAATAAACAGCCTCTTAGAAAAATAGGAGAGGATATGAATGTAGGATCTTGAGGTAAATCATAAAAACAATTTTATAGCTAATATATAGTCAAATCTTCCAGCTCTCTCATTTATAGATGAGGAAACTTCAGTCTAGAGAGGCATAATAAAAGTTAAATTTCTTTTCTCTCCATTAAATGCTTTAAAAACTAGAAATTATTTTTTCATTTGTTTCTACTATGCAACTTAATTACCCTAATCTGATTTGTTTTAAACTGTGTATAAATTTAAATATATGTCATATAAATCACTCTGTAACTACTCCATGAAAATGCAATAGCATAGAATGACCTTTAGCTATTTGCAACTGATATATTTAAAAAAATAGATTAACATTATTTTTTTCAAAATTGACACCATCTGTTCTTATTACACAGGACTAGATATCGTGGTTAAAGTCTCAGGCTCTCAAGCCCAACTGCTCCAGCTGGAATTCTGGCTTTGTGACATACTGAGTAACCTGAACAATTTCCTGAAACTCTGTATGTCTCAGTTCCTGATTTATGTATCATCCTAGTTTCTAAGGTTATTATAGGATAAACTCATGCTTATAAAGAGCTTATGATAAGGCATGACATACAGTAAATTATCATTTTCATCATCATTTATAGGTGGAGACACTTTTGGTGACCAATAACAGTTTTCTCTGTGTATTGTTGCACTGTGGATTAGAAGCATGTCTTGCTCTGTTACCACCACAGAAATGATCTGCATATAGAATTGATTTCTATACAAAGTCTGTAACCCAGTTATTTTCATAATGTATTAAGTAACACGATGAATGAATCCCAGGTGTATATTGGCAGTAAAGGTTGCAGAAAGGGTTCAGGGTCATTTAGCATAATGGAAATTGAATGAATTTATTATTGTAATCTTTTGTATGAGGAAGAACTTACAGAACCTAGTTCCAAAGTTCATATGAGTGAAGAGAGAGACTAAATGACACAAACAGGGGATACAGATCAGCTGATTTCAAATTCAGATTGTATCTACATGCCCTCTTGTTTGTCCCAATTATACTTCTCATTGTGAGGCTACTATCAACTTGACCCTGATATTCCTTGTTCTTTGAAAACTCTTCTGGAAACACTACAAAGGCTGAAGGGATTTATCATAAGCCTAGATATGCAGTATTCTAATGTAGCCTGGAAACTAAATTGAGCTGGAAATCATCTATGCATACTAAGGCCAATGCCTGCCCATTCTAAATGGATCACGGGTGGCTTATCACTATCTCTTAGGCACCCAATACTGAACGTAGACAGAAAATAATTCTCAGGAGCTAAAAAGGCTTTCATTTTTCAGATTTTCTTCCCTTTGTCCTTTACGGTCCTGAACTCAATGAAATTGTCTGAAGGCTACCTCCCATCACAAGGATGATGGAAATGGGAATTTGGGTCTATTTATTTCTGAAAAGAAAGAGCCATGGGTATGAAAACCTCACCACTCAGCCCTTTAGCAACATGCAACACACAAAAGCAATCAGTTTTCTTGCATGAAATTCTTCTCTAAAGATACCAAACACCAAACAACAAATGGACTTTCTTCTTAAGTCAAATTTTGCTGCTCTCATTTTCTGTCTAGTTGCATACTTTCTGAATTTCTAAATGCTCTCCTTGTAAATAATTTAAGGGATAAAATTTGCTGAATTATACTAGTGGATGACCATGAGGTTTCAGGCTGACAAAGGATTTATGATACACTATTCATTACTCATTTAGTCCATTTAAAAAAACACATTCAGTATTTTAAAATTATTCCTCTGAGTTTTTACATAACAATTTCTTATTGTTTGGAAAAGGTTGTTTTTTTTAAATAACATTATTAAGATATAATTCATATACTATAAAATTAACCAAGTTAGAGCGTGTAGTTCACTGATTTTCAGTGTATGCACAAAGTTGTGCAACCATCAGTGCAATTTAATTTTAGGACATTTTCTTCAGGCCAAAAAGAAATCCCCCACGTGTTAGTGTCACTCCCATTCTCATCTTCTCTTCCAACCCCCAGTTGTAGAAAGCAACTAATTTACTCTCTAGCTATAGATTTGCCAATTTTGGACATTTCATATAAATGTAATCATAAAAATATGTGATCTTTGTGGCTAGATTCTTTCAAATAGGATAGTATTTTCAAGGCTCATCCATGTATAGCATGCATTGGCAATCCATTCCTTTTTATTGCTGAATAATATTCCATTGTGAGGATACACCATGTTATATTTATCCATTCCCAATTGATATTTAAGTTGTTTCCATTTTGACTATTACAAATTATGCAGCTAGGAACATTTATGTACTAGTGTTTATGTAAATATATGATTTTAGTTCTCTTGGGTATATGTCTAGAGCGAGTAGAATTGCGAGGCCCCATTGTAACTCCTTGGTTAACTTTTTGAGGAACTGCCAGACTGTTTTCCAAAGCATTTGGGCCATTTCACATTCCCATCAGTAGTGTAGGAGGGTTCCATTTCTCCAAATTCTCACCAATACTTATTTCCTGCCTCTGTGATTATGACCATTCTAGTGGGTATGAAATATATATTATTGTGGGTTTAATTTGAATCTATAACTAATGATGTTGGGGGTGTTTTCATGTGCTTTTTGACCACTTTTTCATCTTTTTTGGAGAAATGTTTGTCCAGATATGTTTCTCATTTTTCAATTGGGTTGTCTTTTATTATTAAGTTGTAAGAGTTCTTTATATACTCCTGATACAAGTCCCTTGTCAGATATATGATTTACAAATATTTTTTTCCACTCTGTGAGTTTCCTCACTCTTGATGGTGGCCTTTGAAAAAGGCATCAATTTGTTTCTTTTTCTCTTGTCACTTATGCTTTTGGTGTCATATCTAAGATGCTTTACCTAACCTAAAATCATGAAGATTTATCCTTATTTTTTTCTAAGAATTCTATAAGTTTAGTTCTTACATTTGTTCTGTGATTGAGCTTGACTTATTTTTTGTGTGTGGTGTGAGGTAGGAGCCAAATTCATTATTTTGCCATATGGATACCCAGTTGTCCCAGAATTATTATTTTTTTTTCTCTCTTTTTTTTTTTTTGTGGTACGTGGGCCTCTCACTGCTGTGGCCTCCCCCGTTGCGGAGCACAGGCTCCGGACGCGCAGGCTCAGCGGCCACGGCTCACAGGCCCAGCCGCTCCGCGGCACGCGGGATCCTCCCGGACCGGGGCACGAACCCTTGTCCCCTGCATCGGCAGACGGACTCTCAACCACCGCGCCACCAGGGAAGCCCTCCCAGAATTATTTGTTGAAAAAAATATTCTTTGGCAACTGAATTGTCTTGGCAATCTTGTCAACTATCAATTGACTGAAAATGTAAGAGTTCATTTCTGGACTCTCAATTCGATTCCATTTATCTATATGCCTATCTTCATACCAATACCACACTGTCTTGATGTTGTAGCTTTGTAGGAAGTTTAAAAATTGGGAAGTTTAAACCGTCCAGCTCTATTCATTTTTTCCTTTCAGTGTCTGGTTTATTTCACTTAGCATAATACTTTCCAGGTTCATCCATGTTGTTGTAAATGACAGAATTACCTTCTTTTTTAAGGTTAAATAATATTCCATTGTATGTTTATATACATTTTCTTTTTAAACTTTTTTTTTTTTTTTGAGGTACATGGGCCTCTCACTGTTGTGGTCTCTCCAGTTGCGGAGCACAGGCTCCGGACACGCAGGCTCAGCAGCCATGGCCCACGGGCCCAGCCGCTCCGTGGCACGTGGGATCTTCCCAGACCGGGGCAAGAACCCACGCCCCCTGCATCGGCAGGTGGACTCTCAACCACTGCACCACCAGGGAAGCCCCTAAACTATTTTTTAAATTGAAGTATAGTTAATTTGCAATGTTGTGTTAGTTCCAGGTATACAGCAAAGTGATTCTGTTTTACATATATATGATATATATATTTTATATATATCATAATATATATATTTTAAAGTTGGTTTATATTTCCCAATTTTTAAACTTACTACAATTCTACAAAATTAAGACAGTGTGGTATTGGCATGAAAACAGGCATACAGATAAACGGAATAGAACTAAGAGTCCAGAAATGAACTCTTACATTTTTGGTCAATTGATTCATATACATTGATATATATATTCTTTTTCAGACTCTTTTCCATTATAGGTTATTACAAGGTATTGAATATAGTTCCCTGTGCTATACAGTAGGTCCTTGTTGTTTATCTACTGTATATATAGTAGTGTGCATATGGTAATCCCAAACTCCTAATTTATCTCTGCCACACACATCCATCACCCCCCGCCACTATCCCCATTGGTAGCCATAAATCTGTTTTCTATGTCTGTGAGTCTATTTCTGTTTTGTAAATAAGTTCATTTATATCATTTTTTGATTACACATATAAGTGATATCATATGATATTTGTCTTTCACTGACTTACTTCACTTAATATGACAATCTCTAGGTCCATCTATGTTGCTGCAAATGGCATTATTTTATTCTTTTTTATGGCTGAATAATATTCCATTTGTATATATACCACATCTTCTTTATCATTCATCTGTTGATGGATACTTAAGTTGCTTCCATGTCTTAGCTATTGTAAATAGTGCTGCTATGAACATTGGGGTGCATGTATCTTTTTGAATTAGAGTTTTCCATGGATATATGTCCAGGAGTGGGATTGCAGGATTATATGGTACTGTTATTTTTAGCTTTTTTTTTTTTTGTGATACGCGGGCCTCTCACTGTTGTGGCCTCTCCCGTTGCGGAGCACAGGCTCCAGATGCGCAGGCTCAGCCGCCATGGCTCACGGCCCCAGCCACTCCGCAGCATGTGGGATCTTCCCGGACTGGGGCACGAACCCATGTCCCCTGCACTGGCAGGTGGACTCCCAACCACTGCACTACCAGGGAAGCCCTATTTTTAGCTTTTTAAGGAATCTCCATACTGTTCTCCATAGTGGCTGCATCAGTTTATATTCCCACCAACAATGTAGAAGTGTTCCTTTTTCTCCATATCCTCTCCAGCATTTATTATTTGCAGACTTTTTAATGATGGCCATTCTAACTGGTGTGGGGTAATACCTTATTGTAGTTTTGATTTGCATTTCTCTAATAATTAGTGATGTTGAGCATCTTTTCATGTGTCTTTTGGCCATTTGTATGTCTTCTTTGGAGAAATGTACATTTAGAAGACCTAAACAGACATTTCTCCAACTCTATTCTTTTAAAATATTGTTTTGGCTATTTTGGGATCCTTACATTGCCATATAGATTTTAGGACAATCTGTCACTTTCTGGAAAAAAAAATAGCAGTTGGGAGTTTTATATGAATTGCTTCATATCTGTAAATCACTTTGGGGAGTATTGCCATGTAAACTATATTAAGTCTTCTGACACATGAACATGAGATGTCTTTCCATTTAGATCATACATTTTTAAAAATAATATTTTGTAGTTGTCAGTGTACATACTTCTTTTATTAAATTTGTAAGCTTAAGTTTATTATTTCGATACCTCATAAATGGAATTGTTTTCTTAATTTCATTTTGTGTTGTTTATTGCTACTGCATAGAAATACAATTGACTTTTACATATTAATCTCATATCCTGCCATATTGCTGAACTCATTTATTTATTTTATATATTTTTAGTGGATTCCTTAGGATTTTCTATATACAAGATCATGACATTTGTAAATATAGCTTTTCTTCTTTATTTCAACCTTATACTCTAATTTTTTTTTTCTTTCCTAATGGCAATGGTTAGACACTTCTGTACAAAGTTGAATAGAAGTGGCAAGAGTGGCCATCCTTGTCTTGTTTCTGATATTAGGGAGAAAGCATTCAGCTTCTTCATTAAGAGTGATACTACTGGGCTTCCCGGGTGGTGCAGTGGTTAAGAATCCGCCTGCCAATGCAGGGGACATGGATTCGAGCCCTGGTCCAGGAAGGTCCCACATGCCACGGAGCAACTAAGCCTGTGTGGCACAACTACTGAGCCTGCGCTCTAGAGCCCGCGAGCCACGACTACTGAAGCCCGTATGCCTAGAGCCTGTGCTCTGCAGCCAGAGAAGCCACCACAATGAGAAGCCTGCACACTGCGACAAAGAGTAGTCCCCGCTCGCCACAACTAGAGAAAGCTTGCACACAGCAATGAAGACGCAACACAGCCAAAAATAAAAATAAAATAAATTTAAAAAGAGTGATATTACATGTAGAATTTCATGCATTCTCTTTATCAAGTTGAGGAAGTTCTCATGTATTCTCAGTTTGCTGAATGGTTTTATTATGAAAGTGTGTTGGATTTTATCAAAAACTATAACCACATCTATTGAGATGAGCATTTTTTTGTCTTTTATTCTATAAATATGGTGT
Source organism: Aethalodelphis obliquidens (assembly GCF_003676395.1). Lineage (NCBI taxonomy): Eukaryota > Metazoa > Chordata > Mammalia > Artiodactyla > Delphinidae > Aethalodelphis > Aethalodelphis obliquidens. The sequence continues at coordinate 13,994,613 of NW_020837961.1, forward strand.
TGTATATTGACTGATTTTCAGATGTTAATCCAATATTTGCAATGCTGGGATAAATCACACTAGTGTTTAATTCTTTTTATATGTTGTTGATTTTGTTTGCTGGTATTTTGTTGAGTATTTTGCATGTGTATTTAAATGAGATACAGTAAGTCCCCTACATACCAATGAGTTCTGTTCCAAGAGTGTGTTCATAAGTCCAGTTTGTTAGTAAGTCCAACAAAGTTAGCCTAGGTACCCAACTTTTACAGATAACACCAGACACGTGAACTAACTTACGTGATTGGACATGTGAATGCACGTTTGCATCTTTGAAAGTTCACAACTTGAAAGGTCGTATATAGGGGACTTACTGTATTGGTCTGTAGTTTTCTTTTCTTGTTATGTCTTTGCCAATTTTTTGTATCAGGGTAATACTGACCTCATAGAATGCATTGAGAAGTGTTCCCTATTCTATTTCTTGGAAGAGCTTATAAAGGATTTGTATTATATCGTTAAATGTTTGGTATAATTCATCAAGAAAGTCTTCTGGGCCAGAGCATTTCTCTGTGGATTTAAATAATTAATAATCCAATCTCTATTTTTTATATGTCTGTTCAGATTTTATATTTCTTGAGTAAGTTACAATACTTCCTGGGAATTTGTCCATTTCTTCTAAGTTATCTAAATTTTGGCATATAATTATTCTTAGCAATTCCTTATAATTATTTTTATTTCTATAAGGCTGGTAATAATGACCCCTTTTCATTTCTGATTATGGTAATTTATCTCTTTTATTCTTGTTCTGTATAGCTAAAGGATCGTCGATTTTGATGATATTTTCAAAGAACTAACTTTTAGTTTCATTGATTTTCTTTATTGATTTTCAGTTTTTTATTTCATTCATTCTTTCCCTAATCTTTATTATTTCATCCTCTATGATTGCTTTTGGTTTAGTTTACTCTTATTTTCTGTTTTCTTGAAGAAGAAGGTTAGGATATTAATTGAAGATCTTTTTTTTTTCTTTTATACTATAGGCATTTACAGCTATAAATTTCCCTTTAAGCGTACATTTTAGTATGTTTTATTTTTGTTTATATTCATCTCAAAGTATTTCCTAATTTCTCCTGTGATTTTTTCTTTGACTCACTGTCTTTTTTTAAGAACTGCATTGTTTAAATTTTTACACATTGATGAATTTTCCTAAGTTACTTCGATTTTGATTTCTAATTTTATTCCATTTTGATGGGAGAACATAGTATAATTTTAGTCTTTTAAATTTATTGAACTTATTTTATGACCTGTCATGTAATTTATTCTGTAGAATGTTTCATATGTATTTGAGAAGAATGTGTATTATGCAATTGTTGGATGAAGTGATCTATAGATATCTTTTATGTTTGGGTGGTATCTAGTGTTGTTCAAGTCATATTTCCTCATTTATCTTCTGCCTTATTGTTCTATCCATGATTGAAAGTGGGTTATTGAAATCTCCAATTATTATTTGTTTAATTGTTCATTTTCCCCTTCAATTCAAACAGTTTTTGCTTTGTTTTGGGGACTCTTGTTCCAAAACTCTTGTTGTTAGGCATATGTATATTTATAACTATTACATCTTCCTGGTGGGTTGATATTCTTATCATTATACATGCTATTCTTTATCTCTAATAGCAATTTTTCTTAAAGACTGTTTATATCTCATATAATAGGACATTTAGTCCAGTTTTAGACTAAAACTGGACATTTAGTCCAGTTTTTTTACTCTATGCATGGTATATCTTGTTAACCCTTTAGTTTCCCTCTATTTGGGTCTTTGAATCTAAAGCATATTTCTTATAGAATGCTTTATTTGGATCATGTATTTTTCTGTCCATTCTGCCAATCTCTGCCTTTAGAGTAAAGTATTTAATCAATTTATATTTAATGTAATTATTGATAAAGCAGGATTTTTGCTATTTGTATTCTATATATCTTATGTCTTCTTTTTTGTCCTTCCATTCCTCAATTAGTGTCTTCTTTGTGTTAAGAAGATATTTCCTAGTAAAACATTTTCACTTCCTTGTTGTTTATTTTGCTATATATATTTTTTAGTCATTTTCTTAGTGCTTTCCTGAAAGGGATTACAGTTTACATCTTAATTTAAAACAATGTAGTTTGGATTAACACTAACTTAATTAACACTAACTTAATTTTAATAATACACAAATCTTTGCTACAATATAATTTTCTTTCTCCCCTTTCTTTGTACTGTTATTGTCGTACAAATTATACATTTATACATTACAATTTTAACAACAGAATTTTATAATTATTGCCTTATGTAGTTGTCTTCTTAAAAAAAAAGAGTTATGAATAAATATGTTTATACTGTGCTTTATATTTACCTATTTAGTGCCCTTTACCAGTGTCTTTATTAATTCATGTGGATTTGAGTTACTATTTAGTATCCTTTCATTTCAGCCTGAATAATTCTCTTTAGTTTCTTTGTTTTTTTAGTGGAGTAGGTTGTCTAGCAACAAATATATATATATATATATATATATATATATATATATATACTCATTCTTCTCCTTTCCCATGTTTTCTTGGGCTTAGGTACAGCCTTTGAGATCCCCATGAATATGTTGGAACATTTCAAAGTTCCCTGTGGTCATCTGGTTCTTCAGGATTTCTTTGAAAAATTTTCCCTCTTCAGGACTCCTGTTTGCTCCAACTGAACCTCAGTCTTAGGCAGTTGCAATGCTGCCAGTACATTGCTATTGTTTTTATAAAGCCCTGGGGCTCCCCCTTTACCCACTGAGCTGAGCTCTGAATCAAATCAAATGGCCACAACGTCCTGGGCATAGAAATTTTCCACATAGATGTAACTTCAGACAAAATATTGACTGTGCTTTTGGGGTGGTGCTTTTAATGGAGCTCCAAAAGAGGTCAGACTTCTCCCTTGTTCACAAAAGCTGGTGGCTTTTGACCACCACAACACTGTTTTGGGGAAAGAAGGGGAATGGGATTAGCGCCAAGTTAAAAATGTCACTCACTATGTGGCAGTATAAAGTTTTAGTAGCTTCTCTTGGAGAGTTTATACTTAGTTTGTTCTGCAGCTTTAGTTAATTTCCAGACTCCTGAAATGGTTGATTTTAGTTACACTAAGTCCCCTACATACGAACAAATTCAGTTCCAGGAGCGCATTTGTAAGTCCAATTTGTTCATAAGTCCAACAAATTTCGCCTAGATACCTAACACAATTGGCTATGTAGTACTGTACTATAATAAGTGTATAATACTTTTCACACAAATAATACATAAAAAACAAAAAATAAAGAAAACGTTTTTAATCTTACAGTACAGTCCCTTGAAAAGTACAGTAGTACAGTACAACAACTGGGCATGCTGGCATCAAGTGAACAGGCAAGAAGAGTTACTGACTGGAGGAGGGAGAGGAGTTGGGAGATGGTAGAGCTGAAGGATCACCAGCAATAGAAGAGGGAGGGCAAGCTGTAATTTCACTCACACCTGACGTTGATGGCACAGGTTCTGGTTCCTTTCTGGAACCAGATGCACTTTTGCATCTTTGAAAATTCTCAACTTGAAGGTTCATATGTAGGGGATGTACTGTATTTTTGCCTGTATTTTCATAGTTTCAGTGAGAATGAGTTCATGGAGGTCCTCATTCCATCATTCCCAAAGTCTTTTTGCATTACATATTTTTAGGAAAAAAGGTACACTGTGATCTTGCTTACTTTCTCATTTCTGTCAGCTTCTCTTCCATTTGTTCATTACTTATTTTCTTGATATCTGCATTTTCAAATGAAATTTATATTTATCATGTGATTTCCATTTTGAAGTCTGTTAGGACTCGTTCCTCCCTCTTCCTGGTAAAATATGTATTTGTGATGGGGTAAGAGATATAAGTTATCATTACATATTTTATTATTTTTATGCTAGACTTTTACATATTTTATAAGATTTTATTAATTATTTAAGTTGTATTATTTTTGTATTTAATTAATATAGCTTTTCTCAATGTTCTTGCCTTTCAAATGCTGCTTGCCTCTATATTTAGCTTTACAAAAAGGAATTGAATTTCATGTAATTATACCCTTGCTTATCTTTGTGATTATGAATTAAAGATGGAATAAGAGATACAACTATTTATTTTATAAAGTACATTTATATAAATTTCCTAAAATAAGATAGGATTGTTCAATTTTCTTAGAGTAAATTTACTGCAGTAAGTTTACATTATATTGTTTATTTAGATTATATCCTTTGCATACAATTAGTGGGTGAATCATGGCCTAAGAACACTTCTAGAAATAAGTATGCAGCAATAAAATCCTCAATATGTATTATCATTTACAATTGTAATATGCTAGATGATACAGATGAGATGTAGCAATGAGTAACATAATTGCTCTTTTAATGCTGTGGTAGGTATACCATGGTCATTAATTATCAATTTGACTAATTATTATTGGTAGCAATTAATCTTTGCTCTAATAATTATTGCTTATGAATATACATGTTTCCCCCCTTTTGCAATGACATGAAGATGATATATGTGATTACTAAAATACAGATTGTCTAAAACAGTTAAATAATTTGATATGGTAAATATGTCTCTGACCACATAAATTCTCATTAAACTGTTGGAACTGTAAAAAGGAAAATAATATAGTGATTTTTTTCAAAAATTAAGGGTGCCCTGTTTCCCCCTCAGATTTGTTTCTTTGTATTGCTTATACTTCTGTGCAAAGCTTCTGGATGCCTTAAATAGGGGAGTTGTTAAGAAATGTGCTTATAAATGAGTGAGTGTAACTTAGCATTGGGAAAAAAGTCATGAAATGATAACTCTTAAAAACACCTCATAACAAATATGATAACTCATATTTACAAATCTCTGACCATGAATAACTTTATGAGAAGAAACCTGGACCTTGTATTTCCTGTATTCCCAGCATACGAATAGTACTTGGCATTTGTAAAATAAGTAATTGAATTGTGAAGTGACCTAAGAGTCTGGTAACAAGGAGAAGCTGGTATAAATCAGTGGGTATCAGCTAACTTTCGCTGAGGATATCATTCAGTATGTCTTCACTGAAATAACTTCTACCCTAACACCATTCAAAGACTCTCAGAGAAATACATTGACATGCACTGAATCAGAAATAAAAGAAACTTGAAACTGATGATGCTGATTTTAAACAAGATTTGTTGGTTCTTAAAACGAGAGGTTTAAAATTGCTGTATAATTTATCAGAAATGATTGTATCATCAGAACAAACATCAATGAACTACTATTTTAAGAAATCTGAACCAGTACAGCATAGGCAGAAATATTTTACTATAGCAATTCTATGAAGTATTTGCTCTAAAATGTTTTTTTTTTTTAACATCTTTACTGGAGTATAATTGCTTTACAATGGCGTGTTAGTTTCTGCTTTATAACAAAGTGAATCAGTTATACATATACATATGTTCCCGCATTTCTTCCCTCTTGCGTCTCCCTCCCTCCCACCTCCATATCCCACCCCTGTAGATGGTCAGAAAGCACCGAGCTGATCTCCCTGTGCTATGCGGCTGCTTCCCACTAGCTATCTACCTTACGTTTGGTAGTGTATATATGTCCATGCCACTCTCTCACTTTGTCACAGCTTACCCTTCCCCCTCCCTATATCCTCAAGTCCATTCTCTAGTAGGTCTGTGTCTTTATTCCTGTCTTGCCCCTAGGTACTTAATGACCTTTTTTTTTTCTTACATTCCATATATGTGTTAGCATACAGCATTTCTTTTTCTCTTTCTGACTTACTTCACTCTGTATGACAGACTCTAGGTCCACCCATCTCACTACAAATAACTCAATTTTGTTTCTTTTTATGGCAGAGTAATATTCCATTGTATATATGTGCCACATCTTTATCCATTCATCTGCTGATGGACACTTAGGATGCTTCCATGTCCTGGCTATTGTAAATAGAGCTGCAATGAACATTTTGGTACATGACTCTTTTTGAATTACGGTTTTCTCAGGGTATATGCCCAGTAGTGGGATTGCTGGGTCGTATGGTAGTTCTATTTTTAGTTTTTAAGGAACCTCCATACTGTTCTCCATAGTGGCTATATCAATTTACATTCCCACCAACAGTGCAAGAGTGTTTCATTTTCTCCACAACCACTCCAGCATTTATTGTTTCTAGATTTTTTGATGATGGCCATTCTGGCCGGTGTGAGATGATATGTCATTGTAGTTTTGATTTGCATTTCTCTAATGCTTAATGATGTTGAGCATTCTTTCATGTGTTTGCTGGCAATGTGTATATCTTCTTTGGAGAAATGTCTATTTAGGTCTTCTGCCCATTTTTGGATTGGATTTTTTGTTTTTTTGATATTGAGCTGCATGAGCTGCTTGTAAATTTTGAAGATTAATCCTTTGTCAGTTGCTTCATTTGCAAATATTTTCTCCCATTCTGAGGATTGTCTTTTGGTCTTGTTTCTGGTTTCCTTTGCTATGCAAAAGCTTTTAAGTTTCATTAGGTCCCATTTGTTTATTTTTGTTTTTTATTTCCATTTCTCTAGGCGGTGGGTCAAAAAGGATCTTGCTGTGATTTATGTCATAGAGTGTTCTGCCTATGTTTTCCTTTAAGAGTTTGATAGTGTCTGGCCTTACATTTAAGTCTTTAATCCATTTTGTGTTTACTTTTGTGTATGGTGTTAAGGAGTGTTCTAATTACATACTTTTACATGTAGCTGTCCAGTTTTGCCAGCACCACTTATTGAAGAGGCTGTCTTTTCTCCACCGTATATTCTTGCCTCCTTTATCAAAGATAAGGTGACCATATGTGTGTGGGTTTATCTCTGGGCTTTCTATCCTGTTCCATTGATCTATATTTCTGTTTTTTGCTAGTACCATACTGTCTTGATTACTGTAGCTTTGTAGTCTGATGTGAAGTCCAGGAGCCTGATTCCTCCAGCTCCGTATTTCTTTCTCAAGATTACTTTGGCTATTCGGGGTCTTTTGTGTTTCCATACAAATTGTGATATTTTTTGTTCTAGTTCTGTGAAAAATGCCCGTGGTAGTTTGATAGGGATTGCATTAAATCTGTAGATTGCTTTGGGTAGTATAGTCATTTTCACAATGTTGATTCTTCGAATCCAAGAACATGGTATATCTCTCCATCTATTTGTATCATCTTTAATTTCTTTCATCAGTGTCTTATAATTTTCTGCATACAGGTCTTTTGTCTCCTTAGGTAGGTTTATTCCTAGATATTTTATTCTTTTTGTTGCAATGGTAAATGGGAGTGTTTTCTTGATTTCACTTTTAGATTTTTCATCATTAGTGTATAGGAATGCCAGAGATTTCTGTGCATTAATTTTGTATCCTTCTACTTTACCAAATTCATGGATTAGCTCTAGTAGTTTTCTGGTAGCATCTTTAGGATTCTCTATGTATAGTATCTTATCATCTGCAAACAGTGACAGCTTTACTTCTTCTTTTTCAATTTGGATTCCTTTTATTTCTTTTTCTTCTCTGATTGCTGGGGCTAAAACTTCCAAAACTATGTTGAATAATAGTGGTGAGAGTGGGCAACCTTGTCTTGTTCCTGATCTTAGTGGAAATGCTTTCAGTTTTTCACCATTGAGGACAATGTTTGCTGTGGGTTTGTCATATATGGCCTTTATTATGTTGAGGAAAGTTCACTCTATGGCTACTTTCTGGAGGGTTTTTATCATAAATGGGTGTTGAATTTTGTCAAAAGCTTTCTCTGCATCGATTGAGATGATCGTATGGTTTTTCTCCTTCAATTTGTTAATATGATGTATCACATTGATTGTTATGCATATATTGAAGAATCCTTGCATTCCTGGGATAAACCCCACTTGATCATGGTGTCTGATCCTTTTAATGTGCTGTTGGATTCTGTTTGCTAGTATTTTGTTAAGGATTTTTGCATCTATGTTCATCAGTGATATTGGCCTGTAGTTTTCTTTCTTTGTGACATCCTTGTCTGGTTTTGGTTATCAGAGTGATGGTGGCCTCGTAGAATGAGTTTGGGCGTGTTCCTCCCTCTGCTGTATTTTGGAGGAGTTTGAGAAGGATAGGTGTTAGTTCTTCTCTAAATGTTTGATAGAATTCGCCTGTGAAGCCATCTGGTCCTGGGCTTTTGTTTGTTGGAAGATTTTTAATCACAGTTTCAATTTCAGTGCTTGTGATTGGTCTGTTCATATTTTCTATTTCTTCCTGGTTCAGTCTTGGAATGTTGTGCATTTCTAAGAATTTGTCCATTTCTTCCAGATTGTCCATTTTATTGGCATAGAGTTGCTTGTAGTAATCTCTCATTATCCTTTGTATTTCTGCAGTGTCATTTGTTACTTCTCATTTTGCATTTCTAATTCTGTTGATTGGAGTCTTTTCCCTTTTTTTCTTGATAAGTCTGCCTAATGGTTTATCAATTTTGTTTATCTTCTCAAAGAACCATCTTTCAGTTTTATTGATATTTACTGTCGTTTCCTTCATTTCTTTTTCATTTATTTCTCTCTGATCTTTATTATTTCTTTCCTTTTGCTAAATTTGGGTGTTTTTTGTTCTTCTTTCTCTAATTGCTTTAGGTGCAAGTTTTGGTTGTTTATTTGAGATGTTTCCTGTTTCTTAAAGTAGGATTGAATTGTTATGAACTTCCCTCTTAGAACTGCTTTTGCTGCATCCCATAGGTTTTGGGTCGTTGTGTCTCCATTGTCGTTTGTTTCTAGATATTTTTTGATTTTGTCTTTGATTTCTTCAGTGATCTCTTGGTTATTAAGTAGTGTATTGTTTAGCCTCCATGTGTTTGTATTTTTTACAGATCTTTCCTGTAATTGATATCTAGTCTCATAGTGTTGTGGTCAGAAAAGATACTTGATACAATTCCAATTTTCTTAAATTTACCAAGGCTTGATTTGTGACCCAAGATATGATCTATCGTGGAGAATGTTCCATGAGCACTTGAGAAGAATGTGTATTCTGTTGTTTTTGGATGGAATGTCCTATAAATATCAATTAAGTCCATATTGGTTAATGTATGATTTAAAGCTTGTGTTTCCTTATTTATTTTCATTTTGGATTATCTGTCCATTGTTGAAAGTGGGGTGTTAAAGTCCCCTACTATGATTGTGTTACTGTCGATTTCCCTTTATAGGGCTGTCAGTATTTGCCTTATGTATTGACGTGCTCCTCCTATGTTGGGTGCATAAATATTTACAATTCTTATATCTTCTTTTTGGATCAATCCCTTGATCATTATGTAGTGTCCTTCTTTGTCTGTTGTAATAGTGTTTATTTTAAAGTCTATTTTGTCTGATATGAGAATTGCTACTCCAGCTTTCTTTTCGTTTCCATTTGTATGGAATATCTTTTTCCATCCCCTCACTTTCAGTCTGTATGTGTCTCTAGGTCTGAAGTGGGTCTCCTGTAGACAGCATATATACAGGTCTTGTTTTTGTATCCATTCTCGTGTCTGTGTCTTTTGGTGGGAGCATTTAATCCATTTACTTTTAAGGTAATTATCGATATGTATGTTCCTATTCCCATTTTCTTAATTGTTTTGGGTTTGTTATTGTAGGTCTTTTCCTTCTCTTGTGTTTCCTGCCTAGAGAAGTTCCTTTAGCATTTGTTGTAAAACTGGCTTTGTGGTGGTGAACTCTCTCAGCTTTTGCTTGTCTGTAAAGGTTTCAATTTCTCCATCAAATCTGAATGATATCCTTGCTGGGTAGAGTAATCTTGGTTGTAGGTTTTTCTCCTTCATCACTTTAAGTATGTCCTGCCACTCCTTCTGGCTTGCAGAGTTTCTGCTGAAAGATCAGCGTTAACCTTATGGGGATTCCCTTGTGTGTTATTTGTTGTTTTTCCCTTGCTGCTTTAATATGTTTTCTTTGTATTTAATTTTTGATAGTTTGATTAATACGTGTCTTGGCGTGTTTCTCCTTGGATTTATTCTGTATGGGACTCTCTGTGCTTCCTGGAGTTGAGTGACTATTTCCTTTCCCATATTAGGGAAGTTTTCAACTAAAATCTCTTCAAATATTTTCTCAGTCCCTTTCTTTTTCTCTTCTTCTTCTGGGACCCCTATAATTTGAATGTTGATGTGTTTAATGTTGTCCCAGAGGTGTCTGCCAGTGTCGTCAGTTCTTTTCATTGTTTTTTCTTTATTCTGCTCTTCAGTAGTTATTTCCACTATTTTATCTTCCAGGTCACTTATCCATTCTTCTGCCTCAGTTATTTTTCTATTGATCCCTTCTAGAGAATTTGTAATTTAATTTATTGTGTTGTTCATCATTGTTTGTTTGCTCTTTAGTTCTTCTAGGTCCTTGTTAAACGTTTCTTGTATTTTGTCTTTTCTATTTCCAAGATTTTGGATCATCTTTACTGTCATTATTCTGAATTCTTTTTCAGGTAGACTGCCTATTTCCTCTTCATTTATTAGGTCTGGTGGGTTTTTACCTTGCTCCTTCATCTGCTGTGTATTTCTCTGTCTTCTCATTTTGCTTAACTTACTGTGTTTGGGGTCTCCTTTTCTCAGGCTGCACGTTCATAGTTCCCATTGTTTTTGGTGTCTGCCCCCAGTGGCTAAGGTTGGTTCAGTGGGTTGTGTATGCTTCCTGGTAGAGGGGACTAGTGCCTGTGTTCTGGTGGATGAGGCTGGATCTTGTCTTTCTGGTGGGCATGTCCATGTCTGGTGGTGTGTTTTGGGGTGTCTGTGGCCTTTTTATGATTTTGGGCAGCCTCTCTGCTAATGGATGGGGCTATGTTCCTGTCTTTCTAGTTGTTTGGCATAGGGTGTCCAGCACTGTAGCTTGCTGGTTGTTGAGTGAAGCTGGGTCTTGGCGTTGAGATGGAGATCTCTGGCAGATTTTTGCTGTTTGATATTACGTGGAGCTGGGAGGTCTGTTGTGGACCAGTGTCCTGAACTTGGCTCTCCCACCTCAGAGGCAGAGCCCTGATGCCTGGCTGGAGCACCAAGGGCCTTTCATCCACACGGGTCAGAATAAAAGCGAGAAAAAATAGAAAGGAAGAAAGAGGATAAAATAAAATAAAGTAATGTAAAGTAAAGTTATTAAAATAAAAAATAAAATATAATTATTAAGAAAAAAAATTTTTAAAGTAAAAAAAAAAAGGACAGACAGACCCCTAGGACAAATGGTGAAAGCAAAGCTATACAGACAAAGTCACACACAGAAGCATACACATACTCACAAAAAGAGAACAAGGGGAAAAAATAATACATCTTTGTTTTTAAAAAGAGATATTTGTGTGTTATTTTACTCTCCTTTATTTTGGAGAGACAATTTAAATATGTTTTATGGTTCAAAATGGGTTTCCAGTTTTGCAACTTTTATATATATAATATTGTGACTATGGGAAATAAGGATTTAACTTGAGGAGAGTTGATTTATGACTGAATGACTGACTATTGTCGTAGAAATAATTAAATAATATGTTTGTGGTTCCTCTGAGAGAGTATGTGAATGTATCTGTGTGTATGTGGGGGGTGTGTGTGTGTATGGTGAATGGTGAGTTCCTATAAACAACGCAGGAGAAGTATGTATGCACTCATTTGTCTGTCTGAATAAAACTATGGCTATAATACAGCCCCTTAGCTTTTCTTATGATCGATATTTTCCTAGAAAATGCCACTATTTAAACAATATACAGGATAAAGAGATGGAAAGCAGCATGGTTAAGAGCGGGAGTTCTGAGCTCAGGAGATCCTGGATTAGAGTCTTGCCTCACTATTTACTGTGAGTCTTACTGCAAGTTACTTATTCATTCTTAACGTAGTTTCATTATCTTTAAAACACTGGCTCTGAAAATAAGATTGTGTCATGGGATTATTATGGGGATTTCATGGAGGTAAAGATCTTATTATGGTTATGATGATAGCACCTGCTTCAAAAATTGTTGAGAGGATTATATGTAGGAAAATTACTTACATAACAAGAGCTAAGTAAATATTATTTTATCATTATTATTATTATCAGTGAGTAAATACAATTTGAATACTACAAAAACATTTTAAAATCACATGTGAAGGCAAATATAAGTACTAATACAACTTTTTAGCCAAAATATTTTCAAAACCAACTATATAATATTTATTGAATAATTTGTCTCAAATAATTCATCAGTAAACCGATGGAAGAGCATCTTTTGTGAGATATTCTTTTTAGGCTAATTGATATTCTCTGCCCTGTGGTGTAAGGAAGTATGTGAGCAGAAAGATGGTTCGTAGCCAGTCACTTTACTCCTCCAGATCATTCTAGAGAGAATTCTAATGTGAATTTCACTTTGCATCATTGGTATGAGTGGTGACTTTTTCTAAATAGATCAATACCAATAAATTATTCGAATTGTGATGTCCTTCAACACTTGATGAAGAATAACTTCCCAGATTGGGGAAAAGTCTATAATGGTGACAATATTTAAAAATGTTATATTCTAGTCCTGCCCCCTAAGACATGCTCTGCCTTTAGCTATACTGAATACAAGCTCATGACTTGGGAAGTGGTAAAGATTTATCTATTTATTAACATTTTACTCACAAGTATAAAACTCTTGAAATATTACAGCTCATTTACAAGAATGTCCTTGGGATGGAAAGCTGATATGTTCTTTGTCACATTATATTTTCAGACCATGTAGGTCACTGTCATAAAGCAGTCACCAGAAAAGTTAAATGAAACTGCATTATGTAATAGATTTTTTTCATGTTTTGGATACATATACATTTATATAATACCTGGTTGTAAATTTTGATGGTAGGGCTAAAAACTTTATGGAGTGATTGCCAAGCTCTTAAGTAGGTAAACAATTTTTGGAATAGATAGAATTGTATTTTTTGCTGAAATGTGGCAAAATTTTCATGTCTACCTTTATGAAGAAATTAGCCTTTTTTATTATGGTTAAAAATTAAGTGACAAATAGAGTAGAGTTTCTTGCCATCCTGTCCTTTCTGACTGTTTTGCACTCATTATGCGTAGAATAGAATTAGGATTGGGGGATGTCAATGTGTTGAACAGGGAGTATCATCAGTTTTCCAACCTAATTGGCTTCAGAATTTTTGCTAGCTATACTCAGCTGCTTTTGTGAGGAATGTATTGGACACTGGTGTGCATTATAGCATGGAGGTTAAGACTGTAGAAATTGCAACTGACCAAAGCTGGGTTTCTGTCCAAGTCCCACTACTCAACCTTGTTCTTTAGGCTTCTTGTCTCTGAAAGGGGTGTGATAATATTGTAAGTATTATTGGGTAGTTGTGAGGAAAAGATATATATAATGTTAAGCACAAGCCCTAGAACAAATAGGCATTTATAAAATGAAAACTATTATAATTATTTACTCTTATTATTTTTAATTTTATGTGTCAACTTGACAAGCTAAAGGATGCCCAGATAGCTATTAAAATATTGTATTTCTGGGTGTGTCTGTTAAGGTGTTCCCAAAAGAGATTAGTATTTGAATCAGTAGACTGAGTAAAGAACATCTCCCCTCACCAGTGTAGGTGGGCATTATCCAATCTATTGAGGGTCTGAATAGAATAAAAAGGCAGAGAGTGGTGAATTTGCTCTTTGTTTGAGCTGGGACATCCATCTCCTATTGCCCTTGGACAGCCACACTTCTGGTTTTCAGGCTTTTGGACTCAGACGGGGACATACACCATCAGCTCCCCTGGTTCTCAGGCCTTTATACTTGGACTGAATTGTAAAACCAGCTTTCCTGGTTCTCCAGCTAACCAGGAGATGGCAGCTTGTCAGACTTCTTATAAATCTCCTCTTATATATATAGCTATATATATCCTGTTGGTTCTGTTTCTCTGGAAAGTCCTAATGTGCCCCTTAAATTATATTTTTCCTTCAATAAATTGTTACAATTTTCTAAGAACTTAATTTATCCATTTATTTTCCTTTCTTTAATTTATTTTTCAGCCTGAGCCACTTCTTACCTAGAAGAGTAAATTACATAAGCATACTTCCCATGACTAAGTTAATGCTTCTTTTTATTTGTTATGTTTGAGATTCATTGCAGCTTTAGGTGAGTTTCTTTCTTTAGCGTGTAAGGATTCATTCAATCGGTCATTTCACACTGAACACACCCTAGGTGCCAGTTATTGCAATAGGAGCTGGGATCAAAAAAATGTGTAAGATAAATAGGAGCACTGCCTTCATAGAGTTTCCAGTTTAGTGGCAATGATAAACCTGCAAACAGGCAATTGCCTTGTCGTATGATAAGTGTCCTAACGGGAAGAGTACATGTTGCTATGGGAGCCCATAGTTGGTATTGAAGAAATAGTGTTTAAACACAGACCTAAGTATTGAGTCAGAGCTAACCAAGAAAAGTGTGAGGAGAATTATTCCACACAGAAGAATCTCTAATGAAGAGTGAGTATCATGTGTTCAAGAAACTGAAATAAGTTATTTTTATTTTGGATAGGAAGGCAGCATAGACTTTCAAAGGCAGCAAGAAATGAAGCTAGAAAAGTAAATAAAGGCAAGATCATGAGTAGCTTTTTATAAAGTTTTGAATAATGTTTATTTTATTCTATGGGAGAAAGGAAGCCACTGAAGGATATCAAGTAAGGTAAGGAACGATTACTACTTGTTTAAGAAGTGTCATTTGGGGACCGGGGGAACCAAGGGAAGGGAGTCAAGACTAAAGGCAAGAGAACAATGTAGAAGGTTATGTAGTAATACAGGTAGAAAGGCATGGACATTAGACCAAAGTGATGGCAGAACGGATGGGAAGAAGGAAATGAACTTGTCAGATGACTACAAAGTTTACTGATCAAAATTTCACAAAAAGTTTGGATGGTATCTGTAGTAACAATAACAATATTGGGTTCACTTCTTCAAGGCTGTCAAAATTATGAGAAAAAATCATTCATAGTATTACCTTATTATCACTTTAATGGCTACAGGATGTGCAGTGCTATCTCCTACTTCATTCCTGATTTTGGTGATTTGTGTCTCCTCTCCTTTTATTTTTGTCTGTGTCATTAGGGTTTCTTTTAATTTCATTGATTTGGGAAGAAAAAAAAAAAGCTTTTTCTCCCCCAATAACTTTTTCTACTGTATTTTTATTTTCATTTTCACTGATTTCTGCCCTTGTCTTTTTTTGTTTGTTTCATTCTTTCTACTTGCTTTGGGTTTCTTTTGCTCTTTTTTTTTTCTAGTTTCCTAAGGCAGAAACATAGGTTGTTGATTTAGGATCTTTTAAAATTTCTCATGTAAGTAGGTTGTGCTATAAATTTCCCTTTCAGCACTGCTTTAGCTATATCTAATATAATCAGTACTGCTTTAGCTATATCTAATATAATTTAATAAGTTGCATTTTTGTTTTTATTTTATTATATATTTTTTAATTTCCTTTGAGACTTCCTCTTTGATACATGTATTATTTAGAAGTGATTGCATTGTTTAATTTCCAGATGTCTGTTTTCTTTCTGTTATTGATTTCTAATTTTATTCTGTTATGGTCATATTCTGTATGCTTGCAATTATTTTAAATTTGCTGAGGTTTGTTTTATGGCTCAGGATATGGTCTGTCTTGGTGAGTGTTTCATGGGTGCGTGAAAAAAGTGTATTGTACAGTTATTAAATGTATCGTTCTAAATATGTGAATTAGCTCCTGTTGATTGGTTATGTCATTCGGATCTTCTTTTTCCCTACTGATCTTCTGTCTGGTAATTTTATCTATTCCTGAGAAAGAGGTGTGGAAGTCCCTAACTATAATTGTGGATTAGTTTCTCCTTTCAACTCTATAAGTTTTTGCTTCCTGTATTTTAAGACTCTTGTTTGATGCATTCCAGCAGATTGATATTTTTCATTATATTATTATTATCATATATTTCTGTATATATTAGTCCATATTTGTCTGCAGTAATTCTCCTTGCTCTTAAGTCTACTTTATCAGGTATTAATATAGCCACTACTGCCTTTTGTTGATTAATGTTTACCCATATAGCTTTTTCCATCTTTTAATTTCTACTTACCTATGTTAAATTTGAAGAGTTCTTATAAGCAGCATAAGATGGAATTGTGTTTATTTATCCACTCTGCCAATATCTGTGTTTAGATTGGTGTCTTAATCCATCTACTTGTAAAATAATTATTGCTATGTTGAAACTTAGGGCTGTTATTTTAGTATTTGTTTTCTATTTATTCCCTTTGGTTCTTATTCATTTTCCTTTATTTCTCTTTCTTGCCTTCCCATTGGTTATTTGAACATTTTTAAAGATTCAATCTTGATTTATCTGTAGCGTTTTTAAGTGTATCTCTTTGTAAAGTTTTTATTGGAGTTGCCTTAAGCATTGCTATACACACACACACACACACACACACACACACACACACACACACATGACTTATAATCTACTGGTGTAAACTTTTAACCACTTCTAATGAACGGTGGAAGTCTTTTTTCCAAATAAGTGTCTTTATTTTCCCAGTTTTAAATAACAATGTCTTGAGTACCAGATGATATTATAATTTTTAAAAAGATTTATTTATTGTTTATTTATTGTATTTATTTTTGGCTGTGTTGCATCTTCCTTGAGGCATGCGGGATCTTTTGTTGCAGCACGTGAACTCTTTGTTGTGGAGTGCGGGCTTCTCTCTAGTTGTGGCATGCAGATTTTCTCTTCTCTAGTTGTGGTGCACAGGCTCCAGGGCACATAGGCTCTGTAGTTGTGGTGCATGGTTTCCAGAGTGCATGGGCTCTGTAGTTTGTGGCACGCAGGTTCTAGTTGAGGTGCATGAGCACAGTAGTTGTGGCATGTGGCCTTAGTTGCCCCGCAGCATGTGGGATCTTAGTTCCCTGACCAGGGATTGAACCCGCATCCCCTGCATTGTAAGGCGGATTCTTTACCACGGGACCACCAGGGAAGTCCCTATAATTTTTTGAAATTTTCAAATATAATTTATAAAACTCATGAGGACAGGATTGTCCACTGTATGTATCTTTCTTCTCTTTGCATTGATCTTTCTTCCTTCTTGATACTCCAAAATTCTTTATTTTTTCGTTTTGTTTATCCTTGAAGAAATTCTTTTGGCCAAACTTTAAGGGAGGTTTGCTAGTGATAAATTCTTTAGTTTTCTTTTGTGTGAGAATGTCTTTATTTCTTTTTCATTCCTGCAGGATAATTTTGCCATATATAGAATTTGTAGTTGACAGCTTTTTTCTTTCAGTACTTAAAAAATATTGTACCACTTCCTCTTGGCCTCTAAAATTTCAGATAAGGAATTTACTATCATCTGAATTGGTATTCCTGTGTAGTTAATTTTGCATATCTTTCTCTTTGCTTTCAATATTTTTGTCTTTATTTTTTAAAGTTTAAGGTATGTCTTGGCATGAATTTCTTTGGACTTGTTTTGTTGGAGTTTGCTCAGCTTCTTGGATCTGTAGGTTTGCATCTTTTCCCAGATTTGGGAAGTTTTTAGTCATTACTTTTTCCAAATACTCTTTTAGACTCACTCTCTTTCTGTTCTCCTTCTAGGACTCTGATGATATGAATACTGGATCTTTTGTTATTGTCCCACAGGTGTCTGCAGCTCTGCTCAGCTTTTTCAGTCTGTTTTTGCTTTGTTATTCAGATTGGGTGAATTCTATGATCTGTCCTCAATCCACTGTTTCTAATCTCCTTTATCTCCACTTTACTGTTGTACCCATCCAGTGAAGGTTTTCTTTTAATATTATAATATTTTTTATTTCTATTCCCATTTGGTTCTTTTTTATAAGTTCTTTCTCTCTTTTTCTTTTTTGTTGTGATATTTTATCTTGCCATTTGTTTCAAGATAATTTGTCGTTGAGTACTGAAGCATAGTTAACCATGACTGACTGAAAATCCTTATCAGATAATTTCAACATCTTATTCATCTTAACATTTACATCAGTTGATTGTTTTTCTCATTCAAACTGTGATGGTCTTGTTTCTTCGCACAACACATGATTTTTTATTTTATCCTGAAAAATTTGCCTATTATGTTAGGAAATTCTGGGTTCTATTTGTTTTTATTCTTAAACAGGTAGTCACCCTGTTCAAGTTTTGGCCTACTTTTTTGAGCTATAGTTCTAATGGCAGTTTAAATTTCAGAGGCTTTATCGTGGTAATTTGGTCTGCTTGGTTTATTTGGTGCTGCTGGAGTTACCACTTGTCTCTGTTGATGCTGCTGAGGGAGTAGAATTGGATCCTCATCCCAGTTGCTTGGGTACCTCAAAGTATAGGATGGCATGGGATACCCCTGCCTATGCCTCCTGGCTTCCCAGTTTTTCTGGGAAAGGAAAGGGATTTATAGACCTGCAGTGTAAAAGAGACTTCATAGGTCTGGCAACTTGTTGTTACTGGGTGCATCTTGCTGATTCTGCCCACCAGACCCAATACCTCAGGGCAGGGAGGGGTTTCCTGGGTCCAGCTGATTACCGTGATTGGGTCCTTTGTCTTATTCAGTTCTGGCTGCTATTAAAAAATGTCATAATCTTAGCAACTTAAACAGCAAACATTTATTTCTCACAGTTCTGGAGACTGGAAGTCCCACAGTCAGTGCCAGCGTGGCTGGGTTCTTGGTGAGGGCCCTCTTCCTGGTTAATTGATGGCCGTTTTCTTGCTTTCTCCCCACAGGGCAGAGAGAGAGCTCTGGTCTCTTTGTCTCCTTATAGGGATGCCAATCCCATTGTGGAGGCTCCACCTTCATGGACTTATTTAATTTAATTACCTCCCAAAGATTCCACTTCTAAATAACAGCATACTGGGGATTAGGGATTCAACAAAGAATTTTGAGGGGACACAAACACTGAGTCCCATAACAGTCCTTCCTGCCTCTTGCCCACCTGCCCTAATTTCTCATGGAGGGGAAAGGTAGTGGTAGTCTGGTAAAAGAGACTCTCTGGAAGGACTCCTTCCTATGGCTTGGTCACTCTTCTTGGTTCTGCTGGTTTCTCTTGACCACCCAGTATTGCTGGGCAGAAAAGGAGTATCTCAGAATTAAAGATGCTTCCCAAGCCAGGCCACTTGTTATAACTGAGTCCCTCCTGCTGGTTCTGCCCACTGTCCGCAGTGCTCTTGAAGGAAGAAGAGAGTCTAAGTCTGGCGGGGAAGGATAGTGCTTCCCCTGGATGCTTTTGGGTGGTAGGGTTACTTATTGATCCCCTTTCTGTGGTGTCAGGCTTGTCTAATATTCCCAGAGGGACTCCTGTTTGATCTCAGAAGAAAAATGAGCCTAGTTGGGCTGCCATCCTTTGCTAGGTTGGGGTTGGCAAATGCTGGGTCTAGGGGTCCTTCTTCTGTTGGGTGGGCATAACATAAAACACCCTGCTGCTGTGTTTTTCCTCTAATCCTGGAGTCCAAAACCAGTTTGCTTCTTCATCATCTTTCAGAGTTCTCCTTTGGTTGTCAGTTATGTTATTTCCAGAATTTATAGCTCTGATTAGCAGGAAAGAGCTAGGAGAAGTAAATCTATACATTCTTGTGGACCAGAAGTCCCATTCGATTTACTTTTCATGATGTGGTTTGAATAGTTATGCAATAAGTACACTTAATGCCAACATCCATCCCTTAAATATATGAATTTTTCATTTATCTTTTTTTCTAATACCAAATTTTAAAGCAGGGCTGCAGTTCTATGACAATCTAACATTCTTCCTCTACTAGCAACTCTCTAAGATTTATTTCAAGTTTTAAAATCCCCGATGATGACCTGATCTTTGCTTCTGTAGCTCGCGTGAAGTTTTCTGATAGATCAATCAGCTAAGGCTTTGCAGCACTTACTGTTCACTGTAGCCTTCTATTAGAATGAGATTAGGCAGCTTTGCATAAAATGAAGAGGTAGGAAAGAATAAAGAAGATATAAATTGGATTATTACTTATATTTAAAAACATATTTTTATGGAGAAATATGATGTTTGCCAAGAACAATGATGGAGTCCTGAAGTTGAAAATATTGAGAATGTCTCCTTTAACAATTAGAGATTGAGAATAAAGAAAATATCTATTTTATTTGGAGAGATAGACCTCTAACAAGTAATTTTCCAACTAAGTTTTCCTAAGTTATATGAGGACAAAAAGAATTGTTAATTAAATGTCTAAATGTTATTTATAAGAAACATAATAGTCTGAGGTTACCTGTCCAATGTAGCCAAGTTGTATATTTATGGGCTGTTGTCCAAACTTTAAATTAGAAACCACTGAACAACATGTGCACATTGAACATGTGCCCATTTTACAATATCTATTGTATAATTTTACTCAGTAAAATATTACGGCATTTATAAATCTAATAACTCTAGTTTTCTGGGCATATATATGATTTATTCGATGCCAAGACATTAGTTAGTTAGGAAGGCAAAACTTAGTTATAACTTTTCCATGGGAAATCAGTTTCATTTATATGGCATGGTTCCCACTAGCAAATTGTGGAGAAAAGTGGGAAATACTACTACTAATAAGTATTTCTGTGCATAAACACATTTACTGAATAACTGAAACATAAATTATTCAGATCAAAATGTGATCAAATTATATGACTCTGGAACAATTGCCTTATCCACCAATTTTAAATTGTTATCATTAGCATTTTCCCCTTTGATTTACCAGTAGTAGGTATTTGATCAAAATCTCTTCATCTTTGACTCTGATATACTTACTATGTCAAGCAGATTTTCTGTCTCTTTCTCTTTTTTTTTTTTTTTTTCCTTTAAGGTATCTAGAGCTAAAAGGATTTTAATCTGAACATTTATTCTGAAAAATGTAATTCACTTCTCCAACTGCTCACAATTAGTCTATTGGCAGCTATGGAAGCTGTGGAGGAGCCATTCACTCTCTCAGTCTAGTGTGCAGAACAAATTAGTACTTTGCAAAATAATATCAATTAAGCCAACATTAAAAAATTAGGTATCTATATTAATCTCCAGCCACAAGTTACAATATCTCTCCAAAAGAGCTGTACACAGGACAATTTTTTCTCAGTTGCATAATTATACTACTATTATATTATACTCCTATGGTCTGCTTTTGCTACATGTCACCTACTATTACTACTTCTACTACTACTACCACTACCACTACTATTGCTGCTGCTGCCACTGAGCGTGCACAAACACATATTCACTGGCGCATGTATATGCATTACCACATACATTTTTTTACCTATAAATTTTGGCATTTCATTTTGACATCTGTCCTGGGTAGGAGTCCAAAAGACTTGTATTATTTTTCTAGTTCTTTTATAAGTACTATGTGACCTTGGCAATTTATTTCACTATTGTATGACAGTTTCCACATTTGAAAAATGAAAGATATTGGACTAGGTCATAGGTTAGCAAACTGAGGCCTTTGGACCTGTTTTGGTAAATAAGGTTTTATTGAAACTCATCCACGCTCATTCATCTATGCATGGTCTACAACTTCATTTACACTGTATCATCAGATTTGAGTAGCTGTGACAGAGACCATATAGCCTGCATGCATATATATTTACTGTCTGCACCTTTAAGAAAATGTTTGTCAATCCTGGACTTGATGTCCTATAAGCCTTTTCCAGGTATACATATTTATCACTCAAGAGGATTCTGATATAAAAAAATCTTAGTCTGCCTACCAAAGATGATGATAAAAAAATTTTAATTATTTTGTTTTCTATTCTAAAATTCTTCTCCATGAATCCAAATGACAAAACTTAGCTTGGTTCATTTAAATAGTGGAATTGTCTCAAGTGATAGTCCATTGAATAAAGACAGAGTGCTAAATCCAGTAGTAGTCATATTTTTCGTAATTTGTCCCATTTTTCCAATGCTTCAATCTTGTCATCTTAATTACAAGAGATGCAGCGTAATCTTAAATCAGTCTGCATTTGTTAGGAGACTTTTATTCATAAAGTCAATTTTGATCCATTTTGGGGAGTTTAAAACATAGCCGCACCTTTCAAATAATCAGAAATCAAATAGGAGAAAAAATAAAATGAAAATATAAGTAACTAGATTTCATAAACTCAGAGAAAACAAAATATAGATACATATAGAGATGTGTGTGTGTGTGTGTGTGTGTGTGTGTGTGTGTGTACATTCATTGGAAGAGGGTATTAGCAGTGAAGGCTTGAGTTTTATTATATTGGCATTCATATTGGATTTATGCTTCAATCATGTGTTTTATTTTTCTGTAACTTTAAAAGCAGTAAAATGACAATATGTCAATTAAGTGGCCATTGGGAAGAGATGAACTGTCAATTTTCAAATTAGTGAAAGACCTTAAAATCTGTGATCAGAAGCTTAAATTTCACAAAGAGGCAAATTGGGCATTACTTTAGCATTGTGAGGAAGAGAATAAAAGCCTCAATTTATCGTAAAACTTTTGAACTGAAAAATGAAAATGCATTAAGGAGCACAGCCTAAGTCACACAGGAGAAACCGAGCACAGTTGTATAAACTAACAGTTGGATCTCCCTTCTGTTTTATTTTATTTTATTTTATTTTTGCGGTACGCGAGCCTTTCACTGTTGTGGCCTCTCCTGTTGCGGAGCACAGGCTCCGGACGCGCAGGCTCAGCGGCCATGGTTTACGGGCCCAGCCGCTCCGCAGCATGTGGGATCTTCCCGGACCAGGGCACGAACCCATGTCCCCTGCATCGGCAGGCAGACTCTCAACCACTGTGCCACCAGGGAAGCCCAAGCAAAGCTTTTAATTGTGAGAATCAAATGTTTATTATCCTTTACTTGTTTTATGTTTTCATAGCACTTATTACCTTCTTACATACTATAAAATATTTATTATATATTTCTCTTCATGGGAATGTAAGCTTCATGAAGGTAAATGTTTTTGTCTTTTTGCTGTGTGTCCCCAATACTTAGACTAATGACTGAAACAAAGTAGGTGACCAATATTATTTGTAGCATAAATTTTTATAATATCAAAATACTGGGAACTACCTAAATGTTCATTAACAGGAGAATGGTTAAATAATGTATAGCATGATCCGATCATGTACCAGTTAAATAGAGTGACATAGTCACTATACTATTGAATGCAAAGTCACAAAACCCATCTGTAAGCATGTAGATGTCTAAAAAAGGAACTGATAGGGTATAGTCTGAAATACTAACTTTAACTGCCAAGTAGGGCTGAGAAGTGGATGGTCAATCAAAAAGTGTTTCATAAAACTTATTTTGTGCCAGGTAATATTCTGAAATTGGGGTATAACTGTAAGCAGGTTCTTACCATGATGGTAATTACATCTTCATGGGTGAGGGATAATAACATACTAGCATAAATAATATAATTTCAGGAACTGAGAAGTGCTGCAAAGAAGATACATAAAGTTGTATGCTGGAGACTAACTTTGAAGATGTTGGTTGCCTTGTGTTAGTTGGTCAAGGGCAAGACCCTTTCAGAGTCTCTGAAAGGGTAATATTTTAAGTTGAAACCTGGATATGAGAAGAAGGGTGGCATAAAGATCATGAAGATTTATAAATTAAGCATTGGAAACAGAAATAGGAAAAAAAGAAAAAAAGCAATCACCAAATGCAAAAGACCTGTAATGGACATGGGCATGGTAATGACTGAAGGAGAAATTGAAGACCAAAATATGTGAAGCATGGCAAATGAGGGGGAAATGGCCTAGGTAGGAGGAGTAGGGGGAGATGACAAGGTAAAATAAGTAGCCTAGGGTCTTTGTCAGCCATGTGACCTAAACATTGGGATATAAGTGTAATAGCAGAGCATCAATGCAATTTAAGAAAGAGTCATGATCCAATTTATGCTTTACAAAGAAGTGATAGTATGGAAAAAATGATTAGCAGAGAATCAAGAGTGATGTCCAGAGAAAGTTAGAAGCTGATAGAATAAACCAGGTGTCTCCAAACAGTGTGGTGAGCATTAGGACTTCTACTTGTCAACACACATTCTTCTGTGTGTTTTTTTCTTTTTTCTCTTCCTTCCTCCCTTCCTCTCTCCTTTCTTTCCTTCCTTCCTTCCTTCCTGTAATGGGCATGTAAATTGTGTCATGCTGGCTGTACACAAATACCTCAAAAATTCACATCATTCTAGATAAGGTCCCAGAGATAGAGAAGTAACACTGATTGGCAACAGTTCTAACCGTTGCAGACCATTGGTTTGAAAATAATCAGAGGTTTATTTCATCCTGTTAATACTGCTTTAGAGTATATTTGGAATTCCAAGTGGGTGGTGCCTTCTTTGCCCTATATCACTTATAATCCATTACATGTACTACAGTGGGAAGGGGCGACTGCATTTGTTGTGTGTTCAATGGCTCGGAAAAAAGAGCTGACCCAAGAGAGACACATCCACAATATTTGGAGAAATACTTGTTACGCTCTAAAGTGTTTTCAAATAACAGTTTTCTGGCTCAGGGTAGAATTGGAAACGTCCTGAGACGTTTAGAATCTCTCTTAACTACAGGAATTTTGCTATTTGTATATAGTAGGAAATAGCTGTTCTACAGGCACAAATTTGGGAGTAAATATTTGAAAGTAAACTCTCAAATGTAGTTAGCTAACATCCACCATGGAAGCAGTGCAGGTTACTAAACTAGAAATTTACACTGTGAATCGTATAATAATTTCTTATATCCCATAGGAGAAAAGATTTGGCTGACCCATTCCGTGCAAATAATTAAAAGAAGGAGTGTGGTTTCACTTCTAATTGAATTTCAAATGTAATCACTTTATCAGCACTTGGTGTGCGTGTCATTTCAGGGCATATACACTTGTCAGTTCATATTTGATCCACTCATGGAGGACCAGTGTGCCAATATGGCCAAAAGCTGAAGAGGGCTGGTAGGGTATTACAGCGCTGCTACTTCTGATGCCACCAGTCTATCGCTTGGTTTGCTTTATGTTCATCTCTCACTAAGGTGTATTTCTTCTCTGGAGTAGAAAGGATCACTATGTGGTTAAATTACTGAATATTAGAAGTAACAATACTTACTAGCACTGCAGTATTAGCATAGAAGACAGTAAATGAAAATAAAATACATCCATTTGAGAAACTTATCACATGAAAAGTGCCACTTATCTACTGCTCTGAGAACAGAAGGTGAATAAACTGCTCTGTGGTCAACGAAGGCATCTAGAAGTGAATAGGAAATACTTGTGATAGTTTTAATCCCAGATCAACACTTACTAAGTAATTTCGAGCAGGTTCTTGACCATTCTGAACTGTGTGTCTTGATTACTAAGATGCTATGATAATAATACTCCCTGTAATAGAAGATAGTTATTGTTAACTCAGTACAAAAAGTAGGGGAATCATGTATCCTCCTTTGCATGGGATAAATTCAGTTTATGTTTGTTATAATGGCTTTCTGTCCAGTTTGGCATTTGTCACTCTCAAAAGTATCCCAGTGCTGATGACAAATAACATGGTTGCCACAGCTCTTGATTTTGTTCAGGTCCCACCATGTCCCCAGGCAAAGGGGACAAAGGACTTAGGGAAAGATGACTCTACATCCATCTCTAGGACTGGTTTAACCCAGTAATTGATTTAGGGACTCATGCTATGCTTTAATCTAATCAGCACATGACATTCTCCTGGAGACGCTTTAAACCCAATTGTGAGCACAGAATCTGAATTAAATGACTCAAAATAAAAGGAAAGGTTTATTTCACCATTCTGGAAGGGAGGAAGATTTTTCTCTTTGAAAGTAAACATGGATGGATATTGTCTCAATGGTTAATGGCAGTTTTCTTGCAACCATGAGGGCAGGAAGCTTGAAGATAAAGCTGACCCAGAGGCAAATTAAGAAAATCCCTTGAGCCCTGTTCATAACACACCTGACAACACTCCACCTTTATACATTTTACTCCTTCAGATAATAAATGGCTTTCTTCTTTGTGCCAGTTGAGGTAGTATTTTTTGGAAATAAATTACAGCTAAAATAAATATACTCTCTTATGGGGTTTCTCTAAGGATTAAATAAGATTAAAATGCTTGGCACAGTTCTGGGAATAATAAACAGTAACTTATTTATTTTTAATATAACTGGGAGAATGCTGGGATTCTATATTACTTTTAATATAACTGGGAGATTCACAAGTGAATCTAAATACAAACACTCAGATATATGGAATTTTGTAGCTTAGACCTGTGACATTCTTCTTAAAATCAAACATAGCTTACTATTTTTAGACAGATAAGATACCCTTCTCATTTTATAGATCAGCCAATCAAATTTAGACAGAAACTAGTAAGCACTGGGTTTTTCTTTCTCAGAATCTAACTTCTCTTTAAGATATCACACAGTCTTACTGGAGTGGATAGTATATGAGGTTAAACATCAATCTGACTGGAGTAACTAATCATAGTGGGCATTTGTGTGTGAGTGTGTGTGTCTGTGTGCATACATGCATGTGTGTCTCGACTTTTTGTATGTAGTCATCCCACTTCCAGTAATAACACTCAAAATTTGTGGGGAGAGAAACTGTTTTTCTCCATTCTCAACCCAGGTGGTTTGGGGAGGGCTCCACACACCATCCCTAAGGTTGAGCATGTGTTCAAAGACCAGATGGAATCAGGACATAACTTTCTCCCCGGTCAGGAATGAACATGTGATTCAAGCCATGTTACTAAGAACCAATCACATTGGAATCACAAGGCTTTTGCTAAAGTGATGAAGAAATGAAGAGCAGTGCACTCTCTCATGCTACTCTTGAGTTTGAGAGCATGTACAGCTATAGCTGCTACCACTGTGAGGAAGCTGGGGTTTCATAGCACTTGTTTAGCTATCTCAGTCAAGAACTTCTATGGCTGTTTCTCTCCTCCCTACTTTGCTACATACTCATTGTTCAG
Organism: Aethalodelphis obliquidens; assembly: GCF_003676395.1. Classification (NCBI taxonomy): domain Eukaryota; kingdom Metazoa; phylum Chordata; class Mammalia; order Artiodactyla; family Delphinidae; genus Aethalodelphis; species Aethalodelphis obliquidens. The sequence continues at coordinate 14,021,407 of NW_020837961.1, forward strand.
GGTTTCATAACTCCCCATTGTAATTATTTCATGGAAAAAGTGAATTTTGAGTCGGGAATCATATATATTAGGCTCAGTGCCGGGATACAGTGAGAAAAGGCTTTGCCCTTGAGGGGCCCTAGTAAAAAGTTTGCAAAGCATGCTGCTAGACAGTTAAACTAGCATGGCCCCTGAATATCTGCATTGCAAATTTTTCAAATATTAGGCACTGTATCCAGGGCCCCCTTTTACAATGCATTCAAAGAGAGTTGCTGCATAATTCTTTTTGGCTATAGAAAATGTTATTTATTTGGTAATTGAATTATAAAACTATTTTAAAAGCTAGTATTAAATTCATAGCCTCTCCTCTACTTTTTCATGCTGCACAACTAGTTTGGAAATAAAAAAGGAGTTTCAAGATTTCTGAGTCTACAGATAAAAATCAAGCTATCCAGCTCCATGAAACTGAAGAATGTGTCCCCAGAAGAGGAAGGAGGCTTGCATGCATTTTCTCAATGAAACTATCCATGAAGACCAATATCTAAGAGGAAGCCAGCAGACTTTGAGCTTATGATGACTTTAGCAGTTTATTCAAAGATGGAATTGCTGAATTAATACATATTTTGAGATTCTGATAAACACACACACACACACACACACACAAATAGCAAAAACCTGAAAACCTCTTTTTCCCTAACCTTATTTCCCATTTACTAGGGAAGGAAAATCAGAGAGTCATTAGCAGAAGGTAGTCTGAATCAGTTCTGTGCTATCATAACAGGATGCCTGACAGCTCTACAGAGAAAAGGTAATAATATGTTAAGAGCTGGCCAAGAAGCTTTGCCCGCCAATCTCAACCCTTTAGAAATGTTAATTTTCACAGCAAGAATAGCAGGATTGTTTTATTTCTAGCAGGTTGGTGATGGGTAGTCTATTTTGATTTTAAGTTTATAAGGCAGGGTGTCGTGTGTCCTTGAACTCTCAGTGGAAATGAGCTCTTGATTGGACTGTAGCTGCCTTGCCTACAGTACGGAAAACGCTGAAAGATGAGAAAATGGCAGGAATTAATCCTGGAGATTTTGCCAGAGGGAAGGCAGAGAGAGAAAGAGATAATCTGATTATACTTTCAGGGATGACAGGTGAACCTCTAAAAGTTCAGAGGTTCAGTTCAGATATCCATCTCAACATTTAGCTGCTCATTTGAAGTTTTGCCAAGCACAAGGGAATATATTCTGTTTCAAAAACTGTTGACAATCTCTCAAGATCAGTGGGGCTCATCATAAGGCCTCTGGCTTGTTCTTGCATTTCTCCTCACTCCATCTCAAGAAAAAAAGTCACCCAAACTGTGTACTGTAGTTGAAATTTTCTTTTACTTCATATTTTGCTATTGCTGCTACTCTTGGGGCTTCCAAACGAGAACGGAATTTTACTACATAAAGAACATTACTCTTTCAAAACTTCTCAGCACCAAATCAGTGGAATCCTAAAAGAAAGGGAAGTTAAAAATATCAATATCTTAATTTTGTCCTTTAATTTTGTAGAAGTTTTTATTAGCTTTTTTTTTTTCAAAAACATGTTTGGCAAATTAGTGAATGATTGTATCATCTCCTTTAAACTAGTCCTTTGGCTCTTCTGCCTAATTATAGTTGAAGAATAAACTTTTTCTTGTTGTTTGACAGTACAAGTTAATTTTAACATCACAGGCTACATGATTCTTCCCACTGCCAGGCATTCAGCTAAGGATTTTATAGACACTATCTCATTTAATTGTCATAGAGTTTGGCAGATATTTTTGGTCTAAGTTGTGTAGGATAAGTTAAATTGCACTCTAATAACCAATATGAGTGTATTTCTGTAAGTATAGTTATGTTGAAATGAAGTTTTAAAAAGCCAAAAAAAAAAAGAAAAGAAAAAAAGCAATAAACAAAGCTAAACAAAATTCTCACACAAAATAAAATTCCAACAGAAACAGATCTAACTCTGCCTGCTGCCAAAATTAATAATTATCTCTATATGCTTGTTATATAAGTTGTGGTCTTCAGATCTGTAGCATTGATTGGAAACTTGTTAGAAATACAGAATCTCAGGGCTCACCTCAAATATATTTCATGAGAGTCTGTATTTTAGCAATTTCCTGGGTGATTCCTGTGCACATTAAGTTTGAGAAGAAAATTTTTTTTTTTTTTTTTTTGCGGTACGTGGGCCTCTCACTGTTGTGGCCTCTCCCGTTGCAGAGCACAGGCTCCGGACGCTCAGGCTCAGCGGCCATGGCTCATGGGCCCAGCCGCTCAGCGGCATGTGGGGTCTTCCCGGACCGGGGCACAAACCTGTGTCCCCTGCATCGGCAGACGGACTCTCAACCACTGCGCCACCAGGGAAGCCCGAGAATAAATATTTTATACAACATTGTCATTTTTTCTTGATAATGAAATTTTGTTGTCACATCTCAGTTTTTAAGAGCACAAACCTATTTCTTTTTAATTCAAAATTAATAGATGTTATTTTTTTCTATTTAGGGGAGCATATATGCTCATTTAAAGACAAAAATTAAAACATTCATGAATTTCTAAAGAAGAAAGTAAAATATCTCATGATCTTATCCCTTGAAAATGATCTCTATTAATAGTATAAAATAAACAATCCAGGGGATAACTCTTCTTTGACTTCCAAATAAAACAAAACATAATTGAATTATTTATTTAATATAGCTAACCTAGGAGAAATGATAACCCCATTCATAACAGTTAGGTTATTGTTTAAATTTTAAAAAAATGTAACATCTGAGCCTTCTCCTAAATGAGATTTCAATAAAGAAGATATTGAAAGCTTGAAGGAGGTGAGGAGGATAATTCTAATCCTTTGAATTTCTGTTCTCAAATATTATATACTTACATGTTATTCAACATGCTGCTCTTTCTTTTCCATTTACTGTAATAAAATATCCTTATTTACCTCCCCCTTACATAAACTACTGAAATTCAGCACAGGTAGAAATCATGAAGTGAAAACTTAATAGAATTTCCTACGTAAAATTTGGTATATTAAAGCATAACAAAAGCAAATATCAGATGTCAAAAACTGCAATGTTTATGAGAAATAAAATAATACTATTTTATAAAGTAATACAAAGAAAAACATGAATATTATGATGGGCAAAGTATATAAACTTATTTTTAAATACAAACGGTAAGCATATGAAAACGGTAAGCATATGATTCATTCACCATAAAAGAATCAAATGCATACAGTACCATTTTTCATGTCTTAGAGAAGATTTAAAAAGATTAAATGGAAGAAGTATGAGGCAATGTTACTCTCTTACACTTAAATTAGTTATAAATTGATTCATTTCTAAAGTGTAATTGGGTGATATGTATCAAAACCCTTATAGTATGTGCACATATTATATATTTCATTTCTAAAATTCATGCCAAGAATTATGGTTTGTGAAAATTTTATAAAGTTGTTTATAAAGCAGCTTTTATAATAATATACAATTAAAAGACAATATAGATGTCCAACAATTTAGGATTTCTTAAACAAATTGTAATCGTTTCATACAATAGAATGAGGAAAGTCATTAAAATTATACTTTAAAAAGATATTTTCTAAGAATATCCATGGGGAAAAAATCAAGACATTTTTTAGTTAAAATATATAGTATCATTTTGAACAGGCTTCTTCTTTGTAAACTTTAAAATTTGGCATTTTATAGTTAGTATTTCTAACCATCCATCTTTTTCTGATTGAAAAAAAAATGTGATTTCATGTGGAATGAAATGTCCACCTCAGTATATATTCTATCAAGATAACAGTGTTATGTCAAATATAGTGTTTTAACAATATTAGAGGGAAGGGGACAGATGAGTTCCACTTCTTAATGATACTGGGGAATGTGTCTATTCATATCCATGTCAGCCTCTCTGAGGTCATGGTCTGGTTTCAAGTCAACTGTCATCAATGCTCCAAACCCTGAGAAGACTGGAATACTCATAATCAAAACCTCATAATCCATGATATTTCATGCTATTCCAGGGAAGGCTATAATCTCTCTTTCACCTGTTATTAATCCTTTCTCTTTGTACATGTGTACAAGTGAATTCACTAACAATAAGATATAGAGTAAGCAAGCAATCTTTTTGTCCTCAATAATCTATCATAACAGATGGCTTTAACTTCTTCGTCCATCATTTATAACATCCTTCATTGTCTCTAAGTTAAGCCACAAAGCTGAGAAAATGGGGTATAAATGTGTGCATATTTTAAAGTGGGGTTCTAAACATATCATGGCAGTATAGTAAGCATTGTCTATTGCTACCTCATAAAAGAGGATGTTAAGGGGCTTTTTGGAGAGAAGCGTTCTTTAACAGGAGTTGGTCGGAGTATGTTTTCCACCAATACAATTTGGTCGGCGAGAGAATCTCTTGGATGGGGAGAGACATACAAAAAGAGAAGAGTGGCATCACATACCTAGATTTAATGCTTGCTAACCTGCAGAAAATTTTAGGTCTGTACGATGCTGTTAACAGAAATCTAAGTAAAAAAGTTATTGAAAGAATTTGATATGTGATAAGGGGCAGATTGAGGCAGTCAGTAAGGAAAGCATGAGGAAAGAGGGAAACGAAGAGAGGAGTTTTTTTACGTATGCTTTCACCATTTGGTTGGGCAGGTGAATGAGAGAGAGGAGAGAGGCTAAAGAGGTGAACAGTTGTGAGTCACCTGAAAGACTCCACACAGTAGATCTCCCCCTGGGCCGGGGAAGCTGGGCAGAGAGTCAGCAGCTATGGGGAAGCCCTGGGAAGTAACAAGACTGCATCCCCTGCAACAGGGAGCTCCCATCCTCTAGGCTTCCTCTAGGTTGTGAAGAACCTGCTACAGCACCTTCTATGACAGACAGTGTTTTATAATCAAGAAATACTCACCAGGGCTTCCCTGGTGGCGCAGTGGTTGAGAGTCCGCCTACCGATGCAGGGGACACGGGTTCGTGCCCCGGTCCGGGGGAATCCCACATGCCGCGGAGCGGCTGGGCCCGTGAGCCATGGCCGCTGAGCCTGCGCGTCCGGCGGAGCCTGTGCTCCCCAACGGGAGAGGCCGCAACAGTGAGAGGCCCGCGTACGGCAAAAAAAAAAAAAAAAAAAAAAAAAAAAAAAAAAACAACTCACCATCTTAGTAAACATGCCCGTAACTTTGAACCTCTAATCTCTCCTCCCCTTTATCTGACCCTAAGAAGAAAGACAGTGAAGATGGAGAGTGAAATACAGACCAAATACCTCCTTCTACAATGCTGGCCATTGAACCACTACTCATTTTAGATGTGAAGGACAGGAAAAATTTTTAATTTGGTTGTGAGATTAAAATTTTTATTTAGATTAGACTGAACTTCTGAACACCCTGAAAATGAAACTGTTCAAGGACTCTTCTAAGTGGTGAGAAGCACTAAAATCTATGGGATCAAACAAATTGTGTCTGCAGCAAGGAAAAATCTAATAAATCATATTGAAGATATTGGTAAGAGGGAGAGAGAAAAATTCCACTATTTCTTGACTGCAGCCTAATGAGTTCAGCCAACTCAAAAAAACTGCTTATACATACATTAACTATACGGGGTCATTCATCGGAAATATGCTTTACACAAATTACCTGTTTTTGAAGTAAATTATGCCCAAACCCTCCAAATATATATCATACATCAGGATGCAAAATAAGGTATTTCCTGTCAAATTTAACTTTCAGGACTTCAAACACACTAATCCATCAACAAATAGGTATTGCACATTCGTTCATTCAAACATATATTCTGAGTACTGCAAATTGGCACTAGGGCTATAAATATGAGTCTAGAAAGTCTAACATTTTCATGTTTCATACAAACCTTAATACAAAAAAAATGAAATTGAGCATTTTGCAGTTTTAAACATTGTATTAGTTGTTTAGACTGGTAAAGATTATTAAAGTGCTCTTGTTAACCTCACTATTAGAGTAAGGTGAGAAGTTGGACTTAACTATAATAAAAGGTGGAATATGATTGATTTACTAAGAGAAGTACAGATAAAGTACCATGGATTTCAAAAGAGGAATTATGTGAAAATTAGAAGCTTTTCAGGCACAGGGAATTAACAAAGATATTCAGTTAGATTAAATCACAGTCATTATTTAACAATCTAGCTTTCCAGACTTACCCCCAGCCTTATGTCCCCTGCATGGGCAGGCAGACTCTCAACCACTGCGCCACCAGGGAAGCCCTCATTTGATCTTTTAAATAAGTGAGATTGAAGGTCTGTATAAAAAAGAAAGCATGAATTCCCCTCCTTCTCAAATACCAAGAGACTGTATTTCTAGAAGGGAATTGAATGACTTGAACAGTTTGATTCATTTCTCCAGGATGCTCTCTTCACCTAAAATGGTGGTAAAACCTCCTTTGATCCATTTCATAGGATGCTGAAGATAAAGAAAATTATACCTATGAAAAGCTTGGAGCATTTTTTAGAAAGGTCTTCTAATTTTCAATTCTATTCTCTTTCCAGATCTGTGACATTTGAGTTATTGTTTTAATTTGCGTTTCCTTGAGGGCACTGGCCCATGGGTGATCCTGACAGGAAATTTGTTTTCTGCATGGTTTCTCTCTAGTTTTGGTGGAGCTGCTGAGCTGGGTGCCAGTCCCATACTGCTGGGCATCTGTCCCAGCGTAGGAAGACCAGTGCTTCTCTTGGGGATGTATTTGTCAGCTGTCTTTTCAATGAAGAATTGCTCTCCATGTTGAAAGCACTTGCCCCAGATGCTGCCCTTCCCACTCCATCTCTCAGTGCCATGGTGGCTGTCACTGCCAGTCTCTAAGTGTGGCAGCTACTCCCAGCGGTTCTTCTAGACTAATTACCCTAGACAAAAACTGTTCACCTTCTTGAGGACAGGTCTACCATTCTGCTCTTCCACGTTGACTGAAGCCTTAGTCCTTGCCTTCCTGGTACTGCCAGGAGGAAGAACAGTGGAGACTCCCTGTAAGAGAACTTTGCTGCTGCAGCCTCAGCCTGCCTGTTTTCTGCTTATTTCAGTAGCTTGTTAACACTGCCTGAGTCCTGTCTAATCAATAACCAAAGGAATTTCAAAAGACTCTCATTCTGTGGGTCTCATTGACCTTGTTCTTTTTTTTTTGGCTACATTGGGTCTTCGTTGCTGCGCGCGGGCCTTCTCTACTTGTGGTGAGCGGGGGCTACTCTTCCTTGTGGTGCACAGGCTTCTCATTGTGGTAGCTTCTCTTGTTGCAGAGCACGGGCTCTAGGCGCGCAGGCTTCAGTAGATGCAGCACGTGGTCTCAGTACTTGCAGCAGGCAGGCTCTAGTTTGCGGGCTTCAGTAGTTGCAGCACATGAGCTTCAGTAGTTGTGGCATGCAGACTCAGTAGTTGTGGCACATGGGCTTAGTTGCTCCGCAGCAGGTGGGATCCTCCCAGACCAGGGATCGAACCCCTGTCCCCTGCATTGGCAGGCGGATTCTCAAGCACTGCACCACCAGGGAAGTCCCAAACTTGTTCTTGTTTATCTTTTTCTGTTGCTTTCCACTCCGTGATTCTCCAAACTCATTGTGTTCCTGGAATCCAGAATTATCCCCAGTACTTCTGCTCAGGACTGGCTATTCCTCTCAGAAAGTGCTGGATGACTCAGCCTGGGTATTGGTCTATACTTGTATTGAAACCAGCAGATATCCCACAACATTTCTGGCAGTTTGATGGCTCTTGGAACTTATTTCCAAGACAGATTCAAAAGTCCTTCCATTGTATTGTTTACAGAAATGATGAGAAGCGCATGGCAGGCCATCAAGAGTTTGTCCTCAAGCCTCCATCTCTTCCTCATAAACAAATCTTGGCATTTAAAAAATTGAAAACTCCTGCTTGCATCTCATTTCTTTTCAGTGTGTTTGGAAAGATCGCCTTTTATAGCATCCCGCTATCATGCTGCATCTGCACACTAACTACTTCAGAAACTGTCCTGTTGCTCCATAAGTCTCTTAATAAGCTAACTGAAACCTCACTTGTGTTTGCCACAATGAAAACTCACCAGGAACGTCACCATGCCCAGACTCACAATAAATATGATCAACTTTTCTTGTGAAGTTTGTTTTCTTATATACCAGCTTGAATAAGTTCTACAAGACTCTGTCACATGTTCTTTAATTTACTTGATATAAGCAAGCCTACTTTCTTTCAATTTCTTGTCAATTTAAAGAATATATCAGAAGGAAGTTTTTTCTTTGAAATTGTAGTTACAAATAAAAAGCAAGCTTAAAGATTATCATTGGAGGAATCTCTGGTTTCTTAACAATAGGAGCTATGGTCACATGTACAGAGACTATATATATGGATGGAAGATTTTTTTTTCCCTTATGTAGAAAAATTCTTTTCTAATTTCTCTTGGCCTTCTCTCCTGGCAGTGCTTTTAGAAAAAAATTAATGCGATATGGTCTGGAAACCACTTTGTGCTCCTTAGAGAGGTGCTATGCAAATTTAAGAAAATAGTATAAGGAGTCATTATATTAAGAATCAGCTAATTATTTAAAGGACTGGGAAAGTTAACTTTAACTTAGAGTGATTGAAGTATTTGTTGAAATTTTGAAATGATGGAAATCCAATTCTAACTGAGAATCAGCACTGTTGTCAATAGCCTTGGAAAGCATCATCAAACAATGTTTCTTGTGCTGAGTTAAGTGTCCTATAAACCTAATCATAGTCATTTTCCCGCAGGAGAAAATATAAAGTAGCTTGCTTTAGGCACTGCTGAAGCATTTCCATGGAGAGCTTTTATTTTCCTTTACAATTCACAGAGGTGTTTTACTACAATGCACAGTCCACAGCCTACTTAACTAGCTTTTCAGTGTCATAAACCTCAGGTTATGTTAGGTTAATTTTTCTCTTTGTCCACCTGATCTGCCAGCCTTTTTTTTCCCCTTAAAACTGACAGCAAGATGACTGATTATAGCCGGCAACAACACCCCTTTTTCAATGCATGACTTTCCTGGAATCAAGTTAGAAATTCAGAGGACGTGAAGAAATCATTGTAAATTAATAAAGGAAAATATTTCAACACCCACTGACCAGTTGAGCAAATCATCTTCATGTTCACTTGCCCCTAGAAATCATTCACAATGGATATTCTTTCAATTACAGAGAAAATTAACTCCAAGAACTAGATTAAGAAGTCCAGTGCAATGAGCTGGGAAGGTCTTTATGAATGGTATGGCCACCTGATGAGTGACAATTTCACATTTAATTATAATGGTGTATAATTTATAACTCTCCCTCTCGTCTTTCAAATTATGCCACATTGGTAGGGTTTCCAGCTGAGAGAGTTATATACTGGAAGAAAGGGCTGCCTAAGACAATTTATCTCATCTCTGTGATATAGACAATGGCACTACAAGTGGCACTGGATTTAACTTTCCTCTGAGAAGAAAACATCTATCTTATAGCAGGATTTTTCAACTAGAGCTCCAAGCCTGTGGTTTTGATTACATACCCTACTTCAGGAGACTCTATGGGTCTAGCAAGTAAGGCAGAACAAACTAAGTGGAGAATGTTTCTTATTTTCTTCTCTACTTACTCACACTGGATAACAGGTTATCTTTCTTTACGGTCAAACACATTATCACTAGGACAATTTGAATCTTGGTGGAGTAGGGGAGCCAGAGATAATGCAGGACAAGAAATAAGAACTGTTAGCTTTAAGAGGTATGACTTGTAGGGCTAGACATAACTGTGGGATGCTTTATAGTGTGCCTGATAGGCACAAGTCTATATCTGTGCTCTAGGCTATCCTTACCATAATGTGGAATCTTAAGGAATCAAATTTAGAATATCTTCTATAAGAGTTTGAATAGTTCTGGCATGTATTTTGAGACATGAAATATGAAACATGAAATAGCAATAACACTGGAAAAGAGATATGTGCAGATATAAAAGTGCCACAGCCTCTGCCTGCATCCATCACACTACATTATTGTTTATACCATCCTCAACTCTATCAGATAGTTTTTTATTCTTGAAATAGAAAATTGTGTCACAATTCAGAGAAGTTATATATCACAGTGGGAAAACAATTTTAAGAGTTAAACATGAATTTCTGTTTTAAAATACAATAACTTTTCATGGCCTGTAATTCAATAATTGCATGTTAATGCAATTGAAAAAAATGTGTTTTTAGACAAGGCCAGCATAATATTTAATGAAGAAACACTGAATATGTTAAAAGTCTGGAAAAATATAAAATATCCAATAGCAACACAATTATTTAACACCGTACAGGAAATACTAAAACTACAAGACATTGCAATTAGAAAAGAAAAGGAAAACTTCATTTTTATGCAGATTATATAATTGCAATGATTTTCCTTTACAAAAGAATCAACCTTCAAGAGGTCCGAGTCTCACACTATTCTGGGGGTTAAATAGTGTCCACACTAAAAGGGTTAAGTAGTGTGAGTGACAGGGTATACAGGGTCTTGGGATGTGAGGAGTTCACTCTACCTCACACATTCAGTCAGATTAATGGACTGAGAATTCTTTGGAAGTCAGCAAGAAAGCTTTCCAGGTATGAGGTCACTGTGTCAGAGAATACCCAGCTCCCTGATACTACCACTAAACATACTTTCTTTAATCTATGTCAGGCACCATGCACTCTATCTCAATCCCCTCTCTTGCCACACTCATCCTGACTCTTCTTGCTGTCTGGAGCCTTTCCACTGCCTGGTAACGTACCATTCTCTCCTCACCCTTCCCTTATTTAGAATTTTTCATGATGTCACTCCCCCAGGGAATCTTTCCTTAATTCTCAAAATAAGGTAAGGTGCTACAGTTAAAAATCTTCATAGCATTATGTAGTTCTTCTTCATAACAATTATTTGAATTGTAATTAAATTATAGAGTAATTAGTTGTCCAGTGTTTGTTGCCCTTGCTCCCTACTTTCTCTATCTTCGTGTATTCAAGATAAATATTGGTTGCCATTGAAAACCCAGACCTTGACCATCAGCTTTATTATCAAAGGCATATTTGGTGAATGAAGTTTTCCATTACTGGACTTCTCTTATTTTAATTAATTAATTAGTTTATTTTTTAACATCTTTATTGGAGTATAATTGCTTTACAATGCTGTTAGTTTCTGCTATATAACTAAGTGAATCAGCTATACATATACATATATCCCCATATCTCCTCCCTCTTGCGTCTCCCTCTCACCCTCCCTATCCCACCCCTCTAGGTGGTCACAAAGCACTGAGCTGATCTCCCTGTGCTATGCGGCTGCTTCCCACTAGCTATCTATTTTACATTTGGTAGTGTATATATGTCCATGCCACTCTCTGACTTCATCCCAGCTTACCCTTCCCCCTCCCCATGTCCTCAAGTCCATTCTCTACGTCTGTGTCTTTATTCCTGTCCTGCCACTTGGTTCTTCAGAAACTTTTTTTTTTTTTTTAGATTCCATATATATGCTTTAGCATACGGTATTTATTTTTCTCTTTCTGACTTAGTTCACTCTATATGACGGTCTCTATGTCCATCCACCTCACTACAAATAACTCAATTTCGTTTCTTTTTATGGCTGAGTAATAGTCCATTGTATATATGTGCCACATCTTCTTTATCCATTCACCTGGATGGACACTTCGGTTGCTTCTATGTCCTGGCTATTGTAAATAGTGCTGCAATGAACATTGTAGTACATGACTCTTTTTGAATTATGGTTTTCTCAGGGTATATGCCCAGTAGTGGGATTGCTAGGTTGTATGGTAGTTCTGTTTTTAGTTTTTTAAGGAACCTCCATACTGTTCTCCATAGTGGCTGTATCAATTTACATTCCCACCAACAGTGCAAGAGGGTTCCCTTTTCTCCACACCTTCTCCAGCTCCAGCATTTATTGTTTGTAGATTTTTTGCTGATGGCCATTCTGACTGGTGTGAGGTGATACCTCATTGTAGTTTTGATTTGCATTTCTCTAGTGATTAGTGATGTTGAGCATCCTTTAAAGTGTTTTTAGAAAGCTATTCTTCTCCCAAAAGGAAACGAACAAAAAGAGTTTCTCATCTTAATAATTTCCTTGTCTTTAATTCATTTAAATTAAAGCAACCCTTTAATTCATTTGAATAAGTCTGCTTCTTCTTTCACAAAACAAGCTTCTAAATTTTTGAAGTTTTGAAAATATCCTCAACATTTTCTCTCTGACTGAACATCATTTACTCATTCACGAGAAAAGGATTTACTGAACATCTGCTTGGACTGGGTATGGAGTCACTGGGCATGGAGGCTTTTCCTCACTCCTCATGTGACACTGTAGTTTCCAGGCCTTTCATCTCAAAGCCAATTTGGAGAAGTTTTCAGAACACTATGTTGCTACTCCTTTTCCTCCAAGCCATTTTCCATTGACCCTATTTTTTCTCTTCTTGAGTCTGCACTTTATCTAGTTGTTGCAGAAACTCACTCTTCAGTGTGCCTCTTGATCTCTTTATCTCAGTAGTCCCCAAATTCAATTCTGTTTCCCCAGTGCATATCTGATGTTTATTAGTGGGCAGCTGGTGGTGATAATGAAAAGGCTCAGAGGGTTCAGTTGTAAGAATTATGTAAATTATGGATTGGGATGAAGTATAAAACAAATATGTTACTACTTAGAAATATTTTCTCACACTTTTATTCCCAAAAGAAAGTGAAAAAACCATTGGAAGCTATAAAGAAGGTGTCCTCTTTCAAAATGAATAGTCTGAAGGAACTGTTTTTTTCCTTAAAAAAAAAAAGGTAAAAATTGAATGGGGAAATCACTCTACATATAACATGGGAAAATAAATAAATAGCTTGAAAAATCAATAGTAAATGTGCAGGGCCAACATGAAGAAAACTTTCAATGGACTATAAAAATTTAAAATAAACATAATGAACAAAACATAAGATAACAAAGTAAAAGTGAAAATGACAGGCAGGAAAAAGGCCTAAGCTGATTTCAAAACTTAAGAGCAGATTTGGGGCAAAACTGAGACTGAAACCTAAAGTTGATGCATACATAATTATAGCAAATAATCTTTAGTCAGATGTAGAAATTAATATCTCTAAAACTTTGTGGAAGTTGCTCTCCCCCAGATCTTGTGCACCTTTTGATCAGTTCACAGAACATCAAAAAATCCTTGTGTGCCATGCCCCCAGGGTTATATCAAAACCATTGACTTAAAAGAAAAGACTGTATTAGAGATAAGGTAACTTGAAGGATGTTTCTGCCTTAGACTTCTGCTAGGGCAGAAGGGGGCTGGTAGATAAAACGTTTGCTCGGACAGGGCCTTCCTTTTTTTTTTTTTTTTTTTTTTATCTTCGAACATCATCAGGGACTCTTGGAGAGAGGGAAAAACAGGTAACATTTGTCTTAAGGGATGTTAAAAAGCTATCACACTGTGCAGTAGGCTGAATGCTTTACCTCCTAGTTCTGACTTGGAGCACAGAGCATGCTAAGGGAGGGGGCCCACTTTTGAAGATATCTGTATCAGCAGCAAGAAGTAAGGCTATCCAGTATGGAAAAGAAAAGAAAAGAGGAGAAAGAAGAGAAGAGAATGAACAGAAGAGGAGGGAAAGGAAAGAAAGAACAACAAAAAAGTCACAACTTCTTTAAGAACTTACTCATATTAATCAACTTACATATTAACTTTTAATGATCTGAACACAGCAGGAAGTAAACTGCTTTGTTTTTTCTACATTGTCCTTTAATTTCATTTTAAGTAGGCTGTTCTTCCTATGGTCCAGAATGAAATGATGGATATGTCCCATAGCTTTTCTGATCTATTTTAGTTAAAAAACCTTCTGCAGTTTGGTAAATAAATTACAATTTCAGTAATAAAGTTTTTCTCTCTTCATACTACTACCTCCATTCTTTTTTAGAGTGGAAATGAGAAATCACTACTGCTTGTATTACCTGGCCCAATGGGGTAATTCACACCAACCTTTATAATGTGACTGTCCTTAATTCCTGTTTTAGTTTTATTTTTTATTTTTTGAAAGAAGACAGAGAGAAATTTATCAGTTAAACACTGATTTTACAGCCATTTCACCTTAAGACAATGTTAACAATTTTGTAGGTCAGGGAAGGTATATGAAGGTGAACTTCATGGAAGAAAACAATGTAAATCATGATTAAAACAGAACCTTGGTTTAAAGATATAGCCTCTGCTATAGCCAGTAGGATTTTTTTTTTTTTTTTTTTTTTTTTT